>NW_026586589.1:9366365-9472652 GCF_907164565.1 Psammomys obesus
TTTCTTTCTTTCTTTCTTTCTTTCTTTCTTTCTTTCTTTCTTTCTTTCTTTCTTTCTTTCTTCCTTCCTTCCTTCCTTCCTTCCTTCCTTCCTTTCTCTCTCTCTCTCTCTCTCTCTCTCTCTCTCTCTCTTTCTCTTTTTGAGACAGGGTTTCTTTGTGTGTAGTCCTGATTGTCCTGGAGCTTGATTTGAAAACCATGTTTACCCTTAAACTCACAGAGATCTGCCTGCTGCTGCCTCCCAAGTGCTGAGACTAAAGGTGTGTGGCTTCCTCTTCCTCTTTTCATCTTTCTTCTTTTGGTGCTGGAGATTGAACCCAGGGCCTCATGTGTGCTAACCACAGTGTCATCAAGATATATCTTTAACTCTTTTCTTCTTTTCTCTCTGAAAAAGAATACTTTGTGTGCATGTGTGTGACTCTCTGTGTATGTGTGTGTGCATGTGTCTGTGTTTGTGCATGTCCACATGAGAGAGTAGATGCATTACAGAAGGCATCTGGAGGTCTGAGGACAACTTTGTAGGGTAAATTCATCATTTTGATGTACACAATTCAGTGTATACATTTGTAGCATATTTATAAGAAGCTTTAACCATCATTGTTTGTTGAGAACATTTTCTAGACTCCAGAAAGAACCCCTGTTCCTGTTGGCAGTCATTCCAGCCCCCTGGTTAACAGAGTTATGTACTTTGTGTCTGTATGGATTGCTATCTGAACATTTCAGATAAACAGAAAGTATAAATGTGGCCTTAAATTGGGCATAATAGGCCATGCTTGAATTCCTCATACTTGGGAAGCAGAGCATAAGGGCTATGACTCCAAGGCCAGCATAGACTACTAGCAAGTTTGAGACCAGTTTTGAAACCTTGTCTCAAAGAGAAAAAAGTGGCCATTTAAAGTTTTCTGTTTTTCAGTTAGTGTAGTGTTTTTGAGTTCATCCACACTGCAGCATTTATAATTACATTTCATGGTTAAATAACATCCCATTGCATGTAGACAGCACATTTACTCATCCATCCATCCATCCATCCATCCATCCATCCATCCATCCATCCAGAAATGAGCATTTGAGTATTTCACATCTTTTGATATTATTCATATAACTGCTATTAATGTTCACAGTTTGAGCATTTGCTTTTTAGTCTTTAAGTATAACTAGGAGTGGAACTGGTGGTCAGTATGCTAACTCTCTGTTTAATTTTTGAGGACTAGCCAACCTTCTATCCAAAAGTAATGGAAGTGTTTTTTTTTTCTTTAAATTTCTACCAGCAATGCTTAAGGTTTATGTTTTTTAAACTGTATTTTACTATTGGTTATAAAGTTTTTAATTAGGAAAAAAATATGTGTTTTATAAAAAGCAAACTATCTCTCAGGCTTAGGTGTGGGACAGACTATACTAGGTGATCAGAGCAGTAACAGCAGTAGTGAGGCAAGTTTTGGTGTGGTACTTGATGATGGTAGCATGGAATGGGATAGCAGAAGAAACACAGGTGGGTTATGTTCTTGAGGCAAAAGCAGTAGGGAGTTCTTTCTGTGTTGGAAAAAGGAAGGAAGGAGTTAGGTATGATTTCAGGCTGGGCCTGATGGCACATTCCTGTGACTCCAGTCTTTGGGATGCTGAGGCAGGAAAGTCAGTCACCAATTTGAGGCCAACCAGGGTGTGCTGGTTTTATGTCAACTTGACAGAAGCTAGAGTCATCAGAGATGAGAGAATGCCTCCAAAAAGATCAGGATGTATACAAGCCTGGAGGGCCCTTTCTTAATTAGTGATTGATAGGGGGAGGTCCAGTTCATTGTGGGTTGGGCCACCCCGGGCCCTATAAGAAAGCAGGTTGAGCAAGTTAGGAGGAGCAATCCAGTAGGCAGCACTCCTCAGTGGCCTCTGCATCAGCTCCTGCCTCCAGATAACTGCCTTGTTCGTGTTCCTGCCATGACTTCTCAGTGATGGACGATTACCTGGAAGTGTAAGTGAAATAAATAGTCCCCTCCCTCCAAGCTGCTTTTGGTTGTGGTGTATCATCATGATAACCCTAAGTCATAGGGTGATACAGTAAATTTGTTACAAAAAGAAAACAAACAGAAAAACTCAGAAAACAACAAGGAGAGTAATGTCTAGGAACCTTAAAAGAAGGTGGGTTTTGCAGCTCTTTGCCTCAGTGGATTGTCCAGAGAAGGCACTGGCCTGTTTAGAAATCAAGAATTTAGATTTGGGCAAAGAACTGAGGGCAGTCAGGCAATCTGACCTCAATTTTCTAGGGTACAACCCCTTACTTTGAAGTTAGCCCAATCGTAGGCTCTACTTACTTTATCTGATCTCATGGCACACATGGTGTCCAGGCATAGAGGTCTACCTGGTATAGATATTATCAGGATTCAGACCTGTGAAAAGTAGCTGAGGCGCCTATTTAACTTAACAAAGCAGATCTTGTCTCCAGGTTCTCCCAGCATTCCTCAGACCCTACCTGAACTTTCCAGCCTAGGAGCTGGGCTTCCACTCCCCCAGAGGCTCTTCACTAGATATCCAGACGTTTTGGTTCTCCTTCCCTCTCCCCACACTCTCTCTTTCCCTCCTTCCCTCCCTCTCTCCTCTCTGCATTTTTTTTTCTCTCTCTCTGCTTGTGCTTTCTCTTTCCCCTTCCCCCTGTCTCACTCTGCGTGGTAACTTCCCTGGCCTCATTCCTTGGGACTGGTGAACGTGCCTGAGAGCTGCCCCCAATAAATCTGCCATTATACTTTAATTTGGCTTGAATTGGCTCATTTTGTAGGTGGAGAATACCTATCAGCCATGTCAGCTATATTAACACGGGCCATCTTGTGCATGTTTCTGAGTTCTTAGCATTTTCTAGTCTACTTGTATTGACTTGGTTTCTTTGCTCTTCTTTTTCTTTGTCTAAGTGCATATATGTTTAAATATTTGTGTATGTACAGGTGCATGTATGAGGTGCTTGTGTAACTGTGTGCATGCGTGTTTAGGTCAGAGGAGAACCTTGAGTGTTGTTCCTGAGGTACTGTTCATGTATCTTTTTCTTTTTTTTTGAGGAAGTCTCTCATTAGCCTGGACACAACAAGTAAGTTCAGCTGGCTACTAAGAAATTCACCTGACAAGTCTATACAACCCTATCTATCAGCTAGCTTTCCTCTTTCCTCTCTCTCTCTCTCTCATTCTCAATAGAAAGCTATAATACAGGCATTTCACTAACTGGAATATCCTCCAAGCCATTACCGTCTTGTCTTTTCACTCAGGGTCACATGGCTAGGAGTGTACTTACTGACCTGGGACTTTTCTGCATGGTGTGTGGCGGTCTCAGGCTCTCGCCTGCTCTGAGCTGTCTCATGTTGTGTGCTTGAACTGTGCTCCTCCATTTTCAGCATAGGGAGTTTGGGTTCCAGCCTGGGTTTGGCTTTGATTCATAAGAAAGCATTTAGAGTTGGAGAGTGTGTTAGCTTGCCGTCACTGTAACAGGTGGAGCATCTTAAGTGGGGAAGGGGTTCCTATAAGCTCAGCGTTAGAGGACCCAGGCTGTGACCTCTTGCTCTTTTGGTTTTCAGGGCTGTGAAGAGCAGGGTGTGGTCGTGGGAAGCAAGTGCTCACATTGACCCAAAGAACTACCTCTCAGCACCGCTTCTTAAAGTAGCACCTCCCAATAGCACCAGGTGGGCAGCAAGGCTCTACCACCTGAGCCTTTGTGAGGCACTCCAGATCCAAAGTAAGACAGGGAGGTGAGGGCAGAAAGGTTTAATCATTGTCACCATTGTCTCTCAGAGCGCCAGACAACATTGGATTTTGATGTCTCATATTATTGTTCATCCCCAAGTAAGAAGGTCTTTGCATGCGCATGAACATATACCAGAGTTGAGGCATGAGTCATCTTTTGCTTTTGCATGAAGGGAATGTTTATTAAGGAGCTGATTACAACAATGCCCATTTCCTCCAATTACTCTTCTTTTGCTCTTGTCACTCAAGGCAGAGGACCCTGAGCATGCTGAGACTACTGCTAATGTTCCCTTAATCATAAGGATGGGGGTTGAAAGGGTCATGGAAAACATTCACAGGGGTTTTGCTGTCATTCAGTACTTTATCTGGCTTCAGTAGTGCTGGGTTCAGTTTGCTGCCTGAAGGTCGTTCTGAGGGGAGAGAAAGACATTAGTTACTGCCTTTAACCCCGGAAGCTGACCGCAGGCTTGATAGATGCTAACCCATTCACCCCTATCAGATCACCATAGCACTGCCTCAGGGATGGGAAGAGAACATCTTCCGGGGAGCACCTAGAGAGTTTAGACAAGGGTAGAAGGACTTTAAGGGGAGTCCTCTGGCAGGCAGGCATCCTTCCAGAGACAGCAGATGTATGACACTGACTCAGGGGGCAGGAGATCCTGCGTGAAGCTCCTGCTGGCGCTGGCACCACGCTGGCTGTTTAGTGACTCTACTATTACTGCTAGCACACAACCTTCTGGGCTTGTTGTCACTGTAGTTGTGGCTCAGATGTCATTCATCTGATCTGTTCCCCTGATCAAGGCTGGGTAATGGTAATGGCCCCTCATAGGGCCAGTATAAAAGAATGGGAGTATGAAAAGCCACCCTGAACAATTGTTCTTTTAGTCCAACCCTCTAAGAATTGATTTGGGCTCAGCTGCAGAGAAGTATGGGGTCAAGGACAATTTAAGTCATATGAGAGAAGCCAATGTTTCCTGGGTCACATTTCACACTGATTGTACACGTAGATCAAGAATATATGTAAGGTTCCGGATTTGAAGCAAACTAAGGAAGGCAAAACAATGAAACAAAGAAACAAGGAAAAGAGTTGAATTTCAGTTTCTTACTGATTTCAGTGAGTTGACAGTGGCATTCTTTAAAGGAAGTGAAGACACTCCGACTGGAAGATTCATCTTCTTGTAGTAGTCTGAAGTAAGGAAATACCATCTTGTGACGGGAGTTAAGAGGAATGGTAACTTGGGTGGCTTGTCTGGCCACGGTCACATGTGTGATCTGTGACCTGTAAGTGGCCCTAAGAGGTGTCATTGCCACATGCATTCAACATGGTGGCATGAATACTGTACATCCCAGTCTACAGGATGAGGGCAAGATATGGTTTATGAGAAGAGAGGCCCCAAAAGCAGGTGGGGATCTGGCGGTCCCCTAACCCTGATGACAATGTCGCAGAACCTCATTACAGGATCTGCCTGGAGTGGCGTAATCATCTGATGGTCAGTACACTATTTGGAGCTACAATAGAGCTGACCAGGAATGTACATACTTGGCATGTGGCACCATCGTCATGGTTGTCCAACAAGATTATGACAAACACTTTGAGTGTCTACAGGGGTGGGTGACCCAGGTCCACTATTGAGCTGTCTACCCCGATGGTCTTGGTTCAAGACACATATGGACAAAGACTTCTTGGGAGCTGCAGGGGAGGCAATTTGATCTGTGTCCCCTTTTTACCGCCACATGCTGTCATGTATGCAGCGAGAAGGTGATGTACAACCCAGCGTATGACAGGGTGGCCTTGTGCTTGGTGCTTTAGTGCCCTCCATGTGTCCTCCCCCTGCACCTCTGATGGACACTGACTGTGCTGGCAGTCAGAGTTATTCATTCCACATACCAATGATACCAGACCAGGTCTTATTTACGAGTTGAGATAGAGTGTCTTCCACCTCGTTCCTCTGTAAGACATGGGAGGACATTTTCAGTGGAGCCTTGCAGTCATCTGCTTGGTCCCAAGGCCTACGAGCATTAGCTCAGATTGCTGGTTCCTGTGGGATTTCTCTGACAGGTCTGACACATGTAAGGGCAAATGTGGGGTTGGATCTTCATGTATCCTCAGGGCTCTTGTCTTTGGGAGTGTTTGGGCCCCAGTTGGGTTCTGTTGACTGTGTGGCTCCTTGGGCAGAGGCATTGGTCAATGCCACCTTGCTGGTCATTATCAGCCTGCTACAGGGACAGGCTTTGGGACTTCAGGAACAACTTGGAGGCCAAAGGAAGAAGGGCTGGCAGTGGCTGGTCACTGCTGCCTGCTCTGAGGTGGGTCTGGGTCTTTCCCTTCTTTCTGCTCCCATCTCTCTCTTGTGACCCTCTTGTGAGAGCAGGTGGTGTTACTTCTGCTCCTCTGCTTGCTTACTGAGATCGGCGGACCATCCTACTGTCTCCACAGAGTGGACACTCCTCAAACTCTCCCCTTTAATGCTCAGGGGACAACTGCTTGCATAAACGACTGTGTCCCCTGTCATATGAGTAGCTGTATGAGGTCAGGGGCCAATCCTACCCAGTCCTTTTCACTGAGCTGCAGCCTGGACCATCCTGTGAGGTCCCTGCTAAGGAGAGATGGAGGGATTGCTGGGCTTGGAGTGACCCTAGAGTCTGCTGCTCAGCTGACCCCCAGTATCTCAGGCTGCTAAAGGGACACGTTTCCCAACCCCATCCCTGGACCCCCACTGCAGACCTGTGGGTCTCTCTCCTGTATGTGGCACCAGCCTTCCAGTACCCTTTTTCTGCCCTTTATGTGTCTGTTTGTATGCTCTTTGTAGCTCCCCTCCTCCGTTGACATCAGTTGGTTATGGGCAAATGTGATTTAAGAGCTCCCCAGAGAGTCAGTTAGGAGGCTACAGTTGTGTTACATAGTATGCGTGTGCTCTAGTCCCCATGGGCCTCTCTGACCCCAGTCCCGCCTCACTGAATGTCTGGCATTGATGATTTCCCACCTATCACAGGTCAATATACAAGGGCACATCAACTTACATACTCCTCGGGCTTCACACTGTTCTGAAAGCTGTCAGCAAAAAAGTACAGAGAAACATGAGGTTTGTAAGAGTGGAACTACTCAAGCTTAGAGTTCAAGTCTTACATCAATTGATTTTGGAAATCATGGAAGCCTAGATTCCCGATTCCTATAATGACTCCAATATTACCAGCCCAGACCCAGAACCTTATTGCCCCTGCATGATTCACAGGGTCTATTGTTGTACCTTATGAGTTTGAGGTCTGGTGACACTTTGTAACCTGAAATCTTGCTGTTATGAGAGATGATTAATTTCTGAAATGACACAAGGGAGCATGAGTGAAACATGAGGCCATGGACTTTCTCTTTGCTGTGGGGACACCAAGGCATAATGGGCCTCATGCTTTTGGGAATATTTCATCCCACGTATCCACTCCCTTGGCCTTCTAACACCCCAGCCAACCTTCAATTCTCAGCGCTCACCGTTTTCCCATTGGCAAAATTTCTACCGTCCCTTTTTATGGTAAAGTCATATGTGATGGTGAGGGTTTTGTTTTCCAGGAACTTATACTTGACATGGTCGAACTTTGCTTTCAGGTCATTCATCTGTTGTAAAGGAGATCTCAGTTAGTGTGGGGAAGAGGATGGGAGGGGCTGTGTTATGACTCAGGCATGCATCCTTCTGTCTTGGTTGGGATATTGCACTTGTTCTTGTAGGCTTCCTCACCCAACTGGGGCTGGTGCAGCTGAGAAAAGAAAGGAAATGCCCGTTTCCATCCCTTGTCTCAGTTTGCTCCAGTGTATGGATGTTGGGACAGAGAACTTGTGACATGTTGCTTTCTACCAAGCCTTTCAAAGTAGAAGTGTGTTTCTCTGCCCTTGTGTCTCAAAAGCTCTCTGCTGACCACTTGTGGACTCTGTGGTGAAGATGCTTGCATGCTGTTTTGCCCGATCATGGGACCTAGAGAAGTGGATGGCACACCCGTAGTGTTTATGGGTTTCTGAGATGCATAAATCCCTCCTACCTCCACTTCCTGTGCGTGCTCTTTGTGCCCCAGCCTCCTCACTAAGGACGGTGTTCTTATCAGTCTCTGCAAGAATCTTCAGGTATCATTTGTTTCACCACCTTCTCCCTCAGAAGTGACACAGGCAGCGGACCTCCAGAGTATTATGGCTCTGGGGCTGATGAAGGACACTCACCTGGACAGAGCTGTTCTCAGCCACGAATTTCAGAAGCATTGTCACCATCGAGGAGGAAATAGTTAAAGCAATGCTGGCATTTTTGGGATTTGGACACAGAGGAGTTCCAATCACAGGTTCTGCTTTTTGGCTGAAATTGCCTTTAACCTAAGAAGAGGAAATCAGAGAAACATCTGTGTGAGTTCATGGGACTGTTACCAGCGTGAAGGCTTTGTGGCCTGGCTGTCACAGTGCAGGGTATAGAGGCCTTAGCTTCAGTGGTCATGTAGCAAGGCTCAGGGTAGTCAGGCTTTCTAAGAGGCCACAAACCCCAGATGAAGGTGTATCCCTATTATGATGGATTTCATGGAGGTGTGTGTGTGTGTGTGTGTGTGTGTGTGTGTGTGTGTGTGTGCATTTAATAGTCATGTCCTTTCCTTGTCATAGTTCCACAGACCTGAGGGCCATTCTCCCGTGTGCCTCTCTTGTTTTCTTCCCTCCCTGTTCCTTCCTTCCCACGTTTCATGAAACATCATATGAGGAATACATTCTTAAATGTTCTGGCTGTTTTTGGGTATTCTGTCCCTTCTCCCAGCCTCCCTCTGTTTCATGCTTTCTTTCTGTCTGAGTTCTCACCTCATATTTCTGAAGTATAATCTCTTTTTGGAGGGCATGTTGTAACATCCCCAGAGGAACACAGAGAAGAGAGACTTAAGCCTAACATCACTGGTGTTTTCATGTTTTGTGTATACCTCCTTTAGTTTTTAACATGACTTTAAAGTGCTTCATACTATCTGCAAAGCATGGCTGTTTCCACATCTGAAGTGTGTAGAAAGATCTGGCGTCAGCTATGTCCTATGTGTGTGTTGAAGATTGATGAACTTCATCCGTTATTATGAGTTTTTCGTGTTTCAGCATGTCAGCAGAGCTCTTGTGATGACTCTCCTGAAGAGAAGGTCAGTTAACCATGTCTCCTTCTTTATCACTTGTCACAGCCTGGTTTTGTCTTATAGGTTGGGTCGTGGGTAGTTGGAAGGATCTGACACATTTTGTTTTGTTGTGTATGGTTCACTGAGAGTGGAGATGTGAGCTGGGTGAAGTTATGGCTCTCTCTATTGGAGTGCTTCAAGGCCATTATCCTGTTGACTTGAAGAGAAAAGAGCACAAGGCTGACCATGACCCAGATGGACACTCAGGAGACTGATTCCAGGAAAAAGCTGACAGGGCTAAAGAGAGCTGATTGTTTTACTGCCCTGATCTTCTGATTCTCTCTCTCTCTCTCTCTCTTTGTGGGCTCAGGTATGCTTCCAGCCTTCATCCCATTGCCATCACAAAGACAGTGAATACTTACACAGTAGAGGATGGTAAGTCCTTCGGGAGAGATCCTGGGAGTTCGGATTGTGTACGAGAACAAACCGGTAGCTGCAGAGGAGACTAGGGGGAAGGATGGAGAGAGCTCAGACAGCCACTAATATCTGCTGTGCCTCAAGCTCTGTAGCTCTGGTTCCCCTCTGAGACACCAGCATGGACAGCTGCTTCTGTCTGCCTGCCAGACATGAGGTAGAGCCCGTAGGGGCTTCCACATCTCAAAGGAGGCTATGAGCTTGCTGTTTACCAGCAAGGATAAACTTGGAGGGGGAAAGTCTGGCTAACTGGACTTTGTATTTTGTCTACTCTATCCCCAGTTTCTTACTTCACTTCTCCAGGTGATTCAAACCAGTGTGTCCTAGAACCTATGACCCATGGCATGTTTTTTTTTTTTTTTTTAGATTTATTTATTATTATACAGTATTCTGTCTGCATGTGTGCTTGCATGCCAGATGAGGGCACCAGATCTCATTATAGATGGTTGTGAGCCACCATGCGGTTGATTAGGAATTGAACTCAGGACCTTTGGAAGAACAGCCAGTGCTCTTAACCTCTGAGCCATCTCTCTAGCCCCCCGTGGCATGTTTTTAGGAATGTTGTGAGATCTCCTGATCTCAAACCCCCAGAGATGAGTGCCTGCTCTCGATTCAGGCTCTATGCAGTGTTGCGTTTGAAAGCTGGTTGGGTCGGAAAGGTCCATGCAGACCCTCAGAGGCACTATGTCCTCTTGTCTTCCATGTGTCAGAAGCCATACATTGAGGACAAGGTCAGGTGGGCCATTCTCTTCCCAAAGTGTGTGGAGGAGGTAGTGGGGTTTTGTAGTTTTGGAGCACAATTTCCCATAGGCCCATCCTCTGTGGTGTGTCACCCTCTGAGACTCCCCGAGGCTCTGGGCTATCTCTGTCTCCTGACAAGGGAGCTCCAAGGAAGTACTCACTGTTCTTGCAGTCATTGAAGCCACTGAGGTCGATGCCACAGGAGGTGGATTCCTCCAGCTGTGAAGTCACACAGGGAAGCTTAGCTGAGGGAGCATCAGCCTCCTGTCCTGTCACACACCTCCCTCCTCCCATCTCCCCTTGGCTTTCCCCTCTCCTGTGCCATCTCCCTGGCCTCTTTTGGTCAGAAGTCACCCATATGTCATGTTTTGTAGTTCTGCTATCAGATGGTATGGTCCAGAGAAGCTGCTTGTCCATGGTGGCCCTTGGGCTCCTGAGGACCCTGGCCTTGTTCCAAAATCTCTCCTGGCATCAGGCTATTTACAGGCTTCAAGCTTCTCTCTCCCCTCATTCTCCCAGTGATTTCAGGCTATGAGAGATCCCTAGTCCTCCCCTGGACTTACGTTCTCATTTATCTTTATTGTCAGCAGCATAGGGAGGATGTCATTCAAGTCTAAAGGCACAGGCAGCGGCACACTTTCTTCGAGTCTGTGAAAGATATATACGACATGTTGAAATAAGTGATCCTCGTGTTTCCAGATTTGTCCTTGTCTTAGACAAAGCATCTCACTGATGAGAGCGTCACAGTGATGCCTGGCTTCTCAGTGTGTGGGTGACCTGAGCTCTTGGCTTAGTCTCTAGTCTTTAAAAAAGATACGAAGATGCCTGGCCAAAGCCCAGGGCACATGGCCCAGAGGTCCCCCTGAGCACTGCATCCTTCAGCTCCTGGGACACATTTGTTCACAGACTGTCTGTGGTCTTGGGGTAGTTGTGGATTGGAATTCACAACAGTGTAAGCTCCAGCTAAAGAAATTCTACTGAATCCTCCCCAGGGCATAGTAGAGGGAAGTAAAGAGGTGAAAGCTGGGTTTGGGCAGGTGACAAGTATGTCCAGCTTTGTCAGTGTGAACCTAATTCAGAAGGGCCCGGATGCTGTGGTTGGTCTAGGGAGGAAAAGTAGGCCACTGACCCACAGAATTTCCAGAGAGATTTTCACTGTGTGGCCTCATGGTTCTTTGTTCCATTTTGACTCAGGTCAGTGTACTGTTTAGGGAAGATATAAAATGAGCCACTAACATAGAGTCAGGAGGAAAGATGTGCTATAGGTATGAGAAGGCTGTTCTTAAAAAAAGAAGGATGATGTTAGTCAGTTCCCTGACTAACCTTCTCACACCTTTACCTATAAGTGTGAGAAGGCTGTTCTTAAAGAAAGAAGGATGATGTTAGTCAGTTCCCTGACATTTACTGATTGTGTAGGGTACTATGGTGGGGCATTTCGCCTCTGAGACAACAGCGGACCTTCTGACACACTTCTGAATTGACCCAGTAGTGAGGAAAAAGATTTACGTACGTTTCTACTAACTGAATGCTCAATGTGTTGACCTGGATATGGGTGTCTTGGACATCAAGAGTGACACATTTGGTGTTGTTGGAGGAAATACCAATTTTTATCATCACAGTCATCTTGGATTGTAGTTGCAGTAAGGAGATGACAGGTCCAAGCAGGCTGTGGGGAAGAAGGTGAGGGAGAGTGAAGTGCTGCCAGAGAAGTAGGGCTCCAGCAGAGGGACAGGCATTCAAGAATGAGCCCCATGTTTGATCGATGGTCATCCTCTAGAGGGACAGACTGAGCTTCCCAGTCTGCATGCTCCTAGGGCCTCAGTCCCATGCCACAGAATGAAGAGCCTGGTCATTTTTGTCTGTCAGCCAATATCTGACAAATAAGCGTCTCACCTAGCCTTGAGGAGGTCAGCCATTGTTGGTGGCACAAGCTACCAGGCATAAGTTCACCTTCGAGCCTACCACTTGGGTCTTTTGAGTTGCGTCTAAATGCATAAGAGAAGTCTACTAGGAGGCTTAGCACAGTGGTGGACGCCTGTAGTCCCAGCACTCTGGGAGCTGAGGCAGGTGGATCTCTGTGAGTTCAAGGCAAACCTGGCTACAAAGCGAGTCTAGGACAGCCAAGGCTACACAGAGAAACCCTGTCTCAAAACAAACAAACAAACAATAAAAAGGAGTAAAACAATAAAATCTAACAGGAGTAAGCCTAGGCTTCTTCTTTTTCTTCTTTTTCTTTTTTATTTATTTTGTTTTTATCTGGATTTTTTTTTTTGTGTGTGTAGCCCTGGCTATCTAGGCTGGTCTTGAACTTACAGAGATCTGACTGCTTCTGCCTCTCAAGTGTTGAGATTAAAGATGTGTGCCACCACTGTACAGCTGAACTCTTAGCTTCCTAACATAAGAAGTAATGGACAAGGCAAATGGCTCTTTCATGTATGTATGTATGTATAATTTGTTTTCTATTGAGATAGGGTCTCTATAAGCCTGGCTGGCTGGGAAGCCAATTCTCTTCTCTCCGTTTATGTGTCCTTGTCATCTGACTCTTGGATAGGGGACATGTATCATAATCCTGTGTGACCCGGGCAATAATTGTGGAAGCACACTCACCCTTTTCCACCTATGGTGGCAGTAACTTCGGAGTGGACTTGGATCTCATCAGCTGCCATTTTAATGTTCGTTTCGTCTTCTTTTACACTTTCAACCATAAAGCTGTAGAGTGACAACACAGACTCAGTTGTGCTTTATGGAAACACCCTGGCACTCATGAGAAATACCTGTGAGGCAGGGAGTTCTCTACAAACTGCTCTGCCAGTCCTATGGCTCCTGAGTTCCCCTTTCCACCCAGTGGTTTAAGCTCAAGAAATCCTGGTTGTATTTTTCAGAGAGAGTTTCAGTGGGAGTTACGTATGCTGCTCCATGAAAGGATGGCTGTCACTGAGATTGTTGTAGGTTGAGTGTGAGAGTTCTCAATAAGCAGCTTGTTTGTCCAAAGAGCCAGAGAATTGTCAAGGAAGCACTTACCTGAGCCCAAGATCTTTGTTTTTCGTCTTAAGCACACCTTCAAGTGAGTCTTTGATTTTGTCTGGGACTACTTCATTCACCTTTTCCTGGATGGAGTCTTTCACATTGCTTACATCGTCAACTACACCATCCAGAGAATTTGTGATATTGGAGAGGTGTTTCTTCAGGAGTCCTTTTTCAGAGCTCTTGTCACCAAGGTTTAGTGAGCTGCCCAGGATTGGGAGGCCGCCCGAGAGTACTTTGCTGAGACCACCAGAGCCTTTGGAGTCGGATGAGGGCTTTGCAGAATCATCGCCTTCTTTACCTAGGCCAAGGCCACCTGCCGCTTGTAGGAGGTTCTCGATATTTAACAATGAGAGCAGTTCAGTGTCCTCTGCCAGGCTTAACACATCCCCGATTAGGCCTCCCATTTTAACTTCCTCACACTTCACCATGTCCTCGATTTGTTGGGGAAGAGTGCCCATGAGATCTGAAACAAATCGAGACAGTTCAGTGCTAGCATCCTTCCTCTCTGGAGGATATCATCTTGGAATATAGGCACATTGGGACTGTGTCTTCTTCCTTCCAAGTTCCATTTCTGTCCCTGCCCTAGTTAAGAGGAGCCCTGTGACAGAGAAGCCCGCATTGCCTGTTGTAGCTCCTATTAGCCTACACTGATGCTAACTTGTAGAATTTTTGCTTCAAAGATACTTGAGCATGGAGTGAGGGTGGAACCTCATTTATGTTTGTCACTTTCCTTCTGTCTTCCTTCTGGCCATTTATTTATTTATTTGTTTTAGATACAAGTCATATATATGTATAAAGTACATATATAAGTATATACTTTCTACTCAGTGGTCCAGACTCCCATGCAACCAGTATGCTGTGGATTCTGGACTGGTCCCATTAAGGCATGAGCCATCAGGCCAACGTTATTTCACCAATTAACCAATTAATTAATTATCCCTGGTGCCTAGTCCTCAATATCAGCTGTGGTCTTTCGATTCTTTGTGGCTTCTCTGCTCCTCATATTCTGTGTTTGTTGGAGGTTTATAATTGGATGTGGTGCATGGCTTCTAGATGAAGCATATGATTGATGATATCCATTGTAAGGTGGAGGGACTACAGGAGTAGGAGGGCAGCGAAGAGACAGCAAAATTACTTTATTCTTAGGCCATTATGTCCCAGTGTCCTCTGCTCTTTTGATTCATTTTCACCTCATTAGTAGTTGAAGATTCTTCTCACTTGAATGTGAGAAGGACTTAGAGAAGTCTTAGAGAAGGACTATGTGTGTGCCTTTGCATTTGACTGATGGCCAAGCAGGGTTATATTTTGGGTGTCCCTCAACTGATATAAACAGGAAATGGGGATGAAATTCCAGGCTAAGTAGAGAGCAGGCTGAGAGTCAGCCATGGATTGGAGAATTGTGAGTCCCTAGAACGCTGCTTCTGAGTGCCTGTGTTGCTGGCTGCAATAGGAATTGCATAGAAAAATGTCAGTGAAGTGTTTGTTGTGCTCAGTCTTGCTGACTGTAGAGCTGAAGCTGATCGGACCAAGGGACATTTCTGGCTCAGCAGAGCTGCAATTGAAGGGAGTCCCTGAGTGCATCTTTTACAGTGTAGTGCTACTTTTTTGTTCAAGACTGCCTCAACAACTGGACTTTTGAGGAGTGTTAGCTGGTCATTGTGCTCGTACAGTGGCTTATAGCCTCCATCTTCATCTTGTTATGCTCTGATGCAGGGCTTTGCTGGACCACTGAGCTGCTAAGGAAAGTGAAATTGTTTCTTATTGTTCTTCTTTCGCCCACGAGTCCTCCCCACTTTCTGTTTCTGAAGCAGAATCACATCTTTGTCAGCCTGTAACTACCCAGGTTTCTGTGCTCTCAGCCTTTGAGTGTCTTCTGGAGTAGAATTTCTCATTTCCCGGGCTACTATGTGCCTCAGATGGGGGATAAAGTGGGAGCTGCGAAGGAGCATGGTGGTCAAGGGCTTGCAGCAGATTCTAAACTTGCTGCTTCCTGGTGCTGAAAACCAGGCTGAAGGTTAACCAACTATGGGAGTCTAGGCCAGCTTGGGGCCCAGCAAAGAGGAACCCTGTATTGTGACACAATATCTAGGTGGTAAGAATCAACCAGAAGGTAAATAGTTAGACAGCCTTTTGGGTTGGACAGTTCCCTTGTCCAGGATAGCATAGGTCTGTCCTGGACTAACTGTGGGAACCTTACAAGCGGGCAGTTGGATGTGCTAGATTCAGCCCTGTGCAGTGCCAGAATTTCTAGGTATGATCCAAGCTTCCTTTTTTCTGTAGGCACCAAGCAGATGCTACAGGACCATCATGTTTAAAATCACTTGTTCAGGAGGCTGACTCGACTCCCTCTGAGCTCAGAAATGAGCAGCCTATGGCAGGTGTGGGCCAGGCTCAAGGTGAAAGCTGAAATGAGTCTTACTTACAGTCTTGGAGTTTGCCACTGGAATAGAAGTACCTGGCTGCAGGAGAACACTTGCCAGTTTTGGAGGCAGCTGAATGCTTTTGGGAAGGCAAACCTTGATGGCTGGAGGAATCTTTTATACTTGGTAGTATAAGAGGGCGAGGATTTACAGGGGGCACGGGAGCAGCGAGATTGTTGTCTGTTAAGGAAATTCCCACCGGATCAAGTGTTCCTGCTTGGATGCTCAACATGATGGCCAAGGCCCGGAGAGCCCACATCTTTGTGGCTGAAACCTGCAGAGGAGAAATGTGTCACACATCACATATGTGATGGGCCTTAGAGCTGCCATGAGACTTTGTGTAGGTGGCTCCTTGGCTCCTGTAAAAGCATGTCATTCACATTCTTGACAGTGCAGTTTCTCCTCAGTTCACGGGAATTTGGTCTGATACATGGCAGTAAACATGCTGAGGAAGCAACTCCTTCCTCCGTTTTCATCATGGATAAATGTGCTGTCAGGATTGGCTGCAACATGTCAATGTGGGCAGAGCCCCGCCCCGAGGTCTAAGTCCCTGTGGACATATCTCTCATGTGCCATGCGCAGCCACACGTCTTTGGTGTTATCACAGACATAAATTTCACTGCCTCTTTTGTTTTTCCGTCCTGAGCTTGTTCACAGGACTTGCCCATGTTACAGCATTGCTCTACCACTGAGCTATGTCCTCAGCCTCTTGGCTGGGTCCCGGTCACCCTGGGACCTGAACATGTCAGGTTTGGTGTCCTTAGCTACAATCTCAGTTCTCTTCCCCTAAGTACCTTCTTAGTTAGTAGTTGGTGTTGGACCTTTCCTGAGATGCCGCATCTCAGTGTGCCAGCAAAGTAGCCATTAGGTCCCCTTCCCGCCCGGGCTTCCCTTGTCTTAGGTGGCAGAACTCCCTCACGGTGGATCTGAGCTCTGCTGGTGACTTCTGGAGACTATTTTCTACACCACCTCCTCAGATTCCTCACTTACCCTTACTCTCTCAGTGCTTCTGTCTTTGACATTTACTTTTATGCATTTGTTTATTTATTTCTGAGACAGGGTCTTACTCTGTAGTCCCAGCTTTTCTGAAGCTTGCTTTGTAGACCAAGCTAGCCTTGATATCCCACAGATCTGTCCTCTTCTGTCCCTTGAGTTTGGGATTGAAGCTGTGGACCAGCATGCCTGGCCTGTCTCTAAATGTTCTAATTATATTTCTTCATAACTTTCCATTGGGGTTTATGCAAAGTGTTCCAAGTCATGTGTGTGTAAGTCATAGGACAACTTGTTTAAGGTGTTTCTGTCTTCCTGCCATGTGAGCAACTTCTGTGAAATCTTGACTCTAAGATAAGTAAATGAAATTTGGGTTTATGAAATTGGAACCCTTCACATGTGTTCCTGATAAAAAGAACCATTCTCCAAAACTTCAGCCATACCCCCAACTTTACAGAAGCACACTCAACTTGACATAAAGGAGGCTCCTGTGGCATCACTGCCCAGCAAATGCCTTCTCTACCTGTGACTGGTAATAACTTGACATTATTGAAAAATATAATCTGTAATTCCTCTCCTTTCATCTTTCAAATCTTGCCATGTTCTGTCCTCTTTGCCTGCTCCAGCAGTCTGCAGAAGCTGTGTCTTCCCAGAGTAGAGCTGGCCTATGTCTGAAAAGTTATGAATCCTAGAGAATGGCTGTGATGGGTCAGGTTGGTACCAGGTACAAATATTAGCAAAAGCAAGTTCTCCATTGCCATCACCACAAGAAAGTGGTTCCAGTAAATTGAAGCCAACATCAAGTCCTTGCCTTGAATAAATTGCCTTTTTGGAAAATAAATTTCACCACACTTTCCCCAGATCTCTCACTTTCCTCTCTGACCTCTGGGAAGTCTAAATAACATGGCACTCATCTAAACACAGTCTAAGGCAAAATGAAGTGTGTATGCTTATTAATGAGTTCATGCTATGCTGACCTGATGGAGCTCTCTGTGAGTTCCAGCAGTTAGTTTCCCATTTTCTTAAAACAGTCTCATAGGTTCTTGTAATCCACCAGCTCATGCTAGGCCCTGTGCCCTGGAGTTCAGCATCAGAACAGCATTCTAGATTGTCAGTCATAAACCCTAGTCATCTGTCCAGAGGTGACCTGTCCCATGCTCATCGCCATCCTCCCTGCCCTTCTGTGTGCATTCTCCTGGGCAGCCCTTACCTTGCCCGTTGTGTAAGGGTCAACGTCTTCAGAAGCTGTTTTTCCTCCTGCTCCTGCTTCTGCCTGTTAACCTCCAAGCTGCATCCTATTTTTATAGTCTATCCAGTGTCACCTAGAAAGGTCATCATGGAGGAAGGGGCCAGATCTAGAGGAGCTGATAAGACAGGTGTGATGCAGTCTGCTTTCCAGAATCAGCAGCTACTCTTTGTTCTTGTTTTCGTTGGCACGTTCCTCTGCCTGTCAGAGCAGGTCTGGGGATGGCAGGTCAGGCACCTCACAGATGGAGTGTGTAATGCCCCTCGGGGCTTGATGGTTCTTTGTGTTCTGTGTTCAACCTTGGAATGGGGAGCAGCCAATGAATTGAGCTCATTAACGTGTTTATGGAGTGTATTGTAAGGAGGTTTATCTGGCCCCTTCTTACTTTTCATCCCCATAAGCTTTCTTATGTTTTGCTGCTATGTGTTAATTAAGATGTTGGATGACTACATACAATGTCAAGATGGATTTGGCTTTTCTCCATATCCTCACCAGCATGTGCTGTCACTTGAGTTTTTGATCTTAGCCATTCTGATGGCTGTAAGATGGAATCTTAGAGTTGCTTTGATTTGAATTACCCTGATGACTAAAGATGTGGAACCTTTCTTTAAGTGTTTCTCTGCCATTTGATATTCCTCTGTTGAGAATTCTCTGTTTATCTCTGTACCCCACTTTTTAATTGGATTATTTGGTTTTCTGGTGTTTAACTTTTTGAGTTCTTTGTATATCTTGGATATTAGCCCTCTGTGAGATGTAGGGTGTTGGTGAAGACCTTTTCCCAGTCTGTAGGCTGTTATTCTGTTCTATTGATAGTGTCCTTTGCTTTACAGAAGCTTTTCAGTTTCATGAGGTCCTACTTAGTAATTATCGATCTTAGAGCCTAAGCTGTTTATTGCTCTGTTCAGGAAGTTGTCTGCTGTGCCAGTGAGTAGGAGGGCAAACTTGTACCATTTTGGAATCAATCTGGTGGTTTTTTTTAGAAATCTTGGAATAGTACTACTCTAAGACCCAGCTATACCACACCTGGGCATATACCTGAAAGATGCTCCACCATGTAACGAGGACATTTGTTCAACTATGTTCATAGCAGCATTTTTTTTTTGTAATAGCCAGAATGTGGAAACAACCTAGATGTCCCTCAACTGTAGAATGGCTACAGAAATTGTGATACATTTACACAATGGAATACTACTCTGCTATTATATACAAAGAAATCATGAAATTTGCAGGCAAATGGGCAGAACTAGAAAAGATCATCCTGAGTGAGGTAACCCAAAATCAGAAAGACATGCATGGTATATACTCACTTATAAGTGGATATTAACAATATAACACAGGATATCCATACTACAATCCACAGACCCAAAGAAGCTAAATAACAAGGAGGACTCTAGGGAAGATGCTTAATTCTCATTCAGAAGGGCAAATAGAATAGGCACTGGAAGCAGTTGAAGAGAGGGAACAGAACGGGAGCCTACCATAGATGTCCTCTGAAAGACTCCACCCAGCAGGAGTTAAGAGCAGGTGTTGACACTCTGGAAATCAATCTGGAGCTTCCTCAGACAACCAGGAATAGTGCTTCCTCAAGATCCAGCTATACCATTCCTAGGCATATACCCAAAAGAGGCTCAAGTACACAATAAAGACATTTGCTTAACCATGTTTGTAATTGCTTTATTTGTAATAGCTAGAAGCTGAAAACAGCCCAGATGCCCCTTAACTGAGGAATGGATACAGAAATTGTGGTACATCTACACAATGGAATATTACTCAGCAATAAAAAACAAGGAAATCATGAAATTTTCAGGTAAATGGTGAGATCTGGAAAAGATCATCCTGAGTGAGCTATTCCAGAAGCAGAAAGACACACACGGTATATACTCACTCATATGGACAAATAATATAGGATAAACCTACTAAAATCTGTACACCTAAAGAAACTAATCAAGAGGGAGGACTCTTGCTAAAATGTTCAATCTCTCTCCAGAAAGGCAAAGAGGATGCACATCAGAAGAAGAAGAAAACAGGGAACAAGTCAGGAGTCTGACACAGAGGACCTCTGAAAGGCTCTGCTCTGCAGACTATCAAACAGATGTTGAGACCTATGGCCAAACTTTGGGCAGAGAGGAGGGAACCTTATGAAAGAAGTGGGAAACAGTAAGATCTGGAGAGGACAGGAACTCCACAAGGAGAACAACAGAACCAAAAAATCTGAGCACAGGGGTCTTTCCTGAGACTGATACTCCAACCAAGGACCATGCATGGAGATAACCTAAGACCCCTACATAGATATAGTTCAGGGTCCGAGTGGGTTCCATTGTAATAGGAACAGGGACTGTCTCTGACATGAACTGATTGGCCTGCTCTTTATTTACCTCCCCCTGAGGGGAGAGCAGCATTACCAGGCCACAGAAGAAGACAATGCAGCCACTCCTGATGAGACCTAATTGACTAGGATCAGAAAGAAGGAAAAGAAGACCTCCCCTGTCAGTGGACTTGGGAAGGGGCATGTGTTCAGAGGGGGGGAGGAAGGGAGGGATTGGGACGGGAGGAGGGAGGGAACCATAGGGGGGATACAAAGTGAATAAAGTATAATTAATAACAAATTAAAAAAAGCAGATGTTGAGACTCATAACCAAACTTTGGGCAGAGTTCAGGGAGTCTTAAGGAAGAGTAGAGAGATAGAAGGACCCGGAGGGGACAGGAACACCATAAGGAGATCAACAGAGCCAACAAATCTGGGCCTAGGGTGGCCTGCAGAGTCTGGTGCACCAACCAAGGACCATGTGTGGACAGGATCCAGGCTCCTTGCTCAGATATAGCTGATAGACAGCTCATTCTTCATCTGCATCCCTAGTAAGGGAGCAGAGGTTATCTCTGACATGGACTTTGTTACCAGCTCTTTGATCACTTCCTCCTTGCAGGGTGGCCTTGTCAGGAAACTGAGGAAGAGGACCCAGAAAGTCCTCATGAGACTTGATGGGCTAGGAGTCAGATGGTTGGAGAGGAGGGGGCGCCCTTTCTTTGGTTTAGGGGAGAGGGATAGGGAAGAAGAGGAAGGGAGGGTGGGACTGGGAGGAAGCAAGGGAGGAGGTTAAAATTGGGATATAAAGTGAATGAATTATAAAAAATAAAAAAGTGGAAAGAAAAAGATGGATGGGGTCACAAGGCTGACATGAAAGTAGTCCTGTGAAAGTCCTTTTATGATATCACATAACACTCTATGTTTAAACTCAACTCCTAACAATCAGCAGAAGGGCAGGCATCCATGATACAGCTACGGTGTCTCTTGGTTATAGTTTTTGGTGATGGCCTCTTGTCAAATACTTTGTCTCAGGTATGAGTGACATGAAGCATCCCACCCTATGAGAACCTATTCCTGTATCAGGGATGTGCAGGGATGGATGGAGTCTAGTGACAAACTGAGCTGAGCATAGCATAGCAGTGGTCTAGTGTTGTATTGAGCTGAGGAATTTCTTCTTTCTGTGGAATTATAACAAGCCTGGCAGGGATGAGGATACTGTATATGCATCTATAGTTTCAGTAATATTTACCTGTTCTTTGAAAATGTACATTTGTACAATGTATTTTGAGGATATTCACTTACCACTCCCTCCCTCTAGTGCCCTTGTTCCCTCTCCCTCATAGGTTCACATTTTTCTTCTTTTGGTTATTTATATCTCTTGCGTTCACTTAGGGCTTTCCAGCGTTGTGTGGGGAAGGTACCTGCAGCTTCCACGAGGGAAAGCAACTCTTCACCATCAACAACTGCTGATAGTCCATTCCTTACGGGCAGATCTTTCTTTGGCCCTGCTCCCTTCATACTGGAATCTTGACTGGTTTGATCCTTTGGAGGTCTTTGCAGGTGAACACAGCTGGTAGGAGGCGATGTATATGACAGTCATGTCATGTCCAGAAGTTAGCAGTTCACAGTTCTTCCCATCCCTTAACATTGTCTCTGTCCTCTCTTTCTGGATGTTTTCTGAGCCTTGTGTGTGGGAGGTTGGTGCAGATTACTTGTCCACAGATACATACTCACAGTTATTTATACTTCACACTTTGAATAGTTTTGGGGCTGCATTAACCACTACACACTGTAAAAGAATGATCTCTGACCAAAGTCAAGGGCAACAAAAGTCTACATGTGTATATATTAATATTTAGAAAGTGGTTTGAGGACTGGAAAGATGGCTCGGCTGTTAAAGGGTAGGCTCACAACCAAAAATAGAAAACAGCTTGACAGCACCAACCTGTAGCAAAACAAGAGTAGATCCCACCCCCCTGTCCTGTGATCTCCATAGTCATTTGCTTTTGACTGGTTCACAATAGCAGGCATGAAGTAGCCCCTCTGGAAAGCAGGCTTCATATTCAATCAGAAAGCCCTTGGTTATCGCATGACTGTCTTTCCACCATTGCAGCGGGCACATTGTGTTGAGATAACCAGTATTACAGCTCGCAGCATCCAGTGTTGGGTGAGACTGTTGATGGCTTCCCTCCCCAAGATTCCCCAGAAGCATGCACAGTACCTTCTGGCACTGTATAAGCTATGCTGCAGGGAGAGAGATTCCTGCAGGGAGGAGATTCCATGTCCTGCATCTTTAGTGAGTGATGACTGTGTAATAGGGTCTTATCATCTGGTTTGAGGAGGCATTTGTGCTGCCTAGTTTAATGTCAGCTTGACACAAGCTAGACTAGTCACGAGAGAGAAGGGAATCTCAATGTTGAAAATGCCTCCATAAGAAGGCATCTTCTTAATCAGTAATAAATGGGAGAGAACCCAGCCCATTGTGGGTGGTGCCATCCCTGGGCTGGTGGGTCCTAGGTTCTATAAGAAAGCAGGCTGTGCAGGTCATGGGGAAGCAAGCCAGTAATCAGCACCCTTCCATGGCCTCTGCATCAGCTCCTGGCTCCAGATAACTGCCCTGTTTTGAGTTCCTGTCTGACTTCCCTCAGGAATGGACTGTCCCCTGAGAGTGCAAACTGAATAAACCTTCTCTCCAAGTTGCTTTGGTCATGGTGTTTTGTTGCACCAATAGAAAGCCTAACTAAGACAGCACCAAGAGCAAATAGTCTGTGCTGTTTGGGAACCTCTGGGACCTTTTTGACCAATAACGTGAGGGTGAGATTTTCCATGCAATAACCCATGTCTTTTTGGGGTAGCCTTGTCTATACATGCAGGATAGTTCTGTTTCAGAGTCACTTAAAATTTTATTTCTAACTGGCTATGGGGACATGTGCTTTTTAATACCAACCGTTGCGAGGCAGAGTCAGATAGATCAATGAGTTTGATTCCAGCCTGGTCTACACAGTGAATTTCAGAACATTTAGGGATATGCAGACAGATCTTGTCTATAAAAACCAAACAAGAACAAAAAAGTGTTTTCTTATGAGCTTACAACCTAGTGGATTTCCATAAGATATCTTCATGTACCCTTAGTTTGGGCTAATTTACCACCATCATCTCCTGTCCCTGACCCCTTTTCATACTTAAACCTTTACTCTCCCTTTGTGTCATCTGTGTTCTGTGTTCTATCCCCTCTAATTAAAGATTTCTTCCTTGAGTTGGAAGATCACAGATAGTCGTAGGCTTTTCACACTTTTCATCTTTGTCAAGCCTTCTGACTGCCCCTCAGTTTCTCATTCCTCACCCTAGCTCATGTTTGCCAGGTTTGGTTATACCCTGTGGTCCCTTGAGTGTGTTTATCCTTCTCTTCAGTCTGAGCTGTTCCTTCTAATATCCTCTTAGAGCTGACTTCTGGTCATAATCCTTTAATCTGTTTTTAATGTGGAAGAGATTTATTTCTTCTTCATTTCATAGGTAATTTTGCTGGGTTACAACTGTCTCTTTGACATTTGTGTCCTTTGAATAAATACATCTTTCCAGGCACTTCCAGCCTTATTGTTTCTATGAGATTATCAGGTGTTATTCTAATGAACCTACCTTTACAAGTCACTTGACCTTTCTTTCAGCTTAAAGTACATTTTCTTAATTCTGTTTTTAGTGTTTTCATCACAGTGTATTGTGGGAGTTTCTTTTCTGGTCCTGTCTATTTGGTGTCCTATGGGCCTTTTGTACCTGGATAGGCATCTCTTTTTTTCTATGTTTGGGAAATTTTCTTCAATAATTTTATTGAAAATATGTTCACTGCTGGGGCTGGAGACATGGCTAAATGCTTAAGAGCACTTGCTGCTCTTGCAGAAGAAGTGAATTTTGTTCCCAGCACCCACATCAGGCTGCTTACAGACACCTGTAAGTCTTTTTCGGGGATCCAATACCCTCTTCTGGCCTGTCAGGATGCTTATACCTGCATGCTTACATGCACAGGTCATCACCTGCATATTGTAAAAAAACCCACAAAATAAATCTTAACAAAATGTGACAATATTCTTCGTACTTTCAGTATGTCATTTTTCCTTTTCCATATACATCAAGTGAAGGTTAGGTCTTTTTATGGTGTTCCAAAACTTTCCCATGTTCCGCTTGAAGATTTGTAAACCTTTATCATTGACCTTTACTGAGTAATCCACTTCCTTTATTTTGTCTGACATTCTGTTTTCTATATGATCCATTATATTGGTGTGGATTTCCACTGATAATTTTACTTGGGTCTATTTCAGCATGTTGTTCTTTGTTGAATTCTCTTTTCATGTCTTCGGTTGACTTCCTCCTTGCATACAGCTCTTGTTTCCATCCTCTTGGTATGTATTCATAGCTTCTTTGATTTCTTTCATCAGAGTTGTAATCATTCTTTTGAATTCTTTGTCTAAAAGTTCTTTCAGGTCATTTTAACTTGGGATATTTACCATACAGTAAGAAACTTTTAGGAGGGGGTATGTTGCTGTGTATGGTTTTTGTTTGTGTGTGTATGTGTGTGCGTTTGTTTTTTGTTTCTGGGCTTGGACTTGAACATCTGAAGTAGTTTGTTGATTTAGTCATTCTCTCTCTTCTTTTTGTATATAAGAAACTGCTTTTCTTCTATTGAGGATGTTCAATGTTCAGAGAGGGTCAAGACATTTTTACCTCCTTGGTTGCACTGATATTGTTAGTGTCAACAGTTGGGCTGACCTGGAGGTGAGAGCAAGTTAGATCCCCACAGGAGCTGGTTGCCCATGGCGTGGGAAGGAGCGGCCCTACCCATAGCCCAGGGAAACAGATCCTGGCATTGCTGGGCAGCAGCGTAGGAAAGCAGAATTCTGGAGGCGCTGGGTGTAAGGTCAAATGTCATGGCAGCACAAGGAGTTGAGCTCCTGGAGGAACATGCCGCCTATGGGAAGAATTGTGCCGATCTGAATGACCTGATGGAGTGCAAAGATGAAGGATGAGGCTATTTTAAAGAGACACCATGGTCCCTACCGGCTAGCAGGCTGCCACCAGGCATGGTTGTGGATTGGAAATAACTTCTGAATCTCAGTTCGGAAACAGAAAGGCTGGAGCTTATGCCGGCCAGAAGAGGGGTTGTATCCTGGGAAGGGTTTCACAGCCAACAGCCCATCAGAGAGTGCAGGGAAGACATGATGGCAGCCAGCACATCTTGACTGGGGCTGCTTTGCTGCAATAACTTTGGACTCTACTTAACCTGAACCTCATGCCAGGACCCTAAAAATGGACTTGATGGGGACAGTGGGTCTCTTTGCCCTGCTTCCCAGCGTATTAATTAAATCTCCTTTTTGTGCTTTTTACATTCATTTGGCGCTTACTTGTCTTATTGTTCAAACCTGGCTTGTTGGATGGGGCACAGGTGTGTGACCCTAAATTCAGTAGCAGAATGAGGCATGAATGATGTTAGCGGTCTGACACCGTTCTGCTTTGTACTTAGCAGGTCTCTGTCTGGAGGCCTGACTTCTTTCTGCCTCTTTTCTCATTTTGTGGTTCTCAGGCTTCCATGCCTATTTTCTGAGTATGTGGTTTTTTTTTTTCCACTTGCAAAGAAGGCTGCAGGGTTCCCATCCCTGAAGGGTTTGCCATTTTCCCTGTACTTGATGTCACAGTGTCTTGTGAAATCAAAGGTCTAAACCAGGACAGGGTCATTCGAGTCATTCACTCATGCCAGTTCTGCTCCCACATGCTGGGCATAGAGCACTTGTCCTTTTCTTTTCCTCTGCTTGCAGCCCCAGCATGGCCATCACAGGGCTTTGCCAGCCACACTGGTCCTTGCTCTGAACCTCAGCTGCTGCTCCCCCTAAAAGGCCCCACTGTGATCTTGGTAAAATGTCAGCTGCAAAGCGCAATCAGCAGCTGACCTTTTCTCACAGGGCATGACTCAGAGCGATGCTCCGTAGAAGGCAGAATCCAAGTTTTCTGGGTCTGACTTATTTTTTATATTTTATTTTTTGAGACATTTGAGGGAAATTGAATCATGTTTTTGGTGCCAGCTGTGCCACCTCTCAGTGATTAGACCTCTGTCCCATGTCCTCAGTAGTTCTTTAGAGTCAGACAACTTATGGAAGAGGTGGTGAGTAGGTAGACTGGGAGGCAATCTGTGGTAGCTCTGGGCCTCCTGGTTTTAGGAGGTAGAGCAGCCATTGAATTCTGCTAATCTAGGACACATGGAGTGTGTCATGCAGGGCAGGTTTCTTATCTGGGGACAAAGGGCCGACAAAGGTCAGCTTGTCTCAGACACTAAGTGATTTGACATGCTGATGTGCCTTTGAAGGAGAGCCTTTCAGGGCTGTCCAAGGCTGGCCTGAGATCACAATGGCGTGTGATAATTAAGGTAGGTGCCAACTCTTAATGCCCTCTTCGTGGAGAGAGGACAATGGGCGAGCTGAGCCAAAGGTGCTCTGTCGACTCAGGCATCAAGATTTCAACCTTTGATATCTGTGTCTTCATCACACATTTCACACGCTGGTGGACAGGCTTTCACTCCCGTTTTCTCACATCTTTGTCTGTGTCCAGTCTTCCGCAAGCAGAGACTGAGTCAGGCCTTTTGTGTCATTGCTCCTGTGGTGTGATCAGTTCTGACCTTTGGGAGAGTCACAGTTCACAGGGCCCTCTCCTGGGTACTTTGTATCTCCAAAACTTTTGAATTTGCAGGTGAAGTGTGATACTGTTTGCTGAGGTGACATACGCTTAATGAAGTCTCATTTAAATTTTTTTAGGTCTAGGGCTTGAACCTACAGTCTTACATACGCTGGGTATGTGCTCAACCGTGGAATTATATCCCAAGTCTTTAAAAGAACCTGTTGGTTTTATTAACAGTATTTTACAGAAAAAAAAAACTGGATTTGTTTGTTCTATGTCTGTAAGTTTTTTACTTTTATCTATGTATGTGTGCTGTGCGTGTGCCTATTGGCCGTGGAGGTCAGAACAGGGGGTTGGGATCCCTTCAACTGAAGTTATGGCTGGTTGTGAGCCCCTGTGTAGGTGCTGGGGACTGAACTTCAATCCTCTGCAAGAACAAGTGCTTCTATCTACCGGGCCACCTCTCTAGCCCCTTACTTTTTATTTATTTGTTGTTTGTTTGTTTGTTTTTTTTGTAGCTGAGTATCATTAAACCATGCTGTCCTCAAATTTGCTGTTGTATGTGATGATGACCTGGAACTCCTGATCATCCTGTCCTCCCATCCCCAGCTTGTCCTACCCCACACTGCTTACTTTGTTTCAACTTTGAGACAGAATCTGCTTAAATTACCCAACGTGGTCTTGATTCTTCTTAGTTTCTGTGGCAGCTGAGATTACTGGTCTTAATGAGTTTCTTGATGTATTTTGTAATTTACAAAATGTGATGATCTCATAGTTTAGAAGAATGCAGGATTTTTTGAGCACAGCTTTTGGGGCCGGATGGACCCAGAGGTGAATTGTAATTGACTGCCTACAGCTTCATGGCCTTAGCTCCTTCATCCTCCTTGAATCTGATATCCTCTCTTTTGGGATTTTCATGGATTAAATTAGATGGAACACATCCAGCAGTCAGGAGGATGGCTGATATATGTAGTTGTACATTTCTTGCTTTTCCACTGAAGAACTTAAAAGAATTCTCTGTATGTCTGTGCACTTATGTGCCTGGTGCCTGTGAAGACCTCAAGAAGACATTAGATTCCCCAGAACTGAAGTTATAGACAGTTGTGGGCCACCAAGAGGATGC
This sequence comes from Psammomys obesus, assembly GCF_907164565.1. Taxonomy (NCBI): domain Eukaryota; kingdom Metazoa; phylum Chordata; class Mammalia; order Rodentia; family Muridae; genus Psammomys; species Psammomys obesus. The sequence continues at coordinate 9,394,171 of NW_026586589.1, forward strand.
TGGGAATCAAACTTGGGTCCTCTGAAAGAGCAGCTAATGCTCTTGACTGCTGAGCCTACTCTCCAGCCCCTGCAGCTTTTTCTTCCTCATCTCCTTTCTCCTCCTTTTTCCCTCTTCCTCCTCTTCCTTCTCCTCATTTATCCTTGCATCTTCTAGATTCAGATTTCCCGTGAACCTTTTGTTAGATTTTATTTTATTTACTTAATAGTTCAGTATGTCTTTGTTTGGCAACTGTTTTTTTTTTCTTTGTTTGCAAAGAGGAAATGTGGATTGTTTTTCCCTTAGAGCTGAGGATCAAACCCAGGGTTTGTGCTCCTCAGCTCTAAAAATTGGATTTTATGTGGTGTTGTTTTTCAATTAAAAAGTTGTTTTTTTTTTTTTTTTTTTTTTTTTTTTTTTAGAACACAAGATGGATCACTGTAGTGCTGTTACAGAAAGAAGGCAGATATTTTCAGCTTTCAGACAGGGTCTCTTGCTATCCTCTATTTCATCCTGTGGGCCGTGCCACAGGCAGTGTGACTGGAGCCCCATGCGTATTCTTTTTACTGTCAGGTCAGTGTACGAGGAGGCCTCTTGGGCTCTGAACCTTCCATAGAGGCAGCATGGTTTATTCCCATGTTATTGGGCCTGCAAGGGTTGCAGTGTTCATTGACCTTCTGAGCATCAAGTCCACTCTGAGGTTAGCAGCTCCGAGGTAACCTTCTGGCTATTGTGGGGCATTAGGGAGCAGTGTCTCAAAGGGTGCTGAGCACATCTGACTTCAGGGGAGACTCACTGGATATCCATCCTGCACTGAATATGTGGGCAGCCCCTGGATAATGAGCTTTTTCTGGGTGGAAGTGTGAGCGTGACATTGTGGATACTGGAACTAGCTTGGGGGTAGTTTTTCGGCACTTCCTACGTACAGCGGATACCCTGGGAGTATCATGAAAAGCTTACCGGAGTTTTTATCCTTCTCTACGGTCAGCCTGGGCATAGTCGCATGGCTGCGGGATCTTCCCTGAGGTCTGTTACCCACCTGTGTACTTGTTCTGTCCTACGAGCAGCGTATAGGGCATTCCTGGGTATTAGAACTTGTTGGGTCATAGGCAGTCCAATAGGAAGACCCTGTCGAGAAATGATCTCAAACTGGACTGTAGGGGGATTTCTGGTGGTTGGATAAAAGCCAGCATTTCTCAGGAACTTGTGAAATTGGTTCCAATCTTTCAAAGGAGTCTTTTTTTTTTTTTTTTCTTAACCCTAGCAGAAGGGACATTTGGTTCTGTTGACATATACCTGAACTTGCTTGTCAAAGCCTGTGCCACCCTCCAGGCTCCTTCAGTGTCAATTCACAAGTACTTATTATATATATTCAAAGCCCCTAAGCCATCAACTTAGCCTTTTTCACCTTCTCAGTTTCCCTTCCTCTCAGGTACCAATTTGTTCTTTTTATAATGGCATGTCCCGCCCCTCCCCCTCCCCTACCTCTGCTGTTCTCCCATCTCTTACAAATAGTCTTCACCATGGCCATGCCCAATCTGTTTCTCTTTCTCTTTTCTCTGGACTTTTCCAGATTCCTCTGGATATTTTTCTGTCTACCTATTATTTATAATAAAAACCTTTTCCTTAGCTCTACTATGGAGCAGTCACATTGGCATTTTCTTTACTGTGCCTGCTTGCATACAGAAATGCCTTAGGAGACTTGTTTGGTCATCCCCTTCACTAACCTGCTTCAGGGACAGCTACAGTTGACTTCTTGGGCTCTGAGGCTGCAGTGAATTCGGTATATGGGCATTCCCTTGGGAACTGGCTCCGTCTGAAGTCAGTGTAGGTGCCATAAAAGGTAGCCTCCCTCCTTGGGGTCATTGCGCGGACAGTCCCCTTAGTATTGGGCCCACACCATCAAGTCTATGCTGGGCTCATACTTATTTGTATGTATTTACCTCCTTGGAACTGGGTTTGCCCAGTTAATCAAAGTGAGCGCACCCACCCCTTGGGTATAGGGCCCATACCATGAACAGCATGGGCTCAATCTTCTGTGACTTGGCTTGCCCTGAAGTCAGCATATGGGTGGCTTCTTGAGTACCAGGCCTCATTGAGTGGCAGTGTGTTGCTGACCCCTGATCATGCAAGGGGAAAGCCTGTGCTTTCAGCTTCCGGGTACTGGGCCTGCCCTGATGGCCACAAGCACGTGGATTTCTAGGTCCTAGATTTGTCTTTTGGTCAACAAACATATAGTCTTCTGGATTCTGAGCCTGCCCTGTTGGCAGCATGAGTCATTTCCTGGTTAATGGGCCTCTACCTGAGTAGGATGAAGGTGTGAATGATCCTCTGAATCCTTTCCTTAGATCAATACATGAACAGCTCCCTGGACAATTTTGACTTTAGACCCCAAACATTCTTACTTTCCACACTTGTCACTGAAGCTCTAACAGCACAAGTGTGCCTTGTTAAAATGGTAACAACACAGGCATAGCTTTTCCTGGTAACTTTTATAGTTTCCTATTGGCCATGAGTGGGAAATACTGTCTCATGCTCCACAGGACTGGGAGTTCACAGGACTAGAGTTTGATGAAGATGAGGCCAGATAACCAGGAATTCAGAGCTTTAGGAGAAAGATGTGGTTACAAGAAAGAGATTCCTGAAACATGATGGTATAGTTTCCATTACAGTCTAGTCTGTCCTTTGTATCTGATGACACTGATGTAATAGAAGTAACAGATGTAATATTAGTTTACAGACAGCAGAGGAAGGGGACAGGCACTCTAATTTAGACTACTGGAGTTAATTTAAAGGTGTCACCAATTGGCAGGTGGAGTTAAAGTCAAAAATAGTAATGGAATTGGATGCTCCAGTTAATTAAAAAGATTCATTATTGATTTAATATTTTTAGATTTATTTATTTTATGTGTATGAGTGTTTTGTTTGCATGTATGTATTTGTACCATATGAATGCTTATGGATGGCTGTGAGCCACCATGTGGGTACTGGGAACCAAATTCAGATCCTCTGTAAGAACAAGTGCTCTTGATGGCTGAGCCACCTCTCCAGCCCTTTATTATTTTTCAGTGTTTGTGTGTGTGTTTGTGTGTCTGTGCACATGAATACAAGTGCCCCAGAGACCAGAGGCATTAGGTACCCGGAAGCTGGAGTTAGTGTAATAGTGAGCTACCCGATGTGAGTGCTAAGAACTAAACTCGTGTCCTTTGTAAGAGCAGTAAGCACTCTCAACATCTTTCTAGCCCCAATATAGTTTTTTAGTTAGAAGGAAGTTTTTTTAAACCTAAAATGTTTAGATTCAAAGTTTAGGCATCATTGAGTGTCGTGGCCATACCTTCTGGCCCCAAACAAAATATAAATGGGATTTGTTTTGGAAGATTTAAAGATTTATCTAGATTTTGTCATCAACCTTCTGGCTGCCCTGGCATGCCCTGTTCTCTTCCAGGTTAGTGACATGCCCTTCAGGTGATCTGCACTGCAACCTTCTGGGCCCTGAGGAAAGAGTCTATCTCATGGGCTCTGGACAAGCAGCCCTTTCCTATCTGCCTCCATCACCGCCTTTCCCCTTTAATGGAGCCAGCTATTCAGTTAGACCCTTATCTCCTCTTTATTATCCATTTTCCAAAGAGGAAGAGTGAAGTACTTTGAGGTCTGGAAGTGTTTCTTTGTTAGTTTTGGATTTCTTCCTCTATCCTAAGGCGAAGCACTTAGTCTTCATTTCCAAACAACCGTGATTTTTTCCGTTGCTCCAGACCTGTGTAGAGTCTTTGAAGCCCGGACACTGGATTTTTCTTCTTTTCATGTGGAGCTGTGGTTTGTTTTCTGTGTTGTAAAGGTGGCTTGTTCAGTGTGGTCCGGGTTGAGCTTCAGGTCTCATTGCCGCTGAACAGAACAAATGCTTTGATTGCTGTTTCTGTGGAGCTAGGAGCCAAGAGGATAGATGGGCCACATGATCACACAGTACAGATAGCTGAAACCCAGGAACCCTTACTTCTGTGTTCTCTGCCCTTGAGCATTTTGTATTTTTTTTTTTTTTTTGGAAATACTTATGGGCATAAATAAAGTCAAGCAACATTACAAAACAAACAAACCAAAAGCAAACCAAACCAAAAGCAAACCAAACCAAAGCCCCAAACATGTAGATTTATTTTAGCCAAATTGTACTGAATAATTAAAAAAAAAAAGTGAATACTTGAATTAGTTTAAACATAAGCCAGGAGTTCTGGGTAAGTAAGCAGTCATAGCAAAACCATGATTAGTGAAAGGACATAATTTTCTTTTTGTTTGTTGAGACAGGCTTTCTCTATGTAGGATGCATCCTTATGACTGTCCATAATGTTCTTCATTAAAACTAAGGTTGACTGACTGGCGAGGCACACCTTTAATCCCAGTACCCAGGAGGCGGAGGCAGAGGCAGGCGGATCTCTGAGTTTAGCTTGGTCTTTAGCGTGAGTTCCAGGACAGTCAGGGCTACACAGAGAAACCCTGTCTTGAAAAAAAAATACCAAACAAAACAACAAACTAAGTTTGGCATATAATTTTATTACACAGAGACATACCAAGTAAAATACTAAATATCTTAAGCAATTTAAAAAGATTTATTTATGTAAGCATTAAAGAAGCATTAAAAATGAGAAAAATATTTAGCTACATGGGATATTCCATTGTTAATGTAGTTGAAAGCAAAGCTTTAGCAAAATTTGACAATTTATTAGTGTCATTTCTTTATTCAATAGTTCAAATTTATAAATATATCCAAATATTTATCCATTAAAATGAGGTCCATGGTCACTATGCAGTTTGGCAGGATATGCCTTGGGCTAGTATTATTTTTTTTTGGGGGGGGGTAGTGGCTTTATTTTATTTTTATTTGTGTGTGTGTACATGTGCATACACTGTAGCCGGAGTTTCAGGCAAGCGTGAGCACGGAACCTAATGCAGGTCCCCTGCCAGAGGAGCAAGCTCTTGTTCCCGCTGAGCATCTCTCTGTCCAGCCCCAGGCACACTTCTTTTGAAGAGAATTTTTTCATTGTTAAGGAAGTGGCTGTGTAGCAAGTGAAAGCATAAAAAACGTACAAATAAAATCTAATCACAGATTTCAAAGTGTCTTTGTCTTTCTGAGCAAGCTATTTCTTTGTAAACATTGCTAAGAAAAGACCAATACTAAAGAAAACCTTATGGTGTAAACGGAATGAGGCGTTGGCTTTATCTCAAGGTAATAAATTCTGATATTAAAAATTCAATAACTCATAATTATAATTGACTTTGTTATTACAAGTGAAGCCACTAGCCTAGACCACTGCCTGGGCAGAAAGGAAGGTTTGTTGGGGAATTCAAAACTGCCAGGCTCTCTCTTGGGAGGCAGAAAGAATAGCAAGAGTGAAAGAGCCTGGCCGTTTTATGGGGCTCAGGTTGTGTGGGAGGGAGTGTAAGTCAGAGCAGCCTGGGGATTTTGATCTGTTGTCATTTGTCTGAGTTAATAGGGACCCGGATGTCCCTTTGCTAGAGGTAGTTGACTGTAGGGGCAGCTATGGGAGGTATTGGCTTCTCCTGGTAATCAGAAACCTGTGTCACCAGGTTTTTGAGGAATTCTGAGTTTACATTATTTTTATCTGTTAGCAATTTTTCTGTTTACCTAGTCAGAGTCCAGCCAGAGCTGAGTCTGGACTATCATTTAGGACATTGTCAGCAACACTGCCATTTTTGGGGCCCACTTTGAACCTAACGGTTATCACCACGTTCTTATGTTTTATTCTTATCACCTCTCTACCACACACTTCACCCTTCTAACTTTGTGCTCATCGAATTTTCATTTTGGAACAGTCTTTACCTTACCACATGAAATCTTTTCTCATACAAAAGCATTTCTCTGTTCATTAACCTTTTTTTTCTTTTCTCCAAACCAAAACCACACTTAAAATACATGTTAGATCTATAACTCCCTTGTATCTTTTAAAAACTGAGTGACTTTTACGTCTAATTTTATTTCTAATAGTCATAAGTATGGGCATCATGTGGTAATCATTTGACCTCTGTAAAAGAGGACCTATTTTATGACATAATCAAACACATGGGATTGAAAAATTTAACATGTTCTAGTATAACTTTGAGCAGGTTGTATAGTTTTTATTTTAATTTTATCTATCTATCTATCTATCTATCTATCTATCTATCTATCTATCTATCCATTTATTTGTTGTTTTGGAAGAGACAGGCGCTCACTATGTAGTCCTGGCTGTCCTAGAACTCATGAATGTAAGCAGGATGGCCTTGAACTCGACTTGCCTCCCCAGTATGGGGATTAAAGGCATATGCCACTACATCCGGCATTTGTATAGAGTTAAAAATGAAATTGCCTCAAAGTACTCTATATACATGCATAGCAATGCCTATACATGGATACTACATGTACACAGCTTACAAAATAGGAGTGGTAATACTAGCATTAGTCATATTACCTAGCGGCTCTCAATCTTATTTAACTTTTTGAACATAAACTGACAAACAGATCACATACACGGATTACATAAAGCCTTAGTAGCACATATGACAGCTGGCAGCATATGACAGCACATCAAAATAGCATAATATGATTACATTGGTCATTGAGTGGGACAAAGGATAGAGTGAGGTTTTGAAGTCTGTTATGTGTAGTTTCTTGAGTTTTTAGAAGAGCTTACGTGTACAGGACAGAGGAATTCTGCCACCTAAGTGTTTTTTTAAATTTAAATTTAAATTTTAAAATAATTTATTTGCTTTACATCTCTATTGTAGCCCCCTTCCTCATCTTCTACCAGTCCCACCCACCTTTTCTCCTTCTTCCCCCTCCCCTTCCCCTAGTCCTCAGAAAGGGGGAATCCTTCTCCCCTGCCATCAGACCCCAGCCTATCAAGTTTCACCAGGACTGCCTGCATCCTCTTCCTCTGTGGCCTGGTAAGGCTGTCCCACCAAGGGAAGTGATCAAAGAGCTGGCAACAGAGTCCATGTCAGAGACAGCCCCTGCTTCTTTTGCTAGGGAGCCCACATGGAGACTGAGCTGCCTATAGGCTACATCTGAGCAGGGTGCCTGGGTCCTGTCCATGCATGGTCCTTGGTTGGTGCATCAGTCTCTGTAGGCCACCCTCGGCCCAGATTTGTTGGCTCTGTTGGTCTTCTTATGGAGCTCCTGTCCCTTCTGGGTCCTTCTATTCCCCTACTCTCCTCTAAGACACCCTGAACCCAAAGTTTGGTTATGAGTCTCAACATCTGCTTTTAACCCCTGCTGGGTGGAATCTTTCAGAGGACATCTATGGCAGGCTCCTGTTCTGTTCCCTCTCTTCAACTGCTTCCAGTGCCTATTCTATTTGCCCTTCTGAATGAGAATTAAGCATCTTCCCTAGAGTCCTCCTTGTTATTTAGCTTCTTTGGGTCTGTGGATTGTAGTATGGATATCCTGTATTATATTGTTAATATCCACTTATAAGTGAGTATATACCATGCATGTCTTTCTGATTTTGGGTTACCTCACTCAGGATGATCTTTTCTAGTTCTGCCCATTTGCCTGAAAATTTCATGATTTCCTTTGTTTATAATAGTGGAGTAGTATTCCATTGTGTAAATATATCACAATTTCTGTAGCCATTCTTCAGTTGAGGGACATCTAGGTTGTTTACAGATTCTGGCTATTATGAATAAAGTTGCTATGAACATAGTTGAGCAAATGTATAGTGGAACATCTTTTGAGTATATGCACAGGAGTGGTATAGCTGGGTCTTGAGGTAGCATTTTTCCCAATTGTCTGAGAAGGTGCCAGATTGATAGCCAAAGTGGTGGTATAAGTTTGCACTCCCAGCAGCAATGCAGGATTGTGCACCTTTCTCTACATCCTTGCCAGCATGTGCTGTCACTTGAGTTTTTGGCATTAGCCATTCTGATGGGTGTAAGATGGAACCTCAGTGTCATTTTGATTTGCATTTCCTTGATGACTAAAGATGTTGAACATTTCTTTAAATATTCCCCTGCCATTTGATATTCCTCTGTTGAGCATTCTCTGTTTAGTTCTGTACCCCATTCTTTAATTGAATTATTTGGTTTGTTGGAGTTTAATTTCTGGAGTTCTTTATATATGTTGGATATTAGGCCTTTGTCAGATGTAGGGTTGGTAGAGATCTTTTCTCAGTGTGTAGGCTGTTTTGTTCTGTTGACAATGTCCTTTGCTTTACAGAAGCTTTTCAGTTTCATGAGGTCCCATTTATTAATTGTTGATGTTAGAGCCTGAGCTGTTGGTGTTCTATTGAGGACTCCTATGCCAATGAGTTCAAGGTTCTTCCCCACTTTTTATTCTAGTAGATTTATTGTATCTGGTTTTCAGATGAGGCCTACATGATCATGTGAATGATATCTTTGATATATTCTTGGATTCAGTTTGCAGGTATTATATTGAGTATTTTTGCATCAATGTTCACAAGAGAAATTGGACTGAAATTATCTTTTTTTGTTGGGTCTTTGTGTGGTTTAGGTATGAAGGTGACAGTGGCTTCACAGAATGAGTTTGGTAATGTTCCTTCTGTTTCTATTTTGTGGACTAGTTTGAAGACTATTGGTAATAGCTCATCTTTGTAGGTCTGGTAGAATTCTAATCTGAAAGCATCTGGCCCTGGGCTCTTTTTGGTTGGGAGACTTTTGATGACTGCTTCTATTTCCTTTGGGGATATAGGAGTATTTATTTTGTTTACCTGATCATGATTCAACTTTGGGAAGTGGAATCTATCAAGAAAATTTCACATTTCATTTAGACTGTCGAATTGTGTGGTGTATAAGCTTTCGAAGTAAGACCTAATGATTCGTTGGATGTCCTCAGTGTCTGTTGTTTATCTCCCTTTTTATTTCTAATTTTGTTGATTTGGATACTGTCTCTCTGCCTTTTAGTTAGTTTGACTAAGGGTTTGTCTATCTTGTTGATGTACTCAAAGTACCAGTTCTTGGTTTCATTGATTTTTTGAATTGTTTTATTTGTTTCTAATTTATTGATTTTAGCTCTGAGTTTGATTATTTCCAGCTGTCTACTCCTCTTGAATGTGTCTGCTTCTTTTTTTTCCCTAGGGTTTTCAGATGTGCCATTAAGTTGCTTGTATGAGATGTCTCTAATCTCTTTATGAAGGCACTTAATACTATGACCTTTCTTCTTAGCACTCCTGTCATTGTGTCCCATAAGTTTGGGTAAGTTGTTCATTTTAATTGAATTTTAGGAAGTCCTTAATTTCTTTCTTTACTTCTTCTCTGATTCTGTTGTCATTGAGTAGAGAGTTGTTCAGTTTCTATGTGTGTGTAGGCTTTTTGTTATTTCTGTTGTTGTTGTGGTCTAGCTTTAGTCTATGGTGGTCTGAGAGGATACAAGGTATTATTTCAATTTTCTTGTATCTTTTCAGGCTTGCTTTGTGACCTACTATATGGTCAATTTTGGAAAAGGTTCTGTGAGGTGCTGAGAAGAAGGTATATTCTTTTGTGTTAAGACGAAAAGTTCTGTATATGTCTTTTAGGTCCATTTGATTCATGACATCTGTTAGTGTCATTATTTCTTGGTTTAGTTTTTGTTTTGTTGACTTGTCCTTTGGTGAGAGTGGGGTGTTGAAGTCTCCCACTATTAATGTGTGGGGATTGATGTGTGGTTTAAGCTTTATTAATGTTTCTTTTACAAATGTGGGTACCTTGGTATTTGGGGCATAGATGTTCAGAAGTGAGATGTCATCAGAATTAAGATGAGTATGAAGCGTCCACCCTCATCTCTTTTGGTTAATTTTTGTTGAAAGTCTGTTTTATTAGATATTAGAATGGCTACTGCAGCCTGCTTTTGGGTCTGTTTGGTTGGAAAACCTTCCAGCCCTTTACGCTCAGGTAATGCCTGTGTATAGCTGAGGTGTGTTTCTTGTATGCAGCAGGATGTTGGGTCCTGTTTACCCATCCATTCTGTTAGTCTGTGTCTTTTTATTGGAGAGTTGAGTTCATTGATGTTCAGAGAGAGTAATGACCAGTGACTTAATTTATTATATTTTGATGTTGGTTGTGGTAGTGTGTGTGCTTTTATAGTTGTGATTTTGCTGTAGTCAAGTTATTTTTATCCTGTAGGGGTTTTATTTATTTATTTTGTGTGTAGTTAACCTCTTTTAATGGGAGTTTTCCTTTTAGTATCTTCTATAGGACTGGGTTTGTACATAGATATTGTTTAAATTTGGTTCTGTTGTGGAATATCTTGTTTTCTCCATCTTTGGTCATTTAAAGTTTTACTGGGCATACTAGTTTGGCCTGGCATCTGTGGTTTCTTAGGGTTTGCAAGATGTCTGCCCAGGCCCTTCTGGCTTTTATGGTCTCTGCTGAAAAGTCAGGTGTGATTCTGATAGGTTTGCCATTATATGTTACTTGGCCCTTTTCCCTTGCAGCTTTTAATATTTTTGATTTGTTTTGTACATTTAGTGTTTTGATCATTATGAGGCAGGAATATTTTCTTTTGTGGTCTAATTATTTGGTGTTCTGTAGGCCTCTTGTATGCTTATAGGCATATCTTTCTTTAGGTTGGGAAAATTTTCTTCTACGATCTTCTTGAAAATATTTTCTGGGCCTTGGAGCCAGGAATGTTCTCTTTCCTCTATTCCCATTAATCTTAGGTTTCATGTTTTTATGGTGCTCTTGATTTCTTGGATGTTTTGTGTCAGGAATTTTTTAGATTTAACATTTTCCTTGACAGATGCACCAATTTCTTCTATTGTATCTTATACACCTAGATTCTTTCCTGCATCTCTTGTATTTTGTTGGTTATGCTTACCTCTGTAGTTCCTGTTTTTTTCTTTAAGTTCTCTCTTTCCAGGATTTTCTCAGTTTGTGCTTTTTTATAGTTTCCATTCCAATCTTCAGATCTTGAACCATTTTTAAAAAATTTTCTTCACCTGTTTGTTTGTGTTTGCTTGCATTTCTTTGTGTAATTTATTCATTTCCTCTCTAACGGCTTCAATCTGTTTGACTGTATCTTCCAGTATGTTTTTGTGGATTTTATTTGTTTCCTTAATTATCATCTTTATAAGCATAGGTTTAAGGTCATTTTCTTGTATTTCAGTTGTGTTAGAGTATCCAAGGTTGCTTGCCTTGGGATAACTGGGTTCTGGAGATGCCATATTGCTTTGGCTTTTGTTGATTGTGCCTTTATGCTGGCCTTTTAGCCATCTAGTTGTCTCTGGCATTGTCTGGTAGTTTCTGGTGCCCACTGGTGTCCGAAGTGGTGATGCAGGAAGAGCCCCGGGCAGAAAGCTGGATGTTCCCAAAGGAGCCTTCCTCAGATTGGTGGGTATGGTCTCCAACTTGTGGGTGGTTCTCAGGGAATTGCCACTGCTCTCCTCAGGTGTATGACCCTGTGGACTAACTGGACTCTTCAGGAGCCCAGCGGCTCTCCTCTTACCAGGGGAAGTCCCAGGGACAGCTGACCAGCCACTGGCTTTCTTGATTTGAGGTTAATGAGCTGCAGCTACCCAGACACTGTGCTCAGACACTGTGTTTGCTGTATATAGCTATCTTGGAGAACTAGCGAGTCCAGAGGTTTGGTTGGTGAGTCTCCCTAAGGAGACAGGTCAAGCTTTGGAGCTGCATCTGGGCATGCTCCCATCGCTCCCAGTCATTCGGAGGCCCGAGGTTGGAGCTGTATGCCTCAGCACTCAGAACGTATTCACTGGCTGGTGAGGGTAGTGTGCAAGTGTGTGGCTACATGCTGAGGCCTTGCCCTGGCGGGAACCTGGAACTTTTCTGGGGTTTAGTCCGGTGACCTGAGTTCAAACCTGCTCGTTTCCCTCACCGTGGGGTCTTCTCTTGACTGCGAGACCCACTCTGGTGTTTTGGGGTCCACAGTTCAGTTTGGGATGGTGAGCACAGCGTGCAAGTTTGTGGCTTAGATGCAGGAGACAGGCAACGTCAAGAACCCAGGAACTTTTCTGGGGATTAGCTGGGTGACCTGAGGTTGGAACCACTTGTAGGTTTTCTTCTCACCTGGGAAACAGTCTCTGGTATTTTGGGGATGAGAATTTCAGTCTGTCAGTCACTGTGCAGTAACTGCTGTCTTGCTGATCAGACACAGTGTGCAATCTGTGCCACCATCTTGGATCCTCTCTCAACCTGAGTGTTTTTATGACCCTCCCTTTTCATTCAGAACATCTTGTCTTTTGTGGCTTTGCTGAGAACTGTGCTGCAGTTGGGTGGGAAAAATGAGGGTGTGTCAGAGCTTTATGTCTTGGGTATGTGGCTTCCTGGGGTGCTAAGGGGACATAAAGAAGTGTGGTTAAGGCATTTCTGCAGGCTAAAGAATAAGGATCTACCATGTGGGTTTTATTTTGGTTTGGTTGGAAAGCCAGTGTTACTTTGGCTACTTGTCAGTCAGCTGTGAAGAAGAGGCAGGATAAAGGGTAGCAGTTTGTAGATGGAAACATAGTACTTTTTTACTGTACAAAGCAGTGGCTATGTATGCAGTCCTGCAGGCAGGTCTGGACAAAGCACCCACGTGGAGGGCCATGGGTCAGGAGATAAATGCTAGTGCTGGGCCAGGAAAATGGAGTGGTAAGCAGAATATTTGACTGGGAAGCGCTCAGAGTGAAGGAAAATCACACCAAGAAGGGAAAAGACCATTTCTCTGTCTCTTTTGTATCCATGTTGCCAATACATAATACCAAAGGCAATGATGGCTTGCCTTGACAAATCCAAGTGGTGATAAAGTCTGCCTGAGACCTTGTAACAAACAAAAGCCTTATAGTTTAACAATGTATAGACAAGTAATCTTGATTTGCCACGTTATATCACATATGTACTTTGGATAAAAAATGAGTTGATATCATTATTTGTTAATGTGGCTATACTTTGTGACATTAAGAAAGGACTTAAAGTGAAAGGGAACTAGTAAGTAGGAGAAGAAAATGTTAAGAAGGAAGTAAACAGAAAGATATTTCAGCAAAGAAGGGCTTTTTTGCTGAAGAACCTACATCAGAGGGAACCTACATCACAGAGGCTGATGTATGTCCAAAGAGAGCTGTAAAGAATGAGATCATATGTATCCATCATATGTCTATCATACATCATAGTCATGTACATATGGTTAGAGGATATTAAAATATCTGATCTCAAAGTTCAGTGCGTTGATGGCAAACCTTGATTTAAGTCAATAGAATTCTATTAAGTTATTGATCTTTTCTCGACAACATTTACAAAAGTTGGCTTGGAGAACAAAACCTGTGTGTCCAATCCAGATTTATTTATTTATTTACTTGGTGTCCTGTCTCTGCTTTATATAAGTACTACACGGCACATACCTGCATTTTAAAGCATGGTTTAATCTTCAAAACTGATGTAACTGACATGCCTATAGTTCTGCATTGGTGTGGACAGAGGAAATAAAATTGCTCATATTTTGGCACTTGCCACCTAACATCCACTTCAGCCATTCCCAGAGGAACATAGAACACCTCTCAAAGGGCCCCAAGCTCTGGCAAGTCAATTGTTCTCTCCATCTGAGACCCAGAGGTTACACATTCTGGAAAGAGAAGAGACAACAGAGAGGGCAAAGTCCTCAGTGCTTTCAGAAGAAGCCACGGGGGGGGGGGGGGGAGAAAAATCCCGACTTATCTGGAAATGGCACACTGTGTAAAAAAAAAAGTTAAGAGAACCACATGGGAAGATGGCTTCAGAGCAGGCAAAGGGGAGCAAGATGGAGGCAGCAGGGCTGCTATGTCCCATGGAGCTGAAGTTAGAGGTGTTTGTCAGCCAGCCAGCGTGGGTGCTGCAATCTAGACTCCATCCACATGATGGAGCACCAAGTAGCTCAGTCACTGAGCTACAGCTCCAGTTCCTGATTCAGACACTGAAAAATATCCTTTGTTTTGCCTTTTCCTGGCTCTCGTCCTAGGTCTTGTAATATTAAGCATTTGTTTGAAATCCATCTGTTTCCAGGTGGAGTGGAATCATTTCTTGTGCTCAAAGAGCACTTGTCTCTTTGCTTTCCTTACACCTTCTCCCTCACATCACTGTCCAGGGACCAAAGGCTTCCTTTCCTCCCCTCCCCTGGCTGTTACACAAATGAAACATGGAAGCACTGTGAAGGTCCCTTAGATAGGACCACTGGAGGGGTGCCCTGACTGACATGCCCAGTATCCTTGCTCAGCACAAAGACCAGTCATTGCTTGTGTTTTCTCGTGGCAGTTAGGGTTGCTGCTTCTGAAGGGAACGATGAGAACAGATGACTGAAATGGGTCAGGCAGTTTTGAAGGCAGAGATCTTGATTCTTGTCCTTGGCTGTTCTGGTTGGAGGTCAGAAACGCCAGAAGTATTTTGGGGCTCGAGTTCCTGATCTTATTTCTTGTTATCTTTCTTCTCCATCTCTACAGCTGCCTGGAAACTGTAGGTGAGGGTGTGGCCAAACCCCAGTCCAGATACCTTGGGATGGAGAGGCACATGGATGCCATATAGGTAGAACAACTGGACCAACCAATCCCCACAACCCCTTTTCTTTCAGACGTTATAGAAAAGCCTTGATAGTAGCAACTCAATGGCACCCCATCTCCAGGACCTTCTCTCGTGCTTTATAGGAGATTGGCTTGCTTCTTATTTCTTAACCTCTTACCTAGGAACCTATGATAAACCTATTTCTAAAAACTTGCCCTCATGAAATTCATTCTTTGGATTTGTGAGACAAGAATCTGGAGACACTGACCCAGTGGAAGGAAGTCTGCCTGACTCTTAGCTACCAGCCCTTAAATTCCTGAATTAAGCCTGCTTGAAGCTAGACAGCCTATGCTATACTCAAGGAACCCACTTTCTCCAAGTTTTAAAGGGATTGAGAGGCCCATTTGGATGGATCCTTGATAGAGATGTCATTGATGTATCTTTGTTCATTATCAGAAAAATCTCTTGTTAGATAGTAACCTTATGAATCTCTGACAGCCATATACTCTTGTCCCAATGTAGGGCCAAACATGCAGTTCAGATCCCATACCCCTTAAAAGAAGTCTTATGATGTAACAGATGAGAAAGAATTAAAGGGAAGAAAATCTATGGAAATAGCCATCTTTATCAGGAGGAAGTAGCCTTTCTGCGCTGTGGCTAAGAGCACTAGGTGCTCCATCATGAGGATCAGAGTCTGGACTGAAGCACCCACACTGGCTTGCTAACAAACACCTGTAACTTCAGTTCTAAGGGACCCAGCAGCCCTGCTGCCTCCATCTTCCTCCCCTTTGTCTGCTCTGAAGCCATCTTCCCACGTGGTATTTTAACTCTTAAGGAGGGTAAACTCTTAATGATACTAGTTCCCTCCTTTCACATGGAATTCCAAATTGCAAGGAGGAGAAGCTGCGGTACCCTTCCCTTCTTTAAGGAATATCAGCAGGGCAGCTGGGTTAGAAGGGAAGGCTAGAACAGGCCTCTGCCCTTCAGAGGGCAAAGGTAACACCCAGGGAACAGACTGCCAAGTGCTTGAGTATTTCACCAACCAACCTATAAAGCTTCAGAGCGAGTTCCTTTTAGGAGCCTGGGGAATGCTTTTCTTTGAGGTTGGTCTTCAGTCCATTTCCCCAGTCCTGACCTTGAATACATCTGTCTCCTCTTCCAATCTCAGTCTTGCCTGTGGCTAGGGTCTCTCTCTCTCTCTCTCTCATACACACACGTGCACACACACTCACACACACACAAGCACACACATAGACATATAAGTAAACACGCATACATAGGCAAGCATGCACACACACTCTTTCACACACATACATATACACATGCACACACTATCTCACACACATGCACATGTATGTACACACACATACATACACATGCATGCACATACACTTTACACACACTAACATACACACATATACAAATGCACTTTCTCACTCTCTCCTTCCCTCTTTCCCTCCTTCCCTCTTTCCCTCCTTCTCTTCTTCCCTCTCTCCCTCCTTCCTGCCTTCCTTCCTTCTCTCCTTACCCTTTCCCTCCTTCCTTCCTCCATTCCCTATAGACCCAGGTTCTCATAGAAGATGACAAAGAATCAGGATCCAGAAGCATCTTCTGGCATTCCTGGCAAGGGTGTTCTTTGAACTGTGGCTTTGGGTCCCTGCCCTACCAGACCAGTTTCCGTTTCCTGTTCTCACCACTGCTGAAGAGCTGAGACTCTGTTTTGGATCCAGGAAAACCTTCAAGGGGTTGTTTGTGGTCTTGGTTATCAAGCAAAACACAGCTCTCACCTTAAGGGGAATAAGAGATGGTTTATTCTTAGCTACCATAGCCTAGGAATATAAATTTGAATTGCCTCTTAAATTACACTTTGGAGTGAAAGTGATTAAATGATTTATTTTTTCCCCTTTTTTCTGTCTGTCTTCCTTTGTTTCTCTTCTCTTCTCTTCTCTTCTCTTCTCTTCTCTTCTCTTCTCTTCTCTTCTCTTCTTTTCTTTTCTTAAGACAGGATTTCTCTGTATAGCCCTGGCTGTCCTAGAACTCACTTTGTAGACCAGGCTGGCCTCGAACTCACAGAGATCCACCTGCCTCTGCCTCCTGAGTGCTGGGATTAGAGATGTGCACCACCACACCCAGCTTATATAATTTTTTTATAGTCATAAAGCAAAAGAAGTCTGTGGACCCAGGGATTTGTCACATGCATCAATGGGGACAGCAGGTAGATGGGTTACAGAAAAGGAGAGAAAACTCTTCTGTGGGTCTCAGACACTATCCAATGATAATCTTTAGTTTTGGAGTTGGAAACTCATGGTCTGTTATACATTACAAAGTTTTATCTGATAGTTGAAGAGGTGTTTGCTTAGATACAGAGGTAGGTAATAAATGACTACTAAGGGAACTATACTTTTGGCTCTGGATTTGCAGCATTCTTACTCCCCACAATTACAAAATTCTAATCAGCCAATCAGCTTTGTTGAATCTTCAACACAGGTGTGCCTTTTTTCTCCCTGGGAATTTTCTGGGGAGGATGCTTCACCCTTAGCTTTGTTTAGTTTTCAGATGCCATGTGGGAAGCCAAGTTCCCTCCCGTGACCTGGGTTGTCAGGGGATGTGGGAGTTTTATTTCAGTCTGTAGTGGCCTTCCTGCTATGTACAGGCTGTGCTGGGGCCGGGAGTGGGGGTCCTCTGCTGTATCAGTTCTTCTCTGGTATCCATGCCACCATTAAGGCCCTGAGAGTAGGCTCTGTTGTGTCCTGTCCAGGTCACATGGGCTAGAGGAGCAGGTGGAGGATGTTTCTGGGACCATGTTCCACAGCAGTCATTACTCTGTTGTCCACCACACCACGAGGTCAGGGCTTCTGTCGTGGGACTGTCCCAGGGCTGTCCACCTTGAGGGTTTTCACCCTCTCTCAGCCCCATTCCTTTGCACTCAAGGCCCCCAAAATGCCTCTGGGCTCCTGAGGGTCCCCTTCCTAGCCACTCCCATTCCTTCAGTGTATTTCCATCTTCCTTCTTGGTCATCCCTGCAGGGCCTGGCCTTTGGAGAGTCAAAGGCCTTTTTCTCTCTCTCTTTTTTCTTTCTATTTTCTCTCACCTGTCCTGCTTTCTGGCTGGGTCTCATTCTAATCCAGACTGACATGGAACTCACTCTGTAGCCTAGGCTGCCGCAAACACATGACAATTTCTCTACCCTTGCCTCCAAGTTCTGGGATGATGGGTGTGATGGGTCTTTACTTCTGCAGAACTCAGAGATCTGAAGGGTCATAGGAGAGCTAGAGCTGGGAAGGATGCCCTCATCTAAACATTTCAAAGCAGCTTCCCAACTGGCAGGAAACACAGCAAACTCAGATCCAGACTCCCAGAGGAAACATCTTTATTACAGCTTCGAACTCCACCGGCACTGCTCCTGATCATGGGCTTTGGGGTATTAAGCATGCGCAGCCAGGGGCAGGGTCTGGCCCTGTGCAGAGCAGCTACTCAGGAATGGTCAGGTGGATGTAATCCTGTGGACAGAGCAGAGTGTCTCTATGTGCTCCACTTCTCACACAGTCTGCCCTGACACTCCACAGGCGCCCACACCTGTGACCTGTGAGTGGGATAAGGGCGTAGAGCAGAGGGGAAGTGAAGTCTTGGAGTGTTTATGAGGACAGGAACACACTGGACTTTGGAGCTCTTTTTGAGGTATAGTGACCAAGAAACCAAGGGATGAGTGAACGGATGAGTGAACGGACGAGTGAACAGATGAGTGAACGGATGAATGAACGGATGAATGAACGGACAAGTGAACGGATGACTGAACGGACGAGTGAACGGTGAGCAACCAGGGCAGCCATGCAGGGATGCGTAGGCTGTGCACTGTCCAGCTCCAGGTGGCACTTTTTCCTCCAACCCACACTCTGCATGGTGCTCTGTGTAGTCATGTCACTCACGACCTGAACAATGGCACAAGGCGGCCTCGAGGCGAATCAGCAAGTGAGCCTTGCTTTTCACAGGTCTGGTTATGAGGCAGTGTTTCAGTGGCTGGTGGCTCCAGCTGTGTCCTGGCTCTGTTCATTCAGATCTGTCAGCAGGCCCCACACACCCTGTCAGCACCTGATCTGATGGCCCCAGGGCTGGTGGCATTATTTTTAGGGCATAAACAAACCCTGGGTTACCTGGATGTGTTCCTCTAGGCCTACTCAAGCAACTCTCTTGGGTCTCTCTTGACTCTTTAAGGTCTCTAGGCTGATGTCAGGGATGAAGAGTAGGCTGGGAGTGGGGAGTGGAAGACACTGAGTGGCCTGCTGCCCTTCTCGCCTCAGGTTCCTGAAGGCAGGCTTCTGTGGTCAGGAATGGGGACGGGAGGCCAGGGCCTAAGTTGGGCCAAAGCCCAAATTCATTCATATATATAGCCTGGAACTCATGATCCTCTTACCTCCACCTCCTGAGTACTGGGATTACAAGTATGTGCCACCACTTTGGAAATCTTTTCAAGGTGAAAGATAAGAAAATGAGGAGTATGTTTGAGCCCTACCCTTCCTACCAACTCCTTTCTCCATCTCCCAAGATCCTTGTATCTGTCTCTCTGTCCTGTTCCCCCCTCCTGCTCCCCATCTGGAGTTTATCATGGTCATGGTTGGCCTTCAGGAGACATTTCATTCTGGGAGATGTGCTCTATTAGCTTGAGATTACATTTCTGCCTTCCAACTTTTCTTCAGCAATTGCCTTCAAATATTTTTTTATCTTTCTAAAAAAATTTCTAATTTATTTTATTTGTATCTATGTATGTATATGTTTGCATGTCTGTGTGAGTGTTTGCTGTGTGTGCAGGGACCAGAAGAGGGCATCAGATCCTCTGGAGCTGGAGTTGTAGGTGGTTGTGAGCTGCTACATGTGGGTGCTGGGAACAGAGCTTGGGTCTTCTAGAAGAGCAGCAAAAATATTCACTACTGGGACCTCAGCCCTGGAACTCTCCTTAAATGAACTTTCCACCCTTGGGAAGAAATGGGAGCAGGACAGGCTTGTAAGCAGATCCCCAGGCAGCATCTTAGGGCTCCCCTCCACTTCCTTTCCTTCAGGTTGGCTGTCTGGTCTCCCTACCCAACCCCTGCTTCTCACCCCTGGATGTTTGCAGACAGCAGGCCCTGGGTCCAACAGCACTGTTTGTAGGTACCGTGAGTACATCCAGGATACCTCAGTTCTAGGGCAATTGTAGGTCCTGGCTAAGATCATAGACTTTGAGGTCAGATCAAGACCCCTGCTTTGTCACATTAGCCTTGCTTTTCTGCTTTTCTGAGCCTCAGGTCTCCTCTTGAATGAAGTGGGGAGATAGCATTAACTTTGTCTGTGTAAGGGGAGATGTTCCCCATGAGCCCTGTGCTCTGGCTTCCAGAGGCACTCATGTCCGTCTCCAAGGCCTTAGTCACCTATAACTGCAGCGCGACATCTAGCATAGTTGTGAGGTAATAGGAGAGGCAGAAGGATTGGAAGCAGCCTCAGCTTCTAACTTCTTGCCTACTTGCTGAGCATCATGGGGAGACCCCTCCCACTGCACCTACCTCAGAGAAGTTCGGTTGGGCATGGCTGAAAGAGATGCCCCTGATGTCGGGCAGTGGGAGGCCATGTTCTCTGAGCCACCCTGTAAGAGGAAGGCAGGAGCTCAGGGCCTGGTGGGCAGGGCTGACTGGCAGGTATGCTTGGGAGGTTTCCAGACCCTAGCCAGAGGCTTTCTGTAGCCAACCCCTTAGTCAGGCAGCCCTGAACAGCAAGCAGCCCAGGAAAAGCGGTGGAGGTGATGTCAACATGATAATGCCATCTTCAGATGTGTTGGGCCACATTCATAGCTACCCTGGGACACATAGGCCATGTGAGCCACAGGTTAGGTACTCCTGATTGTCTCCTGGTCCCCCCACAATTCGCTTATACTTGTCTTTTAAAGGAACATTAAAAAAAAATATACCCTAGACCTGTGAACACATTCTTAGGAAGGTATCCTTTTCTGTGGTATTTTAAGGAAGATTCAGTTTGTTGAAGACTGAAGACTTCCTGTGAATCTACTCAGAAAACACACCCTACCTAATTCTCACACTGAAACTGAAAAATACTAACATTCTGGTAGAAGTGAAACATCTCGAAAATAGACGAGACAGGAGTCAGAATCAACTTGAAAATGCTAGAAATTTGGCTCTGTTAGACTGTATCAAAGAAGGCAAGTATTCACTGATATGCTTGCTTGCCAAATATCTAAAAACTAAGCCTCAAACCAATAAATCCACAGAGCTGGCCAGTGCACAATTAGTGCTTCTGTGAACTAATCATTTGTCTAGCTGATTTTCAATAAACTGAGTTGTGAAAAACTGAGGGTCTGGCATGACCTTCTCCTGTCCCACCACCTTCTGCTGAGCAGCCGCACCCATCTCCTCCAGCCACTGTGGGCTCGGAGTGATCTGGCATCCTCTTGTTGGCCTAATGCTCACTTGGAAGTTGGGTGGTGGGAGAGGATAGAGGAAGAAGAGCCCACACATTTGTTCTCCTTTTTGTTCTCAGACCTCATTGGGGTCCCAGCCTGAGGGCCCCTCATTCTAGTCTTCTCCATGGGGCTTACCCATGTCTCCCCACTACTGTTTCAAATATCTCTCCTGGGTTTCCTCACTGGCTCGCACTCTGTCCTCTGGGTGGGGGTGTGGTATGAGCAGCACCCTATGGCAGTGAGCAGGCTCCTGGCCTGGAGTTTAGACCTTGTATGACCATACCAACTTCTGGGCCTGGCCCACTTCCTGGCTTGTCTCTTGACTCCTGTGGTGTTTCGGAGTGTGCCACACAAGTGAGTGCCTGTGGTGGGCACAGAAAGAATTGTCTCTATCTCCTCAGCCCCTTGCAGGTAGCATCCTTGCCTGTCTGACCTCTCTGGCTGCCCTGCTGGACCTCCCATTGCCCCCAGCTCTGTGCCCCACCAGTCTCCCTTTTTAAACAGGTTCGCTTGCTTCACGCCCAGAGCCTTCCCTGGGAATATGGAAGGAAGGAAAGATGGAAGCCTGGCCAGAATTTGAGTCTCTGCCAACTTCTCAAAGTGATTGCTCTCCTAATGTGACTCAGAGCGCAAAAGACCCCCAGCTGAGAAAGCAAGGAGTTAAGATCCTAGACTCAGCTTGGCCAGAGATTTGCTGGGTCACCTTGGACAAGTCACCTAACCTCTCTGGATCTGTAGAGTGGGCTCATCTAAAAGATGAAAAGGCTGAGCCAGATAATCTCTCAGGGGTTAGTAGGGCTGGACCATTTAGCTCATATATGTGTATGTGTGTGTGTGTGTGTGTGTGTGTGTGTGTGTGTGTGTGTATACATATACATAGGATATATTTATCTCCTATTATTCTATATCACTTGGTGTGAGTCAGTGGACAGATGCTAGGAACACAAGGAGAAGCACAAGGACCTGTGTCCCTGGGAAGCTCATCATGTAGTGGGGCACAGGTACTGACCGAGTAACCATCTTCCTGGCTCACCTCCCCAGCTGTCTACACTGCTTTGTCTCAGCATCTGGGGAGCCCAGGATAACACAGGGGGTTTTGGAAAATTCTGGATTCCTCATAGCTAGAGGTGAGGGTGCTGTATTGTGACATTCAGCTTTCAGCTTCTCTGGCAGGTACAAATGCCCACTGTACTGATCATGTTTACAGTGCGAGCTACCCACTGTAGCCAGCCTGCTGTCCTCAGCCCATCTAGCTTTCCATTGGGACCACTGACAGCTGGCCTCATTCTCGCTGAGGCTGAGTGGCTCCTCCCCTCTGAAGGCCCCTTCACTGTGACTTTACATCCTCTCTGCAGCTACTCTTCTGGCCACCTGCCCATGCTCTGAGCTTGCATCAGTATTAGCATTAGCAGCCTCTGCAACTTGTACTGCCTCCTGCTTTGCCTGGAGGCCAGTCTCCACCCAGGCAGCTGTTTGTAGCTTCCAGGGACATGCCTGGCGCCCCCTCCAGCAATGTACTGTGATATGTGGCCTGGCAGAGAAGTATATCGAGACTCACTGTTGTGATGAGGCAGGAAGTGCCTCTTCAGGACCGCCCAGAGCAAGGACTTCAGGTGCTCTTCCTGCAATGGGAAACAGCAGGCAGCTCAGTTCCTCTAGCTTGGTACATTCCAAGCCAGGCTCAGGAGATGCTGTCATACAGAGGCAGTGCAGAGTCTGGGGAAGTCCTACAGACGCCACCTTAAAAATACCCAAAGTCAAAAAAAACAAAAACAAAAAAAACAAAAAAACAAAACAAAACAAAACAAAACAAAAAAAAAACCCCAAAGTCTTTCTGTGTAGGCTAGGCTGGCTTTGAACTTGCTCTCCTCATGCTTTAGCCTTCCTAGTGCTGGGATTACAGGTGCCACCATTTATATCCTGATGCCACTTTTGAAGGACTTTGGAGCCTTTGGGTCAGATTAGTGAAGGGCCAGGGGAAATACAGAGGGGGCCGAAAAGGAAAAACCCCAATAGGCTCCACTTCTGCAGGAGAGCTGGGAAGGGAACAGAAGGGCCTGTGGGAGCCCTGGGTGCAGCTTTGCAGGGACCAACTCTGGGTCAGTGTGAGAGACAGACTTCTAGGACTGAGAGTTACTGGGACATCTTGAAACAGCCTCCGTCCCTAGAAGTGTGCAAGGTGGTCTTGATCAGACTGCCAACTCATCAGGACACAGCAGAAGACTCCCTCAGATCCCTTTTGTTTGCTGGGAGATGCTATTGCTAGACACAGAATTTTACTTGTCTGTGGTGTGGGTGGCTTATGCAGGATACAAATTGTCTGACCATGCGTAGTCATTCCTGGTCTGATGGATGCCCTGTGATATGACATAGAAGAGCTTCCTGACCTGAGAAAAGGAATCTTACTGTCTCTGGCCCAGATTCTACACAAGTGAAAATGTTTTGACAAGTACCATAATATTCTGTAGGGCAGGTCTGGGTTGTGGGTCACCTGCCAGGCCTGGGTTCCGGCCCCAGGGAACTCTCTCCCTACAGCATTTCTAGGTTGGGACCCTCACTCAGCCCCACCACCTGTGGCTTTTCTTCTTTTGGGTTAGAGCCGGTGTCACACAGGCCTACAAAGAGGACTAGTGGGCCATGGGGAGGGGCACCCTTCTTTCCAAGCAGGAGCATGATCAACTCTTGGGGGAATAGTTGTGCGTTGCATCAGCAGTGGCTTGAGCTCAGGGACTGAAAGCTGGCTAGTTCAGCCTTGTTGCCTAGCTCCCTGCACCCCTGTGTTCAGTCCGGACAAAAAGACTGGCCCTTAAAGACCTTGCCCCATCTTACATGACTCTCCACCTCCTTCACCTTCTCTGACCCGTCAGGGAATCCCACTAGCTAGGTCCACCTTCAAAACACCCGACTCTTGTGTGCTCAGCCACCATGACCTACTGTGAACCTCATCCACCTTCTGCTGGCTACACGCTGCTGAGGGCCCCATTGCCTTCTCTAGTGTTGCTTCTCCTCTGCCTGCACTCTCTCAAGAAGGCTTCCATCTTAGTCTGAGGAAAAGTTGTCCCAGTATGACTGCAGTACGACCTGCCCTGCCATCTCTTGATGTCTTGCTCTCTGCTGCAGAGCCCTGGCTCTTCCCTGAGCCCTTTGGGGCTCACTCAGTCTTCTTGGGCCTTTGGTTTATCCCTAGTCCCCCCACTTCTGCTTGGAGTCTTTGCTTAAAGCTTACCTCCACTGGGTGGCAGTGGCTCACGCCTTTGATCCCAGCACTCAGGAGGCAGAAGCAGGTGGATCTCTGAGTTCAAGGTCAGTTTGTTCTACAGAGTGAATTCCAGGACAGCCAGGGCTACACGGAGACATCTTGTCTCGAGCCCCCTCCCCAAACTCACCTCAATGCATCCCTCAGATTCCTTTAAAATGATTTATTTATTTTATGAACATTGATATTTTGCTTGCATGTATGTCTGCATGAGGGTGTTGGATCCCCTGGAACTGGAGTTATAGCCAGTTGTGAGGTGTCATGTGGGTGTTGGGAACTGAACCCTATCTTTTGGGAAGAACAGCCAGTGCTCTTAACCACTGAGCCGACTCTCCAGCCCCCAGACTCCTTTCTAATGTTGCTGATCCCCACACCAACCCTGCTTCTCACTTCGTGATGCTATCACGTGTCTCCATGCTGTATAATTTGCTTTGCTGAGGTTTATATAGGCTTATTTATGTCTGTCAGCCAAGTGAATTCCCAAAGGGTGCAGACCTTTGTGTTGATACTTGACCCATTTGTGTATCTAAGGAGGGCTAGGTACATAGTAGGTGCTCAATTATTAATTTTTTTATATACATGAAAGCATGAAACAGACAAGCCCAGAGCTCCAGATGCTTTACCTTATAGGATTTGGGGGCTCCAAGGTGAGATGGGATTATGGACAGAGCATGACTCAGGCTTTCAACTCTATGTTAGTGACTTGACACCATTTACTCTGTACATTTAGGACACAGGGCTGAAGGAAGGGACTCACCTGCTTCTCAATGATGGTGGGATAAGAGCTCAAGGTGACTACAGCGCTGTCAGAGGAAAGAGAGTAGGTCAGTGAGTGAACTGGGGGCGGGGTCTAAGTGCCTACCCTTCCTAGCCTTCCTCGGGCACAGCAGGGGGCTGGTGTCCTTAACTACCCTCTTTCTCCCCACCCACCACTGCCAGCTGTCTTATATTTCCCAATCCAAAACCCGTTACCTGTGTGGCGTAAACTGGAGTTCCAGTTTCTCACTCCTTGAGGAGAATGCAGCCTTGGAGAGGAGTTGCTGTGAGGGATTGAAAGCAGGCAGGGCAGAGTTGGAGTTGTTCCTACTGAGGGGGCATCTGGCCCCAGCCCCAAGTCTAGCTCCAGCTGCATGAACTTGTGTTCTGCCCCATGGTCCTTACCCTGTACCCTTGTCACTGTCTTCCCCACACGGTGCCTATATGGGCATCATTGTGAGAGGGGACACTGAGGGGCTGGCTGCTCCGAGAGGGGCAGGGGAGGCCAGGCCTGAGCCTGAGGCAGGCTCCATGTAAAGGCAGCCTTGGTCCTGGAGTCAGCCTTTCCGGAAACCGGTGGGCTCCTTACCTGTGGCCATGTTGGCACGAACCCAGGGCCTCACATCAGGCAAGGGCTCTCTCTACCACTGAGCAACAGGCCTGATTTTTTTTTTTTTTTAATTTTGAATGGATTCTTGCTATGTTGCTCAAGTTGGTCTCAGGCTTCTGAGATGTGATCAGGCTTCAGGTGATCCCTCTGCCTCAGCTTCTCAAGTAGCTGGGACTATAGTGTGGACCGTCACAGCTGGCTCCCCTTGATTTTGTGGGATTGTTGTTACACTTCTGTAACTCATATGTACAGGTACAGGGCTTTCCGACACCACTGAGGGATAGTTGGCGCTTGGTCATACAATGATGCCATCGAAGACCCAAGGACCCTGTTACGTCCTTAGGATGCCGTCCAGCACATTTATGGTAGAGTGACTCTTCTGGCCCCTCATTTGAGGCACTTTCCAATTTTGAGGCCAGGGCATTCAGAATCAAGAATGGGGGGGGGTTTACACTTCCCAGAATTCTCCCCAATGTTTGGGGTTGTCAGGAGCATCTTGGCTCTAAGTTTTCTTCCAGCTTTGTGACTCAGCCATGTCTAAGGGAGTCCTTTAAAAGTCCTAACTGCACCCTATAGGAGGGTCTGGAGCCGAAACTTCTTCATAGCCTAGGAGGTCCTTGGGGAGCCCCAGGGAGAGAACAGGAGTACAGGAACTAGTTACTGTCCTGGCAGGGGACAGCTGCCCACATGTAGACTGGTAGCAGATGGTGGTGGGACTGGTCACAGCTGTCCCATCTCCCTCCCTCAGTCTGCAGGCTGGGAACCAAACCCGTGAAGTTCCACTCACCCAGGCAACTGCACCAGAGGAGGCATTGTTGCTCCCCTGCAGTGCCAGTGAGCCCTGCTGGGTGACAGTGGCCCTGAGGCCATCCATGTGGACAGTGGGGGGGTCCGGGGTGCTGATGATCAGGCCCAGGCTCCCTCTGGTCAGATTAAATGTCTGAATGAAGTTAAAGCGAAGAAGATAGAGGGAGGGTTAGAAGATGGCTTCTAGTTTGGAAGGGCCTCCCTCTCATGAGGCAGGGGAATGGCTTTCTCTTCTACCTCTTCAACATCTTGCTGTTGCAGTCTTCTGACTACTTCCTCTTGTTTCACATCCCTGACACTGTAAAGGGGTGTTGTGACTTCTAGAGTCCATAGCAAAACAAGTGGACCATGTCTAGGTCCAGCCTGCCTAGCCCAGGGTGCTGGAGGAGGGGCAGGCACCATACCTACCTCTGGCTCGGACTCTGGATTGCTCAGGGACAGCAGCTCCCAGAGGTCAGTTTCCTAGAAAGGCAAAGATGGAGTCCTTTAGAGTCTGTGGAGTCCTGAGCAAACTGGGGCTCCAGGAGACATGCACTGCCTATACACAAGTTAGCCTCACTCAGGAGGAGTCACGTGTCCGGCTGCTCAGGGCTATTTGTCTGGAAAGGTTAACTTTTCCGAATTTTCTCCTAACATTTTGTTGTAATTTTTTTGAGCCAGGGTCTTGTGTATCATGTATCAACCTTGCCTCAAACTCACTATGTAGCTGAACTCTTGATCCTCCTCGAAAGTGCTGGGATTATAGGTGTGCACAGTGCCTGGATGGAAGCCAGGGCTTCATGTACGTAGGCAAACTCTATCCACTGAACTGCACCTACAGCTTCTAACTATGAAAAAAGTCTATAAACACAGTGAAATGAAGAGAGTTTTATAGAGGACATTTCATGCTCGACAGATTCTTCCGTTAACAATTTCTGGCTATTGCTTTATCATATTCTTGCCCATCCATCTCTGCTCTACTGATTTTCAGGGAGGGGTTGGAAGTGAACCCAGGGCCTCACACATGCTAAAATTCAGGACTGTGTGGACAGAATGCTCCCCACTGTTTGTACTCTTCTGTGAGCAGAAAAAGCCCATCAGGATATACTTCAAGATGATAGTTACCTCTGAGCTCTAGTGGGTTGCTGCTGCTCCACTGTGTTTTGCAAATCACAAATCCTCATATAGAAGATTATGGAAATGTCTGAAGTAAAATTAACCCAATTTCTCTTTCCTTTCCTCTTTGACTCCTACTCTCAGAGGTAACTATCATCTTGAAGTATATCCTGATGGACTTTTTCTGCTCACAGAAGAGTATGAACAGTGGGGAGCATTCTGTCCACACAGTCCTGAATTTTGTTAGTGCCTCTCGATGCCAGGCCCTGTGGAACAACCCCGTTCTTACAAGGCAATGTACCTTAGTTCACACTGACCGTAGTCTGATTAAGTTTGCTGGTTGCTTAGTGATGGGCCGTGAATCAAATTTGATTTTTTTCACTGTGTAGCAAGTGACGCTATAAAGGACACCCTGCAGATATGTTCCTGCTCACCAGTGTAAGAATTTCTTCAGATGCAGGGTTCATTTGTAACCATACCAGAGCTGTCACACCTGTGTGGGAAGAGCAGCAGGGGACCAGAGACCTTACCTGTAGTTGACCACACACTTCTCCAGGCCGGGAACTCATTTGTGTAACTGTTTTAAACAACCTCCTTTGTGTGATGTAAAGTTTCTGGATGTGGCATGTTCCACTTGTGGTGTCGTGTGGGCACTCAAAAATTTCCAGATTTTGGAGCCTTTTGGAGATCAGATCTGAATTTTGGTTGCTCAGCCTACATATACATACATATATACTTATATGCATACACATTTTGCATACATATGTGATATTATATAAGTACACCCATATGAACTTTGCATATATAATTTTATATTCATATGTAATATATATATATATATAATTAAAATGAGATTAGTGTTTTGAAAGAGTAAAAGGGGGAAGTAATGGGAGAGAGAGAGAAAGAGAGAGGGAGAGAAGGAGAGAGAGGGAGAGAAAGAAGAAGAGAGAGGGAGAGGGAGAGAAGGAGAGAGAGGGAGAGAAAGAAGAAGAGAAAGGGAGAGAGAGAAAAAAGAAAAGGAGAGAGCACCTTCTTAGATCTTTGGATGCTGCAGTCTTGAAGGGGCTGTGTGAGGAGATGACATTCATACTGAGACTACCAGTGAAGAGAAGAATGTTCCAGGAAGAGAGACCAGTATGTTAAAACACTCAGCTGGGAACCAGTGCAGCCCATGTGGCTAGAACGCAGGGAATAAAGAGACCGAGCTGGACAGAGACCAGAGATCTAACTTCCCAGGCCCACAGGCAGGAGCCTGGCTTTTACTCTGAAAATACTGAGAAGCTGCTGTGGAGCACAGCGGCCTTGCTTATTGCTCCCATCAGCCCTGGGAAGCTTTCGTTCCCCAGGTGTTTCTGTGTGTGCCTCCTCACCACTGCAGGGGTCACCTTCAGGTATGCCTTCCCTAGCAGCAATATCCAGGTGTCCAGCAACATCCGGGACTGCTTTAAGCAAAGCCGCCTAGTTATTTATGGTAAGAATGTAGTGTTAGAACCCAGCCTTTGCCCAGGCCGCACACAATATTGACAGGGCTTCCTCTCACAGACACTGGCAGGCACCTACTGAGACACTGTCTGTGAGTCCTTAGCCAACAGATCAGACTCTCCCAGAATCAGACCCTCTCATTTGGGAAGTGAGAAGTTACTGGTGGCCTCACACCCGACTCTCCACTCCTTCCCTGCCTCCTGCTTGCTGTAAAACCTCCCCATCCTCAGAAAGATATGACAACATAGCCCACCTCTTCCAGAAAGGTGCTGAGCCCTTTTTCAGGAATCTGCCAGGTTGTTGCCCATTGTCTGTCTGTCTGTCTATCTGTGGTGTTAATAACTCTTCTAATAAACTCTATACTCCCCAGTAATCCATCTCAGTATCCCTCTTGAACACCCATCCCCAAACCTATCATTTTCTTGCTTAGTTTTCTATCCCCTTATGGAAATTTGATCTCTTCATGGTAGGGACCCTGTGTGCACCACAAATTAAGAGCCGGTCAGGTTAGGCTGGTCAAGTCCAGAGTAGGGAAGTGACTTTGGCTCTGGGGCCTTGGTTTTTTCATGTAAGAAACGGCAGGAACATTCTGTCCTTCCCCACTGTCCATCTCCTAGCACTCACTGAGGGGTCCTGGGGCTCCACGAAGATCTCCTGGATGGTGTAGAGACAGGACAGGATGTCATTGTAGATTTCTAGCCAAAAGGCAAGGTCTGCCATGCTGTTCTCAGTTAATCCTGGGAGAGGCGGGGGAACCACATGCTCTGGCCTTGGGGCCCGCTGGTGTGGGCCACAGGGAGTCACAAGCTTCAGAGAGATGATGAAAGAAAGACATTCAGTGGGAACAGCTAGCTCCCCTGGTGGACACCTGGTCACAGCTCACCACACTGACCACAGCAGCTGCAGTTTTGTTTGAATCTACCAACAGCGTCACCAGAAGGGAGCCATCATGGTCACTATCTGACCACTATCTGAGGCCCAGAGAGGTGGTGCCACTCATTCAAATCCCACATGAGAGGAGAGGTAGAGCTGAACCCTGGAGCCTGGCTTTTTTGCCCCCATCAAGCTCCACTCCATTCTCTGAACGCTGCCCCTCTTGGACCTTCTTGTCCTTCCTACCTTCCATTACAGAGACATCAAGGAGCAGTGGACAGGAGCTGGGCAGTCTTCAGCCATTCTCTGTCCTCAGTTTCCCCATCTGGGAGTTGACTCCACTGCTCTCCCATTGGGTCTTGACTCACTTGCTGGCCTCCCCACTCTTTCCTCTTTCTCCAACCATTCCCTTTTCTCAAACCTCTCTTGCCTGTCTTCCTCTTGCCCCTTTGCTCCACCCTGGGAAGCCCTGTTTCTCCTTTTCCTTGCCTGTTCTCTCCCAGCAGGTTCCCTAAGGGCCCATGGCAGCCTAGGGTTGCTCACCTGCAGTCTCATCAGGATGGCTTCTTCTGTGAGCTCTGTGCTGGCCAAATAGTACTGGAAATCATTAGGACCCGAGACGATAGGAGCTATGGTGCAGAAACGAAACCCAACTCAGCCAGAGGCAGAGGTGGGAAGGATGCTGTGGTAGGCAGAGAGAAATCCCTTCTCCTCTGCTCAGCTTTAAGTTCCTTGCTGGCTGATCATGAGCCTCTTGGAACAAGGAACATTTGTTGCATGATGGCTTTGTGCCTGGCTGTTGGCATTGTTCTAACAGCCCTTATCTGTGGGCCTTCCATTGATTCTGCTTAGCAGATAGGAAAACTGAGGCTCACAGAGGACGTGACATATGAAGCTTACAAACTATATTGCTCCTCTTTTTCCCCATGAGGAAGTATCCCTCCCGTGGGCAGGACTGTCCTGTCTCTGGGCATTTGCTATAGACAGTGCCTGGAGCATGGCAAGGGACAGCTGGCCAGCAGCAACGTACGGAGAGTGATGTGTAGCAGGTCCTCCAGCAGGAAGTTGAGCAGGTCTGTACTCGCAGGACACACCTAGAGGGAAGGGAAGAGGGGTTCCTGCTGGCCCGAGGCCGAGGTGGAGGGGCTGGGGAACCCATTCCTTCTCCTGGTGACTCACTATCTTCTGGAGGAGGAAAGGCAGTGATTTCTCCACGGTTTCAGTCACCAGTTTCAGCAGTTGGTTTGGCAACTGGGAGTCTTTTCTAGGGGAGGGATGACAGGTAGGGTTAGCCATGTACCAAAGGCATGGGCGGGAAAGGGAAAGCTGCACACTGCTGAGGAAAGAAAACTCCTTTAGGCAGGCCAGCAGGAAGGTCCACGGGGGTACCTGCTCCTTCCCTGGCACCCCCACCTCCTCTCCTTTCTCTTCCTCCTGTCTTCCCCCATCCATGTGCATTCTCTCTGATTTTCTGCAACATCTCCTGATTTGTAGTCTCTCTTTCATAAAAGCCTTTGGAATTTTCAAGCAGGAAGTGGTTCCAGTGTCAGTGGAGAGATCATGTCCGGCTTTCTGGAGGTTTTGTGTTGTATAGACAGAAGAAGGATCCGTCCCCTTAGTAACTGTAGCTGACCAGGACCCCCTGTTGGGGAGCAACTAAGAAGTGGTTGAGTAGTAACCACGACCTTCAGTGTGGAGGCAGGGGAGGCTGACAGGTGGCATGTACAGGCTGTGGCTTTGAAGGAGAGGTGGTGCCGGCCCTGGATTTCAGAGAAAGACCACTGCAGAAAGGGCCAGCCAATTCAGGAAGAGCCACCATCTGCCGTGCTCAAGGGAGGCTCAGAAGGCACTCACCGGTTCAGGACCTTAATGTGCAGGCTCCCAGGCGGTGTGTGGCACTCCTCGAAAGCCACCTGGGTCTTGTTCCCTATCTGTTCTAGCCGTACTCCAATGCGTATGTTCTTGATGGCTTCTAGCCACAGGATCCTGTAGGGACAGTATGTCTGGGCAGGCTCTACAGAGTCCAAGGTTGAGACCAGAAGTCACAAACTGGTTGTTTGTTGCTGTTGCCAGCAGGCTCACATTAGAAACTAGGAGTGTTCTATGAAATACAGAATCTGCTGACTGACTGGGCAGCCCAGGCCAGGGTCCCCACAGGGCAGCGGACACTTGCACCGAGTGTGGCCTTGAATGGGGCACATGCTCTCCCAACTGGGTCATGAGTCTTACTATTACCACACTATCCCAACCAAGGCAATGCTATGTTCTTTAGGGAACAGAGACACATTCTCAGGGCCCCTTGACTCTATCATAGTGTCTCCTTAGGCTTAGAGCTCTCATTCAAGCGCTAAGGGGTCTTCTTAGCTTCTGACATCGGATGAGATCAGCTGCATTCCAGGTGCAGTGGTCATAGAACATTCCGTTAAGTGATAAGTTACACCAAAAAGTCCTATTAACAAGAAAGGCAGGAGCTGGCATTTTCTCAAAGGGCATGTGACCCTCCCTACCTCACAAGCCAACATGGGTCTGTGTCACTGCCTCTGCCAGTGGCCACAGGTACAACACTCACAGTTCAGAAGTGTGCAGGTGGACACTTGGCCTACTGCAGTGGGGAACTGGAATTATGCCCCATTAGAGATTCATGCCCAGGAAATGGACACTCTTGCTTCAGTTGCTCAGTCCAGGAGTCCCAGACCCTTCCCAGACTGTCCCATTAGTGCCAGTGTGCCCACATGCACAAATGGCATAGGCGAGGACCCTCATTGCAGACTCACTGTGCAATCCTGGACAGGCCTCTCAACCCATTCTATGTCCCAGTTCCCCTGTAAGTCAGTCTTTGAAACATGCCCAAGTGGAGAGGGCTTGTGGTGTGGCCACTGTGTTAGTCTTCCTCCTGGCAGCCTGTGGGGAGGAAGTGCTATGGCTATGGGTACTTACTCCAGGAACGAGAGGTACAGTTTGCAGCGCAGTGTGACCTGCAGCAGGCTGTCACTTAGAACTTGCACGGTGACTTCCGGTCCCTTGGCATCTGTTATGACCAACCTATGGAAGATTTGGGAGTGATGGGTCTGGCTCCGTGAGTATCTGAAGTAGCTAGAGTGGGAGCTGACAGCAGGAGCAGTGGAGAGAGCTTTGGGGCAGCCCATCCTTGCTCACTGGACTGCCAGAGACCACAGAACTCTGTTTCCAGTCTCTATGCCTCGAGGACAGGCTATACCTTTATCTGGGTCAGCCTCTAACAAACCAGGGGCTGTATCTTAAGTCTGTGCACACATAACCACCTGAATCCAGGTGAAAGTCTTTGGGGCTGAGGCTGTGGCTCAGTGGAAGAAGTCTGGGGAATAAGGCCCTATGAGCTTTTCAAAAGAAAATCCAACAGGCAAGAGTGGGGAAGCAGGAGTCCTGGCAGACCCATGGTCTCTGCTGAGCACCCTCAAGCATTGTGCTCCCTTCTGAGGCCTCAGGTGTACCCCTCCCCGGACTCGGAGGGGTCAAGGTTGCACTGTGGAAGCCAGTGTCAGCTGCTGGTTCCCCTGGAGCCACTGGGGCTGGCAGCAGCATGTTCTGTCCCAGGGGAAACCAGGCCACCAGCTCGGAGTCTTCCAGAGGGGATTTCTTTTCCTGTTTGTTTCAAAACAGGGTCACATACAGCCTGAGCTAGTCTCCAACCTCCAATGTAGCTGAGGACAGAACTTTTGATCCTTTTCCGCAGCCTGGAGGGTATTTTTAGGATCAGACCATGTGGTGTTTTTCTTTGTCCCTCCCAAACCATGTCCTGGGAGAAGGTAGGCTTGTAGCCATGGCATGGTTACCCAGGTGGGGTGGGGGAAATCAGTGGACAGTGCCAACACTTGGCATGGCTGGGATGGTATTTGCCCATGCCGCCTCCCAAGCCTCCCTGGGCAGTGCCTCCCCCCACTATAGTTCCCTGACTTCGCACTCCATTTCACCCCCACCAGAAAAATCCCTTTCTGAGCTGGGAGTCTCAGGATCTATGGGTATTTCCTTGCTCATGTTGGGGAGGGACTCACACATTCCTGGCTGAGCCTTGTCACCTTGAGGGAAACCTGCCACCAACCAAAGCCAATACCATTCATTTAGGTGAGTTCTTATCTGCTAGCAGGCTCCAACCCAGGGCTCTCAGGGCTGGACAGACAGCATGGTAGGGCATCTGGGAACTGGCTAAGGGACTATAGACCTGACACCAATGCTTGTCATGTGAGAGGTTGGGACAGGTGTGGCCATATTTTCATGGGTTGCATTGTATTCCTGCCTCCAAGTTCAAACTGAAGCCATTCCTGGCCCCCAGAACCCCAGACCTTATTTAGAAAGACACTGGCTGCCGACATGATTAATAAGGGTGAAGTCACACTAGAGTAGCCTAGACTATAAGCCAACATGGCTGTATCCTTAAAGGAAGGGAATTTGGACCAAGGAGGATGTGAGCTGGCATTATCAAGAGTCTGGTATCAGCACCAGTGATTGTTAGTGGATGCCAGGAGCAAGCGCTTAGCCATGCTTCCAGGAAGTAGCTGCAGACTGCTGCCCTAGTCTCCCTCTTCCACAGGGCTTTGGACACTTTAGAGTGGCAAAGTTACAGAGTTGGGAAGCCTGGAAAACTCACATCCTTCAGATGCAGGTGACCGACCGAAACTCTTTTGGAAACACTTCAGATTTGTAAAGTGTAAGAGCAGGGGGCCACAGAGGGTGCTGTACTGCTAGCCTGCTTCGGTATAGACCCTGCTTCCTTTCTGGAGAGATTTGGAGAGGTCTGGAAAGATAGCCACACAGGAGGACACCTGCTCCATACATCTGAGCTGGGGAGAACTGTGGACCCTAAGTTGCTTGCCCACCTCTGCTCTACTTGACAGGGAAAGGCCTCCTGAGGGAGAAGGGAGGCAGAGGCTACATTGCCGGCCACTCACCCGGCTGTTTGCAGTAGCTTCTTCAGCTCAGGCACAGTCTTCCCAGAGAGCAGGTCCCCCACGAGTGACAGGTCCAGCCCACTCTTCTTTTTGACAAAATCATTTTTGACGAAGGGCAGGTTGTCCAGGACAGACACCGCCTCATTTGGGGATCCAGCCACAGTCATCATGATCATACGCGTAATGACCCCATGCTGTGAGAACAGATCTGAAATGTCTGGGGACAGAGCATCTCCTCAGGGTTCGGCCAGCCAAGCAGCAGATACCCACTGGCACCTATATTCAGCCAGCAGACAAGATAGCTCTTCAGTCGTTGTGAGGAGACCAGAGCTCAGGTATTGCCCAGATTGGTTCTGAACTCCTGGGCTCAAGCCATTCTCCTGGCTCAGCCTCACCTTGCCACCGAGCTCAGCTGGCAAGTCTTAGTTTTCTGGGCTCAGGGAACAGTGTGGCTCCTGCTGCCCCGGAGTTGACATGGTAGTCAGGGAAAAAGACAAACTAGTACTCAGATCAGCAAGTAAAGTAAGTTTTGGAAGTGTGACAGAGAAAATGAAACAGGTGAAAATGAAGTGTGACTCCGGTGAGGAGGGTCTGCTCCAGACATGAAGGTCAGGGAGGTCTCCTCTGAGGAGGAGGCATGGGGCAGATATCCCAAGGAAGTGAAAGAATTCATTGTGGAAGGGTCCGGGAAGAGCAACAGCATATGCCAAGGCCTTGAGGTTATGAGTATGGTGAATTTGCAAAACAGATCCTTGAGCTAGGACAATAAGCACCTCATAGAGAAGAGGCAGAGAGAACAGCACACAGACAGACAGACAGGTTAGCACGTGCTGTGTCTGGACAAGGCCATTGAAGAGGTTTCATCAGAGGTCTGTGGGAGAAAGGAGAGACCTGACCGCTACTGGGAGATCAGAAGAGGAGAGGAGGCAAGGACTTTGTCTTCCAGGCTGTCAGAGTACACTACATCGAGAAGGAGAGAAGTAGGGGAAGGGCCCACACCAGCCAAAGAAGCAGCCATGACCTCTATGTGGTGGGCAGGGAAGGTGGTGGGGAAGGCCCTAGAGGTATATGGATTTGAATGTTAGGGTGAGGCCTGCTCATGGCAAGTGGGAGGCACAGCAGGCATTAGAGCAGAGGAGGAGCAAGGGCAACCGTGGATGGTTGGTAAGTGGGAGGCCAGAGGAGAGGAAGCCCAGGGCTGTCCACTACTCTGCTTTCTTAGAGGTCATGCTTCTCCAAGCTCGTTCCTTGAGATTCACCTGATTCAAGCTGGTCCATGTTAATACAGAGGAAGAGAGGACCATGGGTCATCCCTCGGGCTTGGGGCAGTTGCCCCCAGCATACCAGCAGTGCCCACAGCAGCAGCATTCTCCCGTTCAGAACCTGTGACCATGAAAGCGAGAGTTATGTCCTCTCCAAGACCTGTAGAAGACATAAACTGTGTTTCCGCTCTGCACCCCCTGGAGCCAACTTTTCCTGTCCTGACAGTGCTGCTCTGGACCTGACTCACTCATGGTGACACCATAAGTGGCAGCACTTGGATCTGACCCCAGCATGACTGGGAGCTAAGAACCTCTCCTCTTCTATTTCACCACATGATGGCAGGGGCACAGCCAACATCTGTAGCAAACACATGCAGGTGCTGTCTTCCTTATCCTTACCACTCCCCGAATGGGACCTTCTGGATCTCTCAGGCCTGTGTCACCAGCTTTCTTATGAGGACCACTCTTATATGCCCAGCTCTGAAGCAACGGGTGGGCACGTGATGGGAAGGGAAGGCCCCTGGCCAGGGCTTGGCACACTCAGGAGTTCTTCAGTGAAAGAGTCACTTTTCTTGGCACTGAGCAGCCAGAGGCTTTTGGCCAAAGGTGATAGAGCCTGGGACTGAGGTCGGGGTGGGAATGCTGCACGCTCCGAATGCAGAGTGAGCTCAAGGAGGAAGTGGGCTGGGCCTGAGCCCTTTCCCTCTGTCACATCTCCAGCTTTTAGGAGGGGTATGGAGGCTGCTAATGCAGGATGTGAGTGGCATGGAGCCCAAGGGGGTGAGGATGTGATATGATGTTTTTGTGTGTGTATGTGTGGGTGAAGGGCAAAGCTGAAACTGGCAGTGTCTGTGGCCACCTTGTCACTACTATTCCCATGTCACCTAGGCTTTCACCTCATTTCTGCCCAGACGTGGTCACCAACGTTGCAGACAGGTCCTGGAACAGTCGCCAGCCATGTTCATTTCCTTCTACGCCTCATTCAGAATATGATAAACCCACCTATGGCTCTGGGGAGATGGTGAAAGTCACTATGGCAACAACTGGGCAGATGTGAGCACAGGGCCTGGTGCACAGCAAGGATTAACAAGCCATTATGATCATTTGCACTCAATATATAAGCGAGCCAAGACACAGAGGGGTAAGAACCTCCATCAGGGTCATGCCCAGGGGAAGCTGGGGTTTGATGCCAGGGTCCAGAAAGGGCACTGAGATTTGGTGGTTCTGCCACAGCAATTCTAGCCCTGAGCTCTCTGCCACCTACCTGTGCAGAGGCCCTGCTTTGTGGGGGCCCAGCACCCCTTGCTCCTGCTTACATCTGGCTATGTGAACACAGCTCCTTCATTATTGTACGGTGCAGCCACCCCGTGGCAGACAGGACTGCCTCCAGCTGGCTTGGGGTTTTCTACAGAATTTTCCCCTTTACAACTCGGCACAAGCAGGGCAGGTTTTAGCTCCATTTTTCTTTTCTTTCTTTATTTTTTAAACTTAGGTTTTTTGATTTTGTTTTGAGATTATGATATCATTACATCATTCCTCCCCTACCTTCCCCACCCTTTCCTCTATGAGTTTCAGTTTTCACCTGGAGATTTAGGGCTGGGAGCTGGTGGACGATGCAGTTCCAGGAAACAACAGATACCCAGGAAATACAAGGTTGACCTTAGCTCATCCTGAAGTACTCTTTTCAGCTAACAGCACATACTGGCAATGAATTTCAGTGGGATTTGGTGGAATATATTGGAGAAGACTAAGTTCTTTTTTTAAAAAAGATTTTTTTTTTTTTTATTTATGTGTGTGTGCCTACATCGAATCCAGGTCCCCCGGAAGGGCATTTGTGCTCTTCACCACTGACCCATGTCTCTGAGATGATGGAGCCCATGCTGATCTTCAACTAGCAACCCTCTTGTCTCAGCCTTCTGAGGGCCTATGATCGTAGACGGGTGTTGCTAAAGGACCATTTATAAGATATAACCTGGATTTTTCTCTTTGCTGTTTCTGAGACTCAGATTGAAGAGGAATTTTTGCTCTCTATTGAGGAAGGATACTGAGGCTCAGAGCCCTGCCTGTGGGATTTGGGAATTCTTAGCTTTAGGGCCTCCTGTCTATGGGTCAGAGAGGGCAGTTTCAGGGTCCTGTCAGATGCAGGCCAGCACAGAAACAATTCCCCGCTTCACCTCAGAAAGAATAGAACAGGAGAGGGTGGATGAGGAAGGAGCCTGGAGGAGCAGACAGTGACATGCTGCTGGGTGCTAACCAGTGGTGGTGGTGGCCTGCCACAGCCCCATTTTGTCACCAGTTTGGGTGAGGGTAGAGTGTGGCCATAGGCTATGGGGAAGGTAGGTGATTGGTCATCTCTAAGATCCCTCTGGTATAACCCACATGGAACAAATGATCTTGGCTTGGGGAGTCCCCAGAAGAAGGCTGATACCCAGCTTTGGACAGAATGTGTCTAGGAGATGGCTTGGAGGATGTGACCAGCTGCTGTGGGTGCCCAAGTTCCTTCCTATGGAGGCCTGGGAGCATAGGAGAGCTTGAGCCTCAGAGCCGTTTCTTTTCTGCTACCCTAGGAGGCCCCGGGGGATGATGGACCTGGGGAGCCTTGGTCATAGTCGGGGAAGAGTCTTCACGTTGGCCTCTCAAATCTGCTGATGACATGGGCCGGAAGAAACCTCCTTATGGGGTCCAGGTGGCACTACAGACCAGATGTCTGGCAGAGATGGTGCTCCGACGCTGAGTACTGTCCCTTCGCAGGCACTACCCCTGCCTTCCTGTAAGGGCTCTTGTGCAACTGAAGGCAGAGTGTGGAGCACGGTGCAGGCTTAAAGAACAGAGGCCAATTGTCTTGTCCCAGAACCTTGGGGCTTCTGGGAAGTCATGGAGACAAATGGCTGTCATGCGTGTCTGAGTAGGAAAGGCCTTGGTGATAAGGTATTCCCTGAGGTCAGGTAATAAGTGCCTGTGATGCCAAGTGCCATTGCCTGAGTGCCTACCAGGCATCTCATTTAATCTTCACCTCAGCTCTGTGAGGTGAGAATCATTCTCTCCACTTGACAGAGATGGGCATCAAGGATGACCTAAAGGAAGCCCTGTCCTGATTGTCTCCAGAACCACGGGGTCAGAGAGCATTGACCCACCCTGCCAACAAGATCAACCAAGTGGGTGTCCCCCCTCAAAAGGAGGTGACCCCAACCATGGCTGCTATCCTCCTGTCATCATGCAGTTTCCATATGACAAAGACTTGTTTAGGTTGGTTCAGAGGTGTCTGAAACCCCACCCACATGTCTCTGTCCATATCTCAGGCCTGCCAGAGTCAAAGTGACTCCCATGCTGGACAAAACCACCCTGACAACAGGAGCCACTGGCAAGTGTTTATTGATTGCAGGGAGATAGTTTACATAGCTGGCTTCCACACTCCCAGCTGGGGCCTGGCCTGCGCTGGCCAGCTACTCTTCAGGAGTTTATCAGGAGGGAGGAGAGCCAGGGTTCTAGGAGGAGGCTGGAGTGAACTTGAGGAAACCCTGGAAATGAAGAGGAGTCAAACTGGTTAGTTTTGTTTTTTGCTTTGGTTCAGTTTTTTATGTACTGCTTTGTGTGGTGTGTGGGGGGGGTCGAGGGGTTGCCCTGCTTTTTGTCTTCCATGAAGGAAGCACTGGCGATGGGAGAACAGTCATGGGTCTCCGAACACACTTGTGCAGAGTGTAAAACAGAGTCATAAATGGAGGGTTTGAGTGTGAACAGCAGTGTCTTCCAGCACTCGGTGGCTCTGGCAGACGTATTTGTGTGCAGTGGCTGGATTCTGTAAGACAGTCACCCCCAAGCCCACAGTGGGGCTCAAAGAATACTATAGATTCCCAGCTGTCTCCAGAGGGACCTGGACACTTGAGTTTTAAACAACTGTCTCTTTAAAAACAAATCAAAACAAAACTAAGTAAATGATAAGACTTGCTCTGATCTATGCCCCAAGGTCATGCTCTGATCTTTTCAGGGTTCCCAGCAAAGTACAAGTGAACTGTGAGCATAGTCCCTGTCGCCCGCGTTCTACCGTCTCCTCTCACATACTGGCTTTAACTCACATCTACTTTTTTTTTTCTTTTACTCTTCCCATTCATCTAAATGTGTGGTGTCACCCAACTATAGAATACAATCAATGCATTGCTGGCTACAGAGAAACCAACGGAGCAAAACAGGACATTTGGCAATAGGGGGAATATGGGTTTAAATCTGTGGATTTCTCCATAATTAAATGGCTCAGGAGCTCTGTGGTCCTAATGGGCAGCTTGGGGGCAGACTGGGACTTGAGAGAGTCATAGGTTTGTCCCAAAGTGCCTCTGCAGATCAGGGCTGGATGCCCCATCATAGATGGCTGGTAGACAACTTACCTGCTGGCTTTCTCGTCACTATGCGTCTACTTTAGTATCCCTCCCTTTAATGTCGACTGAAGTTCTAAGGAGCCAGAGGTTTCCTTCTGTTCTGTTCATTGTTGTAGCCAGTGTCTGCACACAGTAGGTGCTTAAGAAATGCCTACTAGCAAGCTGACCAAAATGGGCATCTCATTGACAGGCTCATGTAGAAGTTGGGGCTAAGGCAAGAGGTCATTGGGGTGTCAAGTGTAGATTTTGATTCTGCCATCAGTAGGCTGTGTGGCTTTGGAAAAGATCTTGCTGCCATCAAGTCTCAGTTTCCCCATCTTTAAAAGGTGATCACACCAGGATTCACCTCCTGAGCTAGGTGTGAAGCTGACAGCATTGTTGGTGCGACACATCACTTTTAAAGCCCTCACTGGGTGTGAGGAGCCTGGCACTGCTACAGCCCCTTCCTGAGAGGAGGCCAGGGCTGTTACTTGGTTCCAAACCTCTAGTGTGTGTCAGGCCTGTCACACTGGGGACAGCTGCATGGACAACTCAACAGCAATGCTGGTCTGCTCAGCCAAGGTCACTTCGCCACACTGGCGTGTGTGTAACCTGAGGTCCACAGTCCTTAGGTAATACCCCAAACCCTAGACCTCTCCCCACCTTTCCCAGAACAGTAAATATCTCAGCCTCAGGGCCTTTGGACCTGCTGGTCCTTTTGATATGACGCTTCTCCCTCTTTCCACAAAGCTCACCATCTCGCCCTCTCAGGTGCCAGAAAACATCACAATTTCAGAGAGGCCTTCCCTGTCCACCCATCAAAACCAGCATCCCCTTCCTACCACCACTTTCTCTTCTGAGCCTGCCTTCTTTTTCTTCCCAGCCCTTATTTACTTGGTGCTGTTTATTAATTTATATAGGTGTCTCTCTTGCTAGAATGCAGGCTCCCCCAGGGGAAGAGTGTTTTCTGTTTCTGTGGCCTGAAGCGCTGGGAGCCATGCCTGGCACATATCGCACCATCAAGAAATATTCCTGAGTAAGTGAG
This sequence comes from Psammomys obesus, assembly GCF_907164565.1. Lineage (NCBI taxonomy): Eukaryota > Metazoa > Chordata > Mammalia > Rodentia > Muridae > Psammomys > Psammomys obesus. Next base: position 9,435,500 of record NW_026586589.1, read on the forward strand.
TGAAGGATGAATGATGACAAGTGGGGTAGAAAGGAGCAGGGACTTTTCACTTACAGCTGCCCACACCCCGACAAGTGGCCACAGGGCCGGGGTAGTGGCATGTAGGCCACCTCCAGCCCTGACAGCTTGCTTCTTCCCACATGCCTCTCACCTTGCTCACAGACCACTCAGCTTTCTCGTATCCCAAAGCCTTCAGCATTGATATGGGGACTCCAATTCTCAGTTTGCCTGAAATAACAAATGTGATCAGAGAGTGTGGGCCACTGTGGGCCTGGGTAGCAGTGGGCATGCTCGGAGTTCCTGGAAGCGAGCCTGTAATCTGGCACATAGGACCTGCCCGCTCTTCTCCTGCTTTCCTGTCCTCTATCCCAGCATTCACCTATCCCTGCCTGGCCTTCTGCACCACTTCTGGTTGTCCCACAATGCACCTCATATCCTCTAACACTCTTGCACAAGAATAGTCATGGCCCCATCACCCACTGCAAACATTTCTCTAGCCTGAGCTTCCATTGTAGTAAAGCAAAATTGAAAGGGTGGTGATGTCACAGAGTATCACTTCTCCCCGACCCTCCCACACATCCTCGCACCCCTGAGGAAAGTACTCTTATTATCCTTTTCACAGGTAGGGAACTTTGGCTCCCTAACAGGAGGATCGGGCAGCTTGTCCAAAGCCAGGCAGCCAGCAAGGGGGGTGAGGGACATGAGCTCAGTCTGCCTAAGGCCTCTTGAGTAAGCTCTGGCTGACTGTGGGCACCTGGTTCCAGTTGGCCTTATGAATCTGGTGTCTGCCAGCTTTTCCCTGCCTGCTTTAGACCTGACATTAATAAAGGACCAGCCTGGATGGGGACACAGGAGAGGTCTTTTCCAGCTGGTGACCAGGAAGGCTCCCGGAGCAGGAAGAGTTTGAACTAGGCTTAGAAGATGCGTGGGTCATGAATACAAGGGGCCCCAGCTGAAGGCAGGAGGTGCAGCAGCCTAAGAGAGGGTCTTGAGATGAGGGGCTCACCATTCTCATTGGTCAGCAGGGTGGATTCCAGGACCTTGATCAGGGTGTCCTTCATGACTTCAGGCTGTGAGGGAGAGGAAAGGTGTCACCAGGCTGCCTGCCAGGTCCTCTGGGCCACTCCAGGCTCCCTGACTTGTCCCTTATGACAAAGGCAGCCAGCAGACATCTTGAAATACCAGGTCTCCTGCCAGGGTAAGACCAGATAGGCTGGGGAGTGTCCTCACTGCTCTGGGGTGTGGCTCATTGAAAATGCCCTACACTCAAGGGCTTTTGATATGACACTTCCACAGAAGCACCCTGGGGGATTCTGCTTTTGAAGAGAAGCCAGATAGTCACAAACCTTCCAGTAAAATATTGTTTTTTTTTTTTTTTTTTCTAAACAAAAATTTTTAGAAACCAATGAAGGGCCAGGTGTGTTAACGAACACCTACAATCCTAGCAATCAGAAGGCAGAGGCAGGAGGGCTGTCACAAGTTTCAAGTCCAGCTTGATGTACATAGTGGGTTCCAGGCTAGCCCGAGCCAGAGCTATGAAGTGAGACCCTGTCTCAAACAAAAAACAAACAAACAAACCACAGACAAGCAGCAAACCCCACTTCCCATAACAACAATGATAACAACAACAACAACAAAACCAAAGGAAAACAAAACAAGACAAAACCCAAGAGGCAGTCAAGTTGAGCTCTCTGGTTCAGACTAGAGACTTGGGAAACTGAGGACCAGAGGAGAGGGGGTACTCAGGGTCAGTGGAGGGCTTTGTTTTATAATAGAGAGTGGGTGCAGATTTGCACATCGTTGGTGTTCTCAGTTATATCTGCATATAGTAGGTGCTCAGTAGAAACAGGATCCTGTAGGCTAGACTCTAGAGGGTAGTGAGGAGACCACCAGCCCACCCTAGGGCTTCCTGTCATCTCTTGCAAAGCAAATGCTGGTCAGCTTCTCATTTTAGAGTGGCCCATTCTAGCCCCAGTGCCCTTAGAGATAATCTGTTAATACTTACATCGAACAGTTTAATATCTGAGACCATCAGCTTGATGCGCTCAATACTGTAATAGAAGATGCCCATGAGAGAGGTCCCTTGGGGTCTCAGTCAATAACGGTTTGTTAATTGAGGACCTGCTATGAGCAAGGCACAGGCAAGCTCTCATGAGACAATGGTGAAGCAGGGAAAGTCCTTGCTTCATGGTGTTCATGTTCTGAAGCAGGTGGACACTGGCCCAAAAGACAGAAAACTACCCAGGAATAAGGGCGGGTTAGTGCACTAGTTAGCACAAGGCCTTTCGGAGGGGTGGCCCTAATTCCCATTCAACTACTTGTGTAGAAATGCCAGCCTGGGTTACAGGACTGTCTGATTTTTATATCTCTGCTATCTATGCCTGTCCATCATCATCATCATCTATCATCTATCTTTATCTACTTATCATTATCATCTATATATCTATCATTATCTATCATCTATCAATCTATCTATCTATCTATCTCTCTGTCTATCTATGTATCTATCTATGTATCTACCTACCATTTATTTATCTATCTAACTTACTGTCTATCATCTATCTATTTTCTACCATCTATCTAATTATCTATCTTATCTGTCTGTCTATGTATCTATCTATCATCTATTTACCTACCTCTGTCTCTCTTTTATCATCTCCTACCTAGCTATAATCTCACTCTGTATGGGCTAATTAAAACGCTCCCCTGAGCCTAACTGTATCGCTGGAGCCTCTAGCTGGAGTCCCTGGACTCAGTCTGGGACAGAAGGTGGTAGACCTTGCAGGGCTAGTGGGGCCACTGAGGCCACTTTGGTGCTGGGTCCCAATAGTTCACTATTTGGGGCTGTTTCGAAAATTTTCAGAATGGGCTGTCTCTCAAGCCTGGGGTGGTGCTTGGCAGGCGAGCCCAGTGGTGGGGTTGGCTTGCTCTGTGTCTCCTGTAGAGTCCCTTCATTTTCCTTTTGGAATTCAGCCCTTAAGGCAGATCAGGCCTGGCAATTAGCTCTCTCTGTTATTAGCTCTCGCTCTCTCTGGTGCCCCCTGGTGGTAAATTCGAGAAACTGAGTGCTGGGCTGGCACTCAGCAGTACTTCAAACATTTACCTGATATTATTGAAGTTGAGCCTAAGCCGGTTACCTTCCATGAAAAACAGAACTTCATAACTGGCTTCCTGCAACGAGAAACCCCAGGCCCCAGTTTTTGAAGGGAGTGCCTATCTCTAGAGGGAAGATTATACGGGAAAGTTTTGCTGTCAAGGTAATCTTGGCTACTGGCTCCGTGATCTTGGGAAAAAGTTTGACCTCTCTGGGCCTCATTTCCCATGCCCTAACCCCTGTTTCACAGGTGACAGTTTAGGCCTGGAGAATGACACTGCCAACACAGCCAATATTTACTGGTGGCTCACGGTTCAAGCTCACTGGAACCGTGCCAGGCAGTTCAAGTGTTTTCTTCAATGAACCATCCCCCTTGAGGGGATCCTGTCAGCCCTTTGGAGCACGGGGAGGAGACAGAGGAGGTCAGCAGCTCCAGTAGGGCCTAAGCACTGTTAGTGTGATTGCAAAGCTCAGAGGCTAACTCGGGCCTGATATCCAGGGCTCTAGACTTGCATCAGCTTGACCCCGAGGGCCGAGTGCTGGACTCCATTATAGTGTACCCTAGAGAACCAATTTTCCCTGTGGGAGGGGTCATCAGGGAGTGAGGCTGGTGTGGGAAGTGGGTTCCCACTGTCTGTCAGTGCGAGGCCAGAGCATCAAGATGGACTCTCTGGGAAGCACCGGTAACTCTATAGTCCGTGAAAGACACCCCTGAAATTGTGGGGTGTAGAGCTGCACGTAGGGACCCTGTTGTAAGGAGAAGTCAGCTCCTCCTACATACAGCAGGTACCGCGTGCTGTCTCTGGGTAAGCCTGGCAGGCTTCCCTACCGAGAGCCCGTCCATGAGCCCGCACTTCTCCAGTCTTCTCTGCTCTCTGGAGTGCATATGGTTGCTCCTCTACTCTGCCCACACCCGGGGGTGGGGTGTCCCTGTCTCTCAGCTGCTGGATGTTGCCTGTTCTCTGGAAAATGCCCAGAATGGACTGTAGCTGCCTTGATGGGAGTTATGGTCCCTCTATCCCTAGGGGCTGCCAGCGGTTAGTGACTGGCTGATGCCCCCCCCCCAAAGTTCTTAACTCTTGGTTCATCACTCCCTCTCCTCTTCCAGCTACCGGGAGATACCCCAGTCCATAACACTGAACAGGGAGACCCCAGCCTTCGTCCCCTACCACAGACTCTTGAACTCACAATGCCAAGGGTAAAGAAGGGCCGGACATCTGTATTGGTGGGGAACACTTCCAGGACAACATTTTGGGCTGCCGTGGCACCACCCTCGTCCAGCACAATCTGGGGGCTGGTACGAGTGAAGATCTTCAGCATCTGCGTGGGCCCCAGCTTGTCTGCTGCCTGGAAAGACATCAGACCCACACACGTGGTCACGGTGCACAGGCCCTTCTGACCCCTGTGGTGTTTCTCTGTGCCCCAGCTCTGTCCTTCCCAGCGCCACCTCCCTTCAGAGACTCGCTCTGGTTTCCTAGCCTGCAGCAGGGGCTTAGCACTGCTTTCATCACCCAGGGCCAGTCCATCGTCACTGCACTTGCAATGGGCTGTCACCCAGGTCATCATCAGTTTCAAGCTTCTCTACTAGACTGAAGAAGTCACTGGGCATCCAGGGGGCCTGGTACCCCTGGTGGGAAAGAAGAGAGCCCACATCTCTTCTCCACTGCAGAGACCCATGGGCTGAGTCAGCAAGCACCCAGCAAGCTACAGGTGGCCAACAGACCCACCTCTGCGTTGATCTCCTTGATGTTCATCTGTAGCTGGCGGGCCACATCAGGGATCTGGAGAGAGGGAGAGAGGAAGAGAGGGAGAGAGGGAGGAAAGGAGAGAGGGAGAGAAGGAAAGAAAGGGAGAGAGAGGGAGAGAGGGAGAGAAGGAAAGAGAGGGAGAGACAGGGAGACAGGGAGAGGACTCTAGAGAGTCAGTTGTATTAATCACGCTGTAGTAATAGGATCAGAGCATATGTTGACATCTAGGCTCAGGAGAAATTTGGACCCCAATCAGTTAGTGATGCCATTGGGGGTGCAGGCACCACCCCTGGGTTCCTCAGTATCCAGAAGGCCCTTGAGCTCCCCCAGGATATTTAGAGGAGGAAACAAGTATATCTGGTCCCCGAAGGCAGAAATAGGGCCCAGGTTGGCTGTTAAGGGAATCTTTGGCGCCTAGCATTGAGTAGCAGAATCAGGATCTCTCTGAAAGGAGGGCAGAGCGGACCACCACTGGCAGTTCCTACCTCAGCTCTCCTTTCAGCGGGCAGATGCTGTGGAGGTGAGTCACCCTCTGCCCACAGTGGGGCTTACCACGAATTTGAGCAGGATCACAAGCTCCTCCTTGGGGACCATGGTGGTCACAATGGCATTCACCAGGTCCTGCCTTACGACCAGGCTGAAAGGTAGGCCATCTGGGGTGGTCTCCATCAGGGAAGCCACAGAGCTGTTGAACCAGTTGGTCACCCTAGCCTTTGAGTCCAGAAGCTTGGCCTGAGGAGACACAGAGCAGGGGATGTTTTGAGGACTTCGACACTCCACTGTGTCCCATAACTGCCTGGAAGGGAACAACTGTGCTGAGCGGGGTTGGGGGATGGCAGGGGGTTAGGGAGATGGTGGAGGATGGTGGGGTTAGGTGTCTCCCAAAATTTCCGTGATGGAAGAAACCTCATCCCAGTGCAACAAGGTCTCAACCTCTCAAGGTGGATCCTTCAGGAAGTGACTGGGCCTTGATCAGTGGTTAGCGCTGTTACAGGAGTAGCCTCGATACTGTAGGTGGGAGGGGGCCATTGTGAAAATAAACTCAATCCTGGCTGCCCTTGCTCTCCCCCTCTCCCACAGGTACTGTGCTTTGGCAACACAAAATAGATTAAGACAGACACCGTTCTGTCTGCTTCCCATCTTTGTATTTGTGTCAGGAAGCTTTGATTGATGAATGCAGTGGCTTTATCAGTACCTGGCAGCCTCCCTCTAGAGTGTCTTAGATTACCTCTACCCTTCCTCCCTCCCTCGCTTCCCCTTCCCTCCCTTTGGTTACAAGCTAGGCCTGGGTAGCATGCACCCACAATCCCAGGTGCTCTGGAGATGGAACAGGGGATCATTTGAGCTGAGCTGGGCCAGTCTGGGCAGCATAGGAAACACCATCTCATTAAATGTGAAGCAGAAAGACAGAAGGAAGGATGGAAACAAACAAACAAACAAAAAAACTTGCCCAGAGCTACACAGCTAGTCATGGATCCTGGAAAGTTACCCGTATGATTCTTGAGGCTGCCTCTGTCCTGAGTTCATGTTGCAATGCCATTAGAAGTTTGAGTTTTGACAGGAGCTTACTTGAGAGAAATACCTAGGCACCCAGGCACACACAGGGTCAAGGGCCAAGGCCAGGACCCCAGGGAGAGATGAAGTTCTACCTGCTGTATATCACAGGATGCTTAGCATATGACATCATCAGCCATGTGCCCTGATGGTGTGTAGGTTTTGGGCCCTGTGTGGTCACAGAAGAAGAGAAGCTGTTCTCTAATGTCCCCAGTTTGCTCTGAGGTCTGGAACTCACCTTCAGGTTGAGCCGAATATTACTGTCTTGGATAGCAGAAGACAGAAGGCTAAGTTCCAAGGCTCCGGGGCTGAGGGGAGTGGGTGCTGCTCAGGGCAAGAAGAAAGTCTGTGAGGGTGGAGGGTGGGGTTGGGTGGGGTAGTTCTCTACTGCTACCAGCTAGGGACCTGCTACAATCGGGAAAATGATGCTGTTGGCAGTGACCACGGCGGTCATTACACGGACCACTCAAAATACCAGCACAGAACTAGACTTCTACGTGTCCAGCTGGAACACAGCCGTTCCTATGGCAAACCTGAAATGCTGTTTATAACCTGTGCCGCCTCCACCTCCCTCTAACCCATTCCCCAAGGCAGGTGGGGTCTGGGCATTGAACTCAGGTGTGCACCCATTAGTTCACCCATCGTCTGTGTTTGCCTTGGTTTTCCCAGCTTGATGGTGGTGGAAACACCCCATCTGCCCAGCTGTTGGGTGGGGAATGAGAGTGCGTGGGCCTGTCCCTGCTCTGCTTCAGTCTCTGTCATTGAGATCAGAGCAGCTGGATAGACAGACTGGGAACTCCCATGTAATTAGTATCTTCTAGCCTATGATCTCTCTCTTTTTCTCCCTCTCTCCCACCACACACCTGGGGTCAGGAAGATGAAGTTTTAGCCCTCCCTAACATGGATCTTCTCTGTGAGTTCAGAGTTGGCATATGCCACGCGCCTCAGGTTTCTCTTATGTGCAGTTGGGCCATTGAGGAAGTGAAATGGTGCCTATAAGATGCCCATCTCTGGATTTAGCCCTCATATGCCCCAGGGGTTTAGTGATTTATTCTATTAACCTTGTCTTGTTCTGGCTGCCCTTTGATGTGCCTCTTTAGATCCTAATCAGCACATGGTAGGGTTTCTTCCCCCTTGTTGAGCTCTACTCTGAGAGGGTTAAGCAGGACCGATTTCCAAGGTTGAGTGAAGAAGCCCATATCTTCTCTTTGCTACTTTCAGGGAGGAGAAATGACATCCATTCTGGGCACACCGCTCACCTCTGCTCTTGTTCCCTCCTCTCAGTATCACATAGTAGTCTACCATCCATCCATCCATCCATCCATCCATCCATCCCTCCATCCATCCATCATGCAATGCAATTATTTTAAAGCAACTCTGTGTCAGGCAGAGTATCTCTTATATGCCCAGAACTTTCCTGAAACCTTTAAGTGCTGACCACAATCCTTTGAGGTTGGGAGGTAGAAAGCCTCATTTTACGGATGAGGAAACTGAGGACAAGGAGGTAGAGTGACTCCCCCAAAGTCAAGCAGCAAGTCAGCAGCAGAGCTTGGCTTTAACCAGGCTCCACCTGGGTATCTAAGATGTACATAGAACAGTTGTTCTTGACCTGTGGGTCATGACCCCTTGGGGTCACTTGACATCATTGTAAAACACAGATATTTACATTACACTTCATAACAGTAACAGAATTACAGTTATGAAGTAGCAATTAGAATAACTTTAAGGTTAGGGGTCACCACAACACAAGGGGCTGTGGTAAAGGGGAGAAGCTTTAGGAAGGTTGAGAACCGTGTCTTGTGCACATTAGGTGCTCATGAATTTGGAGCTACAGTGTCTGGGCAGGGCTTAGCAGGTGCGGGTGTACCTGTGCCTGACAGAAGGTGCTGATCAGGCCTGAGGGGGGCGTGGCCTCTGCTGGGTAAAGGTGGGGCCTGGAGGCTGAACCTGCAGTCAAGGCAATGGAGACAACAGAGCCCTTACCTGTTGCCAGCTTCAGGAAGGATTCATACATGTCTTCGAAGGCTTGGTGGATCACAGGGCACAGCTGCAGTAGCAGAAATTCAGGGCCATCAGTGAACAGGCAGTCCCTTCCCCAGCTTCCTGGCCCTGGATTCCCACAACCCTGGTCTCACGGCTGTGCTCCACCTAGTCAAATGTTCATCTGTGGAGCTGAGGATTCACAGGTTTGTCTGCCTCTTCTTTGTCTGTTTCTTTGGCGAGTTTCTGGCCCCAACACATCCTCATGCCACCACGGAGTTCTCTGCCTAACATCAACAGTCGCTCTCGACACGGGCCCACTAGTTCTGATGTGGCAGAAGAGCCAGACTGAAGTCTAGTGGGCAGAGGCCAAGGGTGCTACCAAACGCTCCGCCCTTGTAGCCCAGCCACGTGACCTCGTCAGCAGCATGGATTTATTGGTTCTTCTGAAACGGGGTGGCGGGAATGCCAACATTTGCCTTGCTGTCTTCAGGACCCACAGACCTTTCAGCTAATGTTTAGCTGCTGTAATGGAAGGACTGGCTAGCTGGACACCCCCTCCCATATTCTTGTGTGAGGGCAGTGCGCTTTCTTGGGAGCAGTGGTTCCCTGCTTCCGTCGGCTTTTCTAACCCATGATCCAGAGATGGGGAGGAACAGGTGGAGAGAGGGGCAGCTCCCACATCCTCACACAATACCCCCTCCTTCGCCTCCTCCCACCCTGGCCACACATCGGAGTCTGGGACACAAGGATCCCACCAGACCCGCTGCTTCTGAATCTGGGGTTGGGTAAGACATTCACGTTTTCAGAGCTTCAGAGAGTCGTGCTGCACAGCCTGGACGAGAGCTCCTTTCTCTAATGCACTTGGTGCCTTCCTTTATATCCCGTGACTCTGACTGTGGCCACTACACCCTACCTTAAGTCACTCTGCAAATCCACAGCTTGGAATTAGTTCAGAATTCCAGGTTCATGCCATTTCTTCTGCTGGGAAATTTCTATTTTTTAATTAAAGTATGATTCTGGGTAAAATTTTGAAAATATTTGCATCTGGGCCCTACTCCAAGAAACTCTATATTTAAACAGAAAAATAAAGTTCTTAAATATATCTTCTGATCATATTGGCCTGTAATCTCCACCCTTGGAATATGGAGCCAGGAGGATCAGGAATTCAAGGCTAGCCTGGGCTACATGATACCCTCGCTCTCACACCCTCAACATTCTTATATAAACATAGAGAACAGGCTATGCCTTTTTCTAAAAAAAAAAAAAAAAAAAAAAATAGAATAAAAGAACTTGCATTCTCCTGTGCCAGACGGCCTAGGTCTGACAAATTGCTGCCATTGAAATCCCTGAGCCTGTGCATTTATTGTTACTCAGCAAATTCTGACATTGTGGAAAGACATGTATGTCTTTGTCTATTTTTCTAACACAGCATGCTCATGACAGTAAGAAAAGATCATTTAACAAAGCAATGTCTTTCCATGTCCCTTTAAAAACACCATTCTGGGTATGAACCTCAGCTAATGTTCAAAGGTTTAAAGTTCTACTAACAATAAACCATTGGCTTGACTATGTTACATATGTCTATTTATTTTCCCATTTCTTATCTTTCTCTGGACTTTCCCTTTTCCAAGAAGAACCAGGAAGCCTCCTTCCTTCCTTCCTTCCTTCCTTCTTCCCTCACTGATGATTGATCTCAGGCCTCACACATGCTCAGCAAGTGCTCTGCCACTGAGCTACATCTGCAGCCCTTTTGGCTTACTTTTTATTTTAGTGAAAGATCTTGCCAAGTTGCCCAGGCTAGCCTTGAACTTTCTCTTACTGCAGGCAAGCCTTAAACTGTGATCCTCCTCTCTTAGCCTACTAAAGAGCTGGAATTACAAGCCTACTCCAGACTACTCAATACTGTTTCTTAAATTAACTGTTGGGAGCGGTGCCTCTGGCAGCTGCTTTGATATTTAAATCTCAGCGGAGAGACTGCTTTTATGGGACCTTCTCTAAAGGCAGGGTAGAATTTGCAAGTCCATCTCCTTTTGTTTGTGACAGCAGGTAGGATAGCTTGTGAGGATCACACCTCTTCCTCAGGCTCCTCATGGAATTTAAACCATTGTTCTTAGATGTTTCTACTCTGGCTCAGAAACTCTACAATAAAATGACAGGCCGACAGTTACTGCAGAAGAAGGCTCCAAGAAGATGATGCTCTAAGCATCCTGTCTCAACTCTTGTGTAAACAGGACACAAATAAAGCAACTAGATACAATGTTGTGCAATGGGAGGAGCTAGAGAACAGGAAAGAGTGGGAGGAGAAGGGGCGAAAGCACGAGGAGAGCAGAGCTGGAGGAGAGAGCTTGGAGGACGTGGAGCACGAACCAGACCTAAGATTTCACAAAAAGCAAGTATAATGTGGGAAATCTAAATGTTAGGAAACAGAGGGCTGGAGGCAGAGGAGGAGGCAGAGACTTGAGACTTGCTGCTTGCACTGCTTGCTGCAGCAGCCTGCCTTTTGCTGTGGCTGTCGAGTCTGGACCTTTAAAAAAGTTTCCTGTGTGCTGTGTGTTTATTTTATTAATATTAATCCTCACTCCCGACTCAAGAACCATTGGACTCTGCTGGCTGGCTCCGGCAATTAACCCTATGAAATATAGGATTCAGGGGCTGGAGACATGGTTCAGCAGCTAGAGTGTAAATTACTCTTCCAGAGGACCCAAGTTAGATTCATGGCATCTACTCCAGGAAGCTCAAACCTGCCTGCAACCCCAGCTCCAGAGGTCAGACACTCCGGCCTCCATGGGCACCCACACGTGTAGAATATACTCCCTCCCTCACACACACCCATATACATAAGATTAAGAACAAACTACATCTTTACAACAAAATAAAATATCATTTGAGATTTCTTCTTCTTCTCTCCTCCCCCCCCCTTCGTGCATACTAAGCAAGTGCACTATCACTGAGGTACATCCTTAGCCCTTAGGTTTTTTGATAGTTTGAGACAGGGTTTCTTTGTATAGCCCTGGCTGTCCTGGAACTCCATCTGTAGACTAGGCTCACCTTGAACTCAAAGATCCACCTGTCTCTACCTCCCAAGTGTTGGGATTAAAGGTGTGAGCCACCACTGCCCTGGATAATGTATTTTAAATTAATGACAGAAATCAAAATGTGGGTGAATCCACTTACAACATTTCAGGTTACTTGTGGTATATTACGTGCATATAAAATGAGAGCCACCAGGGTGGCATGGGGCCTTCTGTTGTAGAAGGCTTGCTTAGCAGGTGTAAAACTCTGAGTAATATCCCAGCACCCCACCCCCACTCGCCACCGCTGAGCCCGAGTTTACTAACTCAGAAATAAACGTAGCTGGATCTGGTGGGCTGCAGCGCCTACAAACCACACCCGGACAGCTGAGCAGGGCCGTGCCGCAGCCTACTTATCACTGTATTTCAGGACAAAATGCTGGATGTTCAGGGATTTCTAGCTTGGTTTTAAAATTAAAAGATGCATACTTACATAAAGAAGCGTATTAAAATACACTTAGTAAAGACAGAGGCCCATCCCTTCCTAAGTATTTTGCGCTGCATCCACTACTGTCTTTGCTCTTGAGTTGCTGTCTATGTCTCTCTGGTGGCGAAACTACACGGGGACACACCGCTGTGCCCCTCCTCCCAGTTCTGCCTCATGACGTCACTCTAGTAGACTTAGGCCAGCCTGCCGGTGGGACTTATAACTGGGAAGTCAGCAAAAACTACACGTAGGGGTCCTTCCCCGCAACCCTTGAAGAGACAAGTGGTAAACTCTTCACCAGCCCACGACAGATTAAGGCCTCCTGAATTTTTGGCTGTTCTGTTACTGTGACCTTGGCGATCCCGCTGGGTCAGTGGCTCAATTCATTGGCTCACTGGTTCTTTGCTTTGCCGAAGGAAATTGCTCAGTCCCGGAAAGATCCCACCCAAGGAGACAAGACTCATTTGGCACCAGCTTGCAGTTCCATCTTAGTCCTACAGGGGGTGCCATCTCCACAGGCCAGAGGCCTGATTTTTTACTCACGTGGCTTTTCACTATTTGGGGCAGCGTTGGCAGCAGGAGATTCATGACATTATTTGCCAAGGAGTTCACCACGAAGGAGAGCCTTTGGCAGAGGAGAGTGGGAGATTAGGAAGAGAGGCTTGTCCCCGCTTTAGGGAGGTGATGGGATCCTGGGAGGAAGGAGCTCACTCAAGTTCACGGGGGTGTTAGCCGAGACTGTGGCTAAGGGAAGATGCCAGCCTGGCTATTGTCTTTATATATCTGTGCTGACATTAGGATGCTAAGAGCTGGCAGGTCCCCTGGGAGGTGACATTGCACTTTATGAGTGGGTCATTCTTGCTGCCTGGGAGATGTTCTTAGCAGCCTTGTCTGGACTAGGAAAGTGAGACATGGGAAGGCAACTTGTCCAACACCACCCAGACAGTCAAGGAAGAAGGGAAGCTTGCTTGGGCCCACCTAGGTCTGCTTGGGTGTTCTGGGAGCCCTCGATGGAGGTGCTGCTCTGTCTGCAGGTGTCTGCCCACCCCACCCCCTGTACCCACCCCTACACCCACTTCTGTGTTCACCCTTCAGCCCCGGTATCATGCCACCCTTGCTGTCTTCGTCTTTGTTACCCAGAACTGCCTTTGGCATCCAGATTCCCTGGAAGGAGCCCCAGATCTAGAGTCAGGAGGGGCACATGTCTGTCCTTCCAGTGCTGTTCTTGTGCAGTGGGCAAGGCCCCCCGCCTGCTTCTCCTACCAGCATATGGAGCCCAGTACTCACTTGCGAAGCAGGCTGAGGCTCAGGGTGCTCTCGCTGCTGGAGCAGTCACTGAGGTTCAGGTGGGCGGGGCCACTCTTGCTCTTCTCCACCCGGATGAGGGCTTGGATCTCAGTGTTCATTTGGAACTCCACTATGCTCTTGATCAGTGGCCTGTGGGGACAGCAGCAGTGAGTGCTCCCGAAGCCCGAGTGGGAGCCACAGCTGGGTGTCTGTCCCTCGCTGTCTTTTTGGCTGGTTCTCCTCATTGCCCCTTCCCCATGCCAACATCTGGAGTCCTGGTGTTCTCTCCTGATCGCACCCCTTGTGGATGCCGTGGGATCCCAAGGCACACACTGTGCCCCACTCAGGCATCCTCTGGGCTCATCAGGCGCGAGCAGTGCATCCCGCCTTGTCCCCTGGCTGGCCTCTTTCAAACCTTGTCGTCTTGGCTGCTGGCTGTTCCTCCCAGATTGATGTGGGAGCAGATCCTGAAGTCATCTCTCTCTCTCTCCCCCATATCCAATTCACCAGGAATCCCTGCCTTCATCCGACACATAACTAGAGTCTGTTCACTCCTCTGCTCACCTGTCCCAAATCTGGGCCTAAGCCCTCACGGTCTCCTCTAGAGTTGTTTCCGGTCCTTCTGTGTGGCATCCTGCCATCACTGCCCCACACTGTTTCCCCCTCAGCTCTTTCTCGGCCCAGACCTTCTGTTGCTCTTGGTACTCTCATACTCCATGAAAGCCAAGTTCTCATCTTGGCCCATAAGGCCCTGCACCGTCAGGCCTTAGCAGCTTCCTGACCTCACCTCTCCTCACCCTGCTCCTTCCCTTCTCTTTGTCTTTTTTTGAGCAAGGCAAGTACATTCCTGCCTCAGGGCCTTTGCGCTTGCTACTCTAACTTTGGGATTCATTTCTAGATATCTGTGTGGAAGGAGGAGAGCGAGTAGGTAAGACAGCTAGGTTAGCTGCATCTGATTCAGGGGATACTCACGTGTTTAATCCAGCCACCATGTCCAGGGGGATTCTGACCACCAGCTCCTGGTCATAGGTCGAAGGCTCCACGACCAGCTGGAGGATGTTAGCAGAGGTGACCTTCATCCTGGACAGGGTAAAAGGGAGATGCGGATCTCAGTCAGATGAGTGTTACGCCCAAGCCTGGTCCTGTCCTCTCTCCTGACTTCCTTGCAGCTGACAAGAACCTGGACCCCAAACCCACTTTACTTACCCTCTCCATCATGGTCCTACTTCTGTCTCGCCCCTACACCCTTGCTTGCCTCTCTGCAGGTTCCTTGGCTTTTAGCCTCAGCCTGTTGGGCTGACACTCAGCCCCTCTGTGACCTGACCTACTGTCCTGTCACTCTTTACTGTGAGGGTTTGAAATGCAATCATTCCGAGTGACTCTTGCCCCTCCATGGTTTGGCTCCACTGGTCCCTTTGCCTGGAATGTCAGTTTCTTGGTATCTCTGGATGAGCCATGACCTCCACTAGGGAGCGCCTCCTGGTCCTGTCACTCTCTCTTCCAGGGCCACCTTCCTACGGGGCTGCCCTCCTAGAGTACCAGTGACGCTGCCATATGGTCACCACTAGCCATTCTGGGGGCTTTTCCAAAGAGGAACTTAGTCTGGTCCATCTTCACTACTGTTTGCTGCCTGACAACTGAGCAAGCTGCGTACTTGGTTAGATGTGTGGGGAAAAGATGGCTCCCAGGGCTCTCGGGCCCACTCACCAAACGATGTATCTCAGAATCGTGCGCATTAGGCTTTCCAGCATGGGGATGTTCCCAGACCTGTCTCGCATGGCACTGAGCAGTGGCAACTGCTGGAGGATGGCAGTCGCATGGTGCTTCTCCAGTGCCTGGGCCAGGTCTGCAGACAGATCCAGGGGTTAGAGGTCAAGAGGAGGGGCAGGGAAAGTAGCCTGGCAGTGGCACCAGCTTGAGGATGGCCATCACTCTGGACTCCTTGGACCTGACATTAGGTGAGGGGTCCTCCTCTTCACCCCGATCATCTCCGCTGAGTCTGTGTGCTCTAGAGGGCATTGTCCCTGCGTGGGCTATTTTCTCGTGAGCAGTGAGGCTGGAGACAGTGGGAACCAGCACACTCAGATGTTGCCTGTCACTGCTGGGACTCTGTACTGTGTCCTCTCCCTAGCCAGTGCTAACAGCTTTTTGAGCTGAGCATCCCACTGGGGACAGTTTTGCCACCAACATACTGATCTTCTGGCACCCACACTGTTTGCCCTGTTGTCCAGCCCGCTTAGGTGTGGAGCAGAGGAAGGAAGAAATGGCAGTGGGAGCCCTGGGGCTGGCTGGCCCTTGCCAGCTTTTCCCCAGAGGCCAGAGCCATTTCGTAGGCAGTGTGCCGCAGCCGTGCCGGGCTCACTGTTTCAGAGTTCTCGTGGCATTCCTGTCAAGCGTTTGCCTCCTCTGTGCTAATGGGGCTGGACCCATTACAGTTTTCTTTGCCAGCTGGCATTCTTCAACCTTATCAGTATAGGCTTTCGAGGGATGAGGAGTGGCAAGTCCCTGAAGCGTGCCGCTTATCAGCCCCTGTGGCGTCACCGCCCAGGTGACATTGAGCTGCCAGTCAGCAGGGCTCCTGAAGGCTGAGAGTAAGTTCCGAGGGCCCCTGGCAAGCATCCCCGGGCCATCCAGAGATGGTCCCTTGGGAGATAAAGCACCTCCTCCCTGCAGGGACACCATCCGAAGGATGTCATCAGCTCAGGGCAGGCGTGGACTTGGCAGCTTCTGCTTGCCAGCAGCGGGTCAATGCTAGCCTAGCACGAACTTGCGGGCTTCCTTCCACCCAACAGTTAGCCACAGCCAGTCCCTGGAGGCCTGGGAAGGGGTCTCTGACTCTGGGTGTGTTCTGTCCCTGGGTGCCCTTTAGAGCGAGTCCTTTTTCCCCCTCTTAGCCACATCCTCCGTCCTCTGATGCCCCATTGTGGTCCTCTACATTCAGCAACACTCTCCAAGATTAGGGTTTGGATTTTGTCTTCTGACCGAGCTATCGGATACAGTTGCCTAGTGGTTCCTGGCCCTCAGTAGTCACCTACTTGGGTGGACCCACTGACTTTCCTGCAAGGGATCCTGGGAATCTCCTCCCAAACTACTGCTGGTAATAACTCCTTGGCTGCAGACTTCCACCATTGCTGCTCTCCCCAAGCTCAAATGCCACGTGCTTGGGAGCCACAGCTCGGGCCTCAGGCCATCTGCTTCCCCAGCCTTTGGAACAGTGCTTGTCCACTAGGTAATTGCGATATCTCCATAGAAGACGTGTCAATGCCTGGGTGGAAGGTGCCGCCAAGTGTCCTCCCACACATAGTACTGTGTCCCATGCCAGAGGAGAGCTGGGGAGAAGTCTACCTAGAGTTCCTATGACCCTCCTCAGTTCCTATAGTGTTGGGTGATCCTGTAGGCCCAGGAAGGAGGGTCTTCCCATGTGTTTCCAGAGGCCCAGAGCCTGGCCTAGAGCCATGGAGCTGGAGTAACAAACCCTTGTGTGGAACTGAGGCCACTAGACTCTGCCCAGTAGTGGTTTGTTTTTGAGTAATATCATTTGAGGGCATCTTGGCATCACGGGCTCTTGAGATCATAATATCCCAGATCTTCATACCCCAGTCACTGCTTGTCTCATGGAAGCCCTGGGCTCCATCCATGCCTGATACACTTCTCTGATGAGGAACTCTTTTCCTTTATTGGAGGACTGCTCCATCTGCCCCTTGCTCGATGGTGGTGAGACCTGAGTTGGGGGTGGGGTCATGACTTACGCTCCCTGATGACTTCTGGGCCGAGGTTGAGCACTGCAGGGGGCTGGGGGTCAGCTTGGACCAGTGTGGCTCCCAGCAAACCATAGAGGAGGGTGAAAATCCATGGGATGGCCATCTTCCTGGGTGTTGATGGGAAGCAGGCAGCCGGTAGCAGGGCCTGGGGTAAGCACAAAGGGTTCTGCTAGCTAGACAGAGGGGCCATGGGAGGCACGGAAAGCCTTGTGGCCTGGGGGACAGTGTCCAGGAGAGGCATTCAGGGCAGTGGTTGAGAGCCAAGGCTTAGTTGTACAGCCCTGAGGAATGAACGGAGGCACAAATACGTCTGTGCTTTAAAGTTCTCCTCTGGCAAGTGGGCATGATGGAGCTTTGCTTTACAGAGTCTCTGGGATTAACAGTATCTAGAAAATCGTTCAGCACGGTGTCTTTCCCACAGGAAGAACTTGGGAGACATTAGCAATTTCCTTACAGAAAACCCACTAGCAGAGGTCCAAACAGCCGTTTTGTCTTGCCTCCTCTCCTAGCCGTGGGTACTTCCTGGGAGAAGTGCTGTGGTGCTGGGGTGTCAGCCTCCACAGGGCAGAGGCAGCGCCTACTGCCACACTCAGTCCTCCGGCCCACAGTGCCCCCGTGGAGCTTCAGATCCCCACAGACTGTCTTGTTTGGAGAAAAGGGACTTGTGCCCTTGCCTGCCTCAGAATGTGACAGAGACAAATGTGACACTGGGTGATGTGTCTGCTGTGGGCTGCCATGAGACGCTGGAGTCAAATCAGAGCGGCTGTGAGTCTGGGAGGCGGGACCTTGTTGCCTGCCCCTGACTGTGTCCCTACACCCAGCACAGCTCCAGGCACACAGTGGGGCTTCCTGCATAACTGCTCAGTGACAAACTGGAGCCTGAGCCTTCTGGAGATCCCGGGAAGCCAGAGGATCCCCATGCCCCAGCGTCAGCAGCCTGAGGGAGAAGGGGACACATGGGCCTGGGAGTCAGATGGACTCCAGGATGGTCTTCTTTTAAGGCCGCCTCAGTAACTGGCGAGTGACTTGCCCCTTTGGAACCTCTTGAACGGCTGGCTGATGGGAGATGACGTTAGCATTCAGGAGGGTAGTCGGGAGGGTAAGTGCACCTGTGGCCTGGTGGTGCTCATGAATGCTATGGAGTGTGACAACGAGTGTGCTGCTCCCGGCATCAGAGGAAACCGTGCCACCATCAAAGCCGGAGGGCAGAGCTCACAGCCTGTGTCGGTTGACAAGGCAACCATACCCTCAAACCGTGTTTTTGTCTTCCGAACACTTTGGCGCCTGTCTGCCCAGTTCTCCTGCCCACTGCTCAGCCTCCTGATCAGAGGGGTTCTGAACCCTGTACCTGTAGCATTGTCTCTCCTGGGAGATACTCAGCCTGTCTTCATCCACCATTTGGTCCTCAGCTCTTGCCCTCATCATGCATGCCTTGTTCTTCTTCAGCACTCACTCAGCTTTGCATCCCACATGCCATTTCTTCCAGGAAGCCTTCCCTGACTCCCTCTCTGTGGTCCTGGGCCTTCCTTAAATACACTAAGCCTACAATGATCACCTGGGAGTTCTTTGAGGGCTGATGTGACCAATGCTTCTCTTTGTCCCCAGCAACAGCTCAGCACATGCAGGCGTTGCTCAGCCAGTGTATGCAGAGTGGGCTGAAGCTCCTGGACTGAGGACTGGGAAAGACTAACATGCCTTATGCCTCCGTCTTTGTTCATGGTGTTTGGATGAGAGCACCGGCACCTCTCTGCCTCTCCCTTTGGCCCCAGGAGCCACCGCTGTCAGGGGAATTATTAGGCTCAATTTCCCCTCAGCAGGTGGGCTGCCCTCAGCAGGTGTTCCTTGTGAATACCCTGCCCAGGCTTTTAGCCCCTCCCCACATTTTACCTGGATGTGCTGGAGTCCTGGTCTGCCTGCTCCTCTTCCGGGTGTTGGGTCCAGAGACCTAGTCTTATATCCTGCAATCCTGACTTGGGCAGCCACCCTAGCATGTGGGCCAAGATCTCGTACTGGGCCGAGGTCTCCAAGGTAAATATTTGTAGCTCTTAGTGAACCAAAGCCCTTCCTGGAAAGCAGTCTAAGAACTCCAGCTTCCTGAGGTTTGGAGAAAGGAAGGTCCACGCTGGCTGAAGGGGCAGAAGGAACTCTGGGGCGCATGTCAGGAAGGCGGCTCAGGCACACAGCAAGCCTTACAAGGGGCTCCCTGCATCCTGAGCAAGAAGGCAGTTCGGTTCAGCATGACTCAGTAGCTGGTGTTGGTTCAAACTTCTGGAGTCTGACCCTGAGTGGTTGATTTTAGGCATATTTAATTAAGCACAGCACAATTTGGTGAAAACTTTTTCTTGTGATTATTAACTCATTGTCGCAGTCACAGCAAAGCGTACATAACAAGTCTCTCTGAGAAACAAAGTAAGCTAAGTGACTACACGGACACGCTTGTAAAGTCTGTGAAGATGGGCTGAGAAAAACAATTTTACCGTAACGGTCTTGGGGAGGGCCTGGTGCTGGAAAAGTCTCCAGCCACAAGAAAGAGCAAGAGGTCACCAGGCTAGTAAACACGTCCTCTCCCAGCCTTTTGAGTGGGCAACGGGCTATGCATTCCTTCCCCTGAAGGGTCAACCTTGTGTGTAAACCTTGTGTGTTTAACATTCTTTGCTCCCCCAGTGCTTCTCCGTGGGCACAAAGATCTCCGTGCCTATACAGAACCACCACGGGCAGAGTAGCAGTCACGGTGAATGAACATCTCCAACATGGCACACGTCACCTCATGTTTCCATCAGTTAGGTTGGTGGGCATCATCCTCATGACCCCATGGCCAGCCAGTCATCCTGACAGCAGTGAGGTGGAGCCAGCCTCTACAGTCAGCAAACAGAAAAGCCAGGGATCTGGCTTCGAAAGCCATCTGGGGACATCTCCACAGCCAGGTAGACACACGTGTGTTAGGGGACAGAGCAGGTTCAAGTCTTGGCTTCACCTCTTTCACAGACAGACTTGGGACTCTGTTTTCATACGTGAAAGGGGCACACTCGAGCTCCTCTGTCTTAGGGGGTACATAATGGGGACACTGAGCCTACTCAGAGGACTGGTCAGTAGCAGTGCATTTGGGACTGTTGTCGTCATTCCTGCTTACAACAAAATGAGGCTTACAGAGAGGCGATTAGACGGGTTAGTCGGGGCAGCCTCCCGGAAAGGAGGGAGGCACGGCCTCGCCCTCTCCTGTGCAGCAAGGATTCCACTGATTCCTTTAAGAGAATGGGTTTGAATCCCGCCTCTGCCACGTCTCTTCTGTGCTTCCCTGGGCGAGGTGCTTCACTCCTCCATAACCTCCTTGGTACATGGTGGTGCTGTCCACCAGGCTGGTGAGAGTATCAGCTGAGGCGTGGGCCATACACCCTCGTCACAGGCTTTCTCTCGGCCATTTCGTGACCAGTGCACCCCTCTGCCTCATTCACACTGCTGGGAATGCAGTGAGTGTTTGTGGAGTGGAAGAATAATGAGCGATGGACCAAGGGACACCCCACCTGGACACAGGCTGATTTCACTTAGCCACACAGTGACAGAGGGGAATTAACAGCCCTGATTTTCCCAGGAGCACCGAAGGCTCCGTGATTTGCTCAAGGTCACAGAACCAGAGTGTCAGAGAGGGGACGTGAGCCCACTCGCCTAATGTCGGCCACACGCTCCAAACCACACTGTCCAGGTTACTCCTGGTTAATGTTAGGGTCAGCAGGGCTAACGATGTGATCTTTGGACCCACTTGGGCACATGTCTTGGCATCGATCTGAAAGTGGTAAACTATAGATTAAGGCTAGGGGATCCGTTGTAGAGTCTTGTTTTCCTTTGTAGTCTGACGAGAGAGGGGCATTGTCCCTGAGGTCACACAGTCCCTGGCTGGTCATGGAGGGAAGTGTGGTTTGCATCCTGCTGTGTCTGGAACATGCAATAGGTCCTGAGTATCCAAGGCAAGCTGTTCCAGAGCCAGGAGGGCTCCCTGGAAGGACCCTGCCAATGCCTTGGGCACATGTGCAGAGAAACACACTCCCCTGTTTGGTTCCTCAGCTTCCATGCCTGCTGCCCAGGGACAATGTCCCTCTGTGGGGTGGTGGAACTGGTGCCAAGGCCAATGCCCATATCTGTTTCAGCTTCCTGCTTCCTGCCTGTTGGCTCAGACTAGTCAGGGTTGAACAGGCATCACCAAACCTTGGGTTGTGTACCTGGTCCCTTGTGGCCCTGCCCTGCACCTCTTCCTCTGGTCTCGTCTCTCTCAGATCCTCACATCCTTGGTGCATTCCTTTCCCTGGACTCCTCACACCTTACACAAGATCTTTTGTGGGCCTGGGGAGATAACTCAGTGGTTAAGAGAACTGGCTGCTCTTACAGAGAACCTGGGTTTGATTCCCAGCATCCACATGGCAGTTACTGTTCGTAACTGCACTTTCGGAAGAGCCGACACCCTCTTCTGGCCTTTCTGTACATGCAGACAAAACACCCGTATACATAAAATAAAATAAAAATTTAAAATTAAATAAAACCTCCAAAGCTCCTCTGTGGTCCTGGCCAGAAGGAAACCTTGGAGTTTAAGACCTGACTTTCACCCTCTCCTGTGCTGTGAATTGTGGCCTCTACTCCCTTCTGAAGAGAAATGGCTAGATCACTATTTCCTGAATGGCAATTCTACCACCGTTACAGAGCTGCCCTCACTAGCCACCTTCAAGGCTCAGTCCAGAAGGAACTGTCTGCCCAGCCTGGTTCCTGTCAGCTTACCCTCCTGTGAGTCCTCAAAGCCCATACTATATTCCCGAGGTTTGTTCCCTGTGACTGGGGGTGTCATCTGTCCCTCCATTACTCCTTCGTCCTCCCTGCTTTTAAAAGTTATGTATTTATTTGGTGTGTGTATATGTGTATGTGTGCATATGTGTGTGCGCTCAAGTGCATCTGTGCACACACATGCAGACAGCAGAGGTTAATGTCAGGTGTCTACTCTGTTGCTATGCCCTTTATGACTTTGCATTTCATTATAATTATTATCATTATAGTTTTTATTGCTGTGTCTGTGTCTGCGTGAGTGTATGCCATGTGTGTGGAGATGCCAGCAGAGGGCAGAAGAGGACACCAGAGCCCTTGGATGTGTAGTTGGAGGCAGTTGTGAGTCACCTGGTGTGGGTGCTGGGAACCAAACTCAGGTCCTCTGGAAGAGCAGCAAATGCTCTAACTTCTGAACCACCTCTCTAGCCCCCAGGTCCATCTTATTGTTGAGACTCATTGAACCTGGCCCTCACTGATTCAATAATACTGGCTGGCCAGTGAGTCCCCAGAGCCCACCTGGTTCTGGTCCTGGCTAGAGCTGGGATCACACACATGCTGCTGCCCAGGCTTTTGTGTGGGTGGTGGATCCAAACTCAGGTCTGAATACCTGCCCAGCAGCAACTTCATGCACGGAGCCATCTTCCTGCAGCCTCCCTTCCTCCATTCTTAAAACGTCCCCCCTTGTCCCGTCTGTGTCTTCACCTTTATGCCCCTCTTATCAAAAATCCACTTCTACCCAGCAGCCAGCGGCCCTTTGTAAACTCTGTAGTCTTTGTAAAACTTGCAAAGCCTGCAGTGCTCTTGCAGGAGAACCAAGCTCTGTAAGACACAGCACGGCTACCTGCTCATCTGAGCCCTCATTCCTCACCAGGTTGCCCTACTTTCCTTTCCTGCCCACCTCAGGGCCTTTGCACATGCTGTGCCTTCTCCCAGGCCTGACTCCTCCTCCTCTTCCAAGGCGCAGTTTCTGTCCTTGAAGAGGCCTTTGCTAGAGCAGGGTGCTTCTGGCTATACACGGGTAGGTGTTCACACCAGAATTTGCTGGAAGCAGACCTGAAAACTCATGTGTGCTAGGCCCTGCAACTCCACAGATGCTATGTAACAAGGAGATGCGCAGGCTCGTGGGAGGTGACGGTGGGGTGGTGGTGGATGGTAAATACACAGCTCTCAGTTCTGCTCTGCAGGGGTCCTCATTCAACTAGTGGTAATAAGGGCAATTGGAGGGGGAAGAGCTTAGTTGTGATGGCACCCCTCCCCCCATTCCTATCTTATACTCCTTCCCTCATCCCACCTCCCTTCCCCCTTTCTATTTTTGGAGATGGTTTTCTTATGTCCTCCAGGCTGGTCTTGAATTCTCCATTTTCCTCCTCTGCCTCCCAGGTGCTGGGATTACAAGCATGACCCACAACATCCATCTCTGTGAAGGCATTTCTTAAGGGGCAGCTGTGGTCTCCCAGGAAAGAAGAGGAGGCCTAGAGGGAGAAGGCTCTCCCAAGACCACCTGGGAGCTGGAGGAGTTACTGGAGTGTGATTCACAATGGGCTGAGTTCTGTACAGGCCGATGAGCTGCATATGTGTTTGGGACATCACTGCTGTGGATGGTGTCCAGGCTGGTGTGGATACAGCAGAACTGGGTTCTTGCTTGCCAGAGATCATGGTTTGGGGAGGAGATGAGGTGACACCAATAAGGCAGCGACTGAGGAGGGCCAGAGTGGGCTGGACAGTCCAATGGGAAGGGTGGACAGCAGGGAGCTCTGCCTTGGACTGGAGGCAGCTTGGGGAGCTCAGCAGAGAGGTTTAAAGAAAAGAAGGGGGAGATAGAAAGACCTGGAGGGGAGAGGAGCTCCACAAGGAAAGCAACAGAACCAAAAAATCTGGGCACAGGGGTCTTTTCTGAGACTGATACTCCAACCAAGGGCTGTGCATGGAGATAACCTAGAACCCCTGCACAGATGTAGCCCATGGCAGCTCAGTCTCCAAATGGGCTCTCTAGTAAGAACAGGGTCTGTCTCTGACATGAACTCAGTGGCTGGCCCTTTGATCACCTCCCCCTGAGGCAGGTGGGCAGCAGTGCTAGCTCACAGAGGAAGACAATGCAGACAGACCTGATGAGACCTGATAGGCTAGGGTCAGATGGAGGGTGGGGAGGACCTCCCCTATCAGTGGACTGGGGAAGAGGCATGGGAGGAGAAGAGGGAGCGAGGGTGGGATTGGGAGGAGACGAGGGAGGGGGCTACAGCTGGGATACAAAGTGAACAAATGGTAATAAATAAATAAAAATAAAAAACCCCCACAAACTTCCACAAAGTGCTGCTGAGGCCCAGTGCTAATCACATTCTGCCCGCAGAAAGCTGGGGTGCCTTGTCACAGTTGGGGCGCACATTCTTCTCTCTCCTCCACCTACTCCATTCTCAGATGGTGAGAATGAGGACAGACACCAGTCATCCAAGGCAGACTGGGTTAGGTTAGGGCTGAGGAGAGAGGCCATGCCATTCAAAGCTGGTTGCCCAGGTACAGCAAGAAGCGGAGTGGAAAAGACCATCAACCTCTGCTCTACTGACCATCAAGCAGTCCCAGAGAGGAGAAAACAGTTTGGTGCTCCCCCCTTTTCTAGATGAATCAGGGTCTAGGAGAAGAGCTGTGACATGCCTGAGTTCCCACAGCCCCAAAGCAGGTGCCAGAAACTAGACCAGCTCTTCCCCACTTTGTCACTTGCTCTGCCGCTTTGTCCAGCAAATGTGGACAGCCTTTCTGGAGAAAGCTATGGTTGCAGAGGGTGTGGGAAGGCATGGTGTGGCAGGTTGGTCGGGGGGAAACCAGTGGGCTTGCCAGAAGAGATAAGAGAAGAAAAGCAAGACTTCAAACTGCTCTAGGCTGTTCTTGGCATCAATGAGGATTCACTATTGTGCCAAGACCAGTCATGGCTGTTGATGTCCTCAGGGGTCTGGGTCCAGTGGAAAAAGATGTGACAATTGATTAAGCAATGTCTGCCATGAGCAACACAGAGAGGCCTTTCACTTCTGCCTCCTGCCCCCTCCCTGTTGAAGACTGTCCTGGTAAAATCCTAAAGACATTACAAAGTGGAAAGAAGAACCTCTAAATGACGCAGAGTTTGCCACGGCCTCCATTGGCTTGATTTTGAATAAGTTGGTTCCTATATCCAGCCTCAGTCTCCCCAGATGCAAACAAAAGATGCAAGTTCTGTGATACCCTTGGTCAGGTTGCTTTGTATAAGCCTGTCCATCATGGAGGGAGCTCAGCAGAAATTCAGGAGAGGTAGGACTGTAGCACCCGCCGTGTGTTCCGAGACAGGTTCAGCCCTTGGTTCATGGTGGGCAGGTGTGTGTGGCCGGGGCGCTCTGGTGAGGGAATTGCCCAGTAGTTTGGGAAGAGAATTTAGGATGCTAGCTGCAGTGCGTCACGTGTACTATGCCCAAAGCAGAGCTGATGTAAGTGTCCAGTGATGGGATTTATTCGGTCCCCAGCCACCAGGCAGCGGTCACCAAACAACACTCGGAGAGTGAGGCAAGTGAAATTCACCGGGGGAGTGTTCCCAAAGGATATGACCCCCTGCAATAACATCTGGCTGCTTTTTCTTTTCTTTTTGGTGACGTGATCCCAGGTTCCTTTTATGATCTCCTTGGAGATTCTGAGATTTACACAAAGCTTTTTTTTTTTTTTTTTTCATCAGCAAACCACCACACTACACAACTTGAAAATGAGTAGAAGGATGTTGGCAGGGGTCAAGGCTGTGCAGGAAGGCCTCCTTTTCCCAGGGCCTTTGTCTGTGTACTCCAAGTTAGCTGGAGACTTTGCCACCCCACCACTGATAAGTGCAACAAAAGCACAGTCACATCAGCCCGGAAATCCCGGTTCTGGAACCTTCCTGGGGCATAATCCCTCTTTTGTAGGGCAGGAATAGACTAAATTGAATGCAAAAAAAAAAAAAAAAAAAAAAAAAAAAAAAAAAAAAAAAACCGTGGCTAAACTAGGCTCAGTTCCAGCTCTGCCTGGAAATGAGGACCAGGGCTCTGCCCTGATGGGGCTCCCAGTCAGGTCCTGGCAGGTGCTGAGTGGCCTTGTAGAGTTCACGGCAGGCAATGGTGGTGCTGTGCCTTTTCCTCCACTGGCAGCATGTGATCGGAGGAGGCTAGAGACCAGGTGCTTTAAGGACAGGACCCAGGACAACGTGATGCCTGCGTCAGCTGTAAGGAGTTCAGGTCAAGCATGGCATGCTAGCATGGAAGTTGGCATGGGGACTGTTGTCAGAGCCCGAGAGTGTGGGACCCACAGGCTGTGTGAGGACAGAAGGAGCACACAGCAGAAGATCGGTGCTGACAGAGGTTGGCACCTTTCTAGGGTGTGACTGTCCCCGGGATCCCTGTCGAGGTCTCTGGAGAACACAGGCACTGAGAGGCCAGATCAGAGATGTTTAACCGAGAAATGGGTATGGGGGAGGGAGGCATTCCATGTGAGGCCCCACAGGGGTGAGACAGTGAGCCTGGGGGCTTGTCTGAACTCTGTGGCAAGCATAAGGTAGATAGCAGGGGTCTTTGGCTCATCCTGGGATGCTGCAGTCTATACCAGAACCTCCCTTGGGTGGGACACTTGTCTGATTCTGAGTTGTGCCTTGAGGACGGCTGTTCTGTCTTGAGCTCCAGGTCTCTTCAGAGTGCTCTCTCTCTTCTCCAAGCTTCTGCCTCTTTCCTTCTGTCTCCTTAGTTCTCTTCCTTTCTTTCTCAGTCAGTTGTCCTGTCCTATTTCCCTACCTGTCTCTTTCTCCCTACCACTCTCTTCTCTTCTTCTGTCCTTTCTCTCTCTCTTTAGGTGCCACCGCAGAGGCCTGGACAGAGCTGAGGTCTCATGGAGAGCAAGGTTTTGGCACCTGGATAAAGCAGGCCACCCCTCCTGATTATGTGGGTTGAGATAAGTGTTTCCCCTCCTCTCTGTGTGCTACAGCCTGGGCCTGGCAGACCTCTGGACACACAGCACTGTCTAACCTTGACTGAGCAGCACCCCTGGGGGATGGGCTTGAAAAGCTCTAAGTGTTGTTGGCTTAGAGCAGGGCCTGGGCTCAGGTGTTTTCTTTTTAATTTTTTTTTTTAAGATTTGTTTATTTTGTTTTATATGTATGAATGGTTTGCCTGCAGGTTCACCAGCCACACCCATGTGCCTGAGCCTGTGCAGGCCAAAAGAGGGCACTAGATTCTTTGGAATTGGAGTTACCCATGGTTGCCAACCACCAAGCAGCCTTAGCCTTCTGCAAGTCTTCTAAGTTTCTGAGTCACCTCTGCAATCCCAAGGGTCTCTTTGCCTGAGCATCTGACACCATTACCACACTCGCGGAGATTGCCGTGCATGTCCCTGGCTGGAAGAGGGAAAAACCAGGTGTCTGGAAGCTTACAGGCATTTGTGTGTTGGGGGCCTAGGAATTGGGGGGGGGGGTCTCTGAGATGAGGGTGTTTCTGAGCAGATGGGTCCTTCAAATTGAGAGTTGCTCTCATCTCCCCAGGCTTGGCCGTGGTGGGGATGGCTCTCAGGGTAGCTTCCTCCGCTCTGCTCCAGCTCAGGACAGCAAAGGACCCACCAGTGGCCCAGGGCAGGCCCAGGGAGGCAGCTGAGCCTGAGACTTCACTGTGTGGGCTTAGGAGGTCACCCCCAGCATCTCTGTGGAATTTCTGTTTCTTTAGAAATCTCAGTGTGTGTGTGTGTGTGTGAGAGAGAGAGAGAGAGAGAGAGAGAGGAGAGAGCCCCAGCCAAGACCTGAGCTGTCTCGCCAGCAGATGTGTGAACAGAGTTCTGTGTGCCTTGGACACAGCAGGGGACTCGTTCTTCTGGACTAAGGTTTTTTGGGTGAGATGTAAAGCCACAGTAGTTCATATTCTCAGTGTGAGGACAGGAACAAGGAAGCAGCTAAAGAGGCCATCATGGCACTGTCTATGAGGTTTTAGTCCCGCTGAAGATTGGGTGGTCTCTACACCCTACAGTCAACACACCCAACACACACACACACACACACACACACACACACACACCCACACCCAACACACACACACACACATACACACACACACACACACACACACACACACCCCTCACTTTTCAACTTTCATATATCTGGATTTACAACCAACTTTGGGGGTTGATTATTCACAGAGGGTAGTGGGGTGCCCAGCGTGCAGAGCAGACTGGCCTTGCTGTTTCTGAATGCTCAGCAGCCACAGGCTGGGCCTGAGCCTGCTGGTTCAGTTATAACCCACAGTATACAGGTAAAGACCTCAGGGTGGTGAGTGACTTATTCAAGGTCACATAGCAACTAGGACAGGAAGTCAGGATTTGACCTGATGTCCGCGTGACTCCAGTGCTTGCACTCTGGTCCTTCTGCCAGCGTCTGCTGGACACCTGCATTTAGCTACCATCCTTTCCTGCCCACAACCACCTTGGACAACCCCCACCTACCAACTGCTGAGATTCTTAATTGTCAACATGCATTTTGGTCCATGAAGTCACGTTGGGAAACTCGAATAAGTTCAGGGTCCTACTCCTGACTGGAAATTGTGCCCCGCTTCCTGAAGTGGAGAGTGTCACTTTCCATCCACAGGAAGTTACAGGAGAGCTATAGTGACGCGATGCTGGTGATAACTGGGCATAGTGGGTATTTAGTGGTGATGGTGCCGCGACCTTTGTTTCTGTGGTTTTCATCTGCGCAGCCCCACACAGGTGCCTGGACGTGTGTGGATGGGGCCTGGGCGAGCCCTTGTTAGAGAGAGAGGTAGGGAATGGCTTTTTAAAGCGTCAGTGCAAAGGTGAGCATGCTTTCGGCCTCTGGTGACCAACCCCTCCTCCACACATTGGAGGCAGAAGCCAGGCTAAGCAGGCACCCACCCCTTAGCCACACTCTGGGCCCTTGTTCTCTCTTCTCCACAGGGGGAGTTAAGCGAATAATTGGAGATATGTTGGAAATGCAGGAACATCATGCCTAGCTTCTCTCAGTTTTCATCACAAGGACTGAGAAAGGAGGAATGAAATCACTTGCTTATTGCCACTCGATGGTGCCAGGATAGCACCCGGCAGTGCCACAGCAGCACAGATCCTAGAAAAACCTCCCCAAGATATCCAGCATCAGCAATGCTTTGAGCACATCCCACACACGTAAAACCCGGATTGCAGGCTCTCACCTTGGGGTTCCTGTGTCCAGCAGCCGAGCCTCTGAGGCCAAGCGAAGCGGGTTCTCTCACCTCTGCACCTGCTCTGCGGCCTGGGTCCTCCCAGGGCTTTGAATATCCTGGTGTTTGCTTGGCCTGACCCCCTAGGGGCCAACAGGGTGCACAGGGGAACCTCCCTCCTGGTTCCCTTCACAGGGTTGGGTTCCTGTGCTAACATTTACTCATTCGGTCACCAGGTCATCCAGGAGAAAGAGGCAACCAGGAGTTCGGCCCCTAGACAAAGGCAAGCCAAGTTCACCACTGAAAAGTGAGGGATGGACCTTGGTCCTGCCCTGGTCCCTCTGGTGTACTCTCTCTCACCCCCCACCCCTCTTCATGTGCGTCTGCTGCTCCTGACAGAGACTGTTCCGTTTCTCTGCAGAGTAGACCTGACTTCTGGTCATTCTTTGTTCCATCTTTGGCCCCCCTCCCCCAAGTCTCCCACAAATGGAGAGTCTGGCTACCTCTCCTCTCTACTTCTGGTGTTCAGGCCTTCCCTGAGGTCTCCTCATTTATTCTTCCGAGGCTTTCTGACTTCCGCCCAGCCTGTTAAATTGATTTCTTGTCACTGTAACCAGAGCCCTCCTTCCTGACCCAGTGACTTACTGTAGGTATTTTCCAACAGGCGCTGCTAGGTCACCATGGAAACTGTACTTGCTTTATTCTTCACACGTCTGCCTATGGTACTGGTTGAGGTATTTAAAAAAAAGTTACTGATATCTGTGTCCTTTCCCTCGATACCCTGGTGATGTTTTAGAGCCCGGAGTTCAATATTTGTTAACAGTCTGGTTTCAGCTTAGAGGGGCCACCATATAGCTTTCTTTGTTCAATATCCGGGTTCATCTGATACTAGTCACCTCAGGTACCCTGCTGAGTTGGACCCAGGGAAATCAAAGACAGGCACCTGCTGTGGAATTCAACACCACCCTTGGGTCTCAAAGCAAATGGTGACAAGGAGGGCTTAAACTCACAGTACAGATTATGCGTGGCGTCAGCTCGAAAGATTAGTTGCCTTTGTCAAAGCTCCCCAGAGACCAAAGGAGGCCCACAGACATAAAGTATGGTGGGAATAAGCCCTTGGGGAGATTGCAACAGTGCCTGACATAGCTGGTACCAATCCTTAGACAAGAGAACTTTCTGGAAGCAGTAAAACAGTCCTGGGGGCTGTGAAGTCTGCGTAATGCTCATGGCTGCCACTGTCATAACATCATGGTTGACATTTATCATTATGGTGAAGAACATCAGGTTAGTTAAGTGCCACACAGAAAAACCTAATGTAAAGTGTTGCTGGCAAGGTGATGACAAAGGCATATGCCCAACTCCCCTCGTCAAGATTCAGAATGTCTCCATCACCCAAGAGAGGTTCCTTGTGACCCTTCCCAGCCAGTACCCTGGAGCTCCCACTGCTGGGTTAGGATCTAACTTTTTTCCAGCATAGATCTTCTTGATGGTTTCAAGCACACCTCAGTCATGCTCGCTCATGTCTTATCTCTGATAACGTTTTGATCCATTTGGGCTGCAGCTGATCCTTTTGACAGGGGCACAGTTTCCCATTGTATGATTGTGCCAAAGTGTGGTCATTCGCTCTTCATTCAAGCGCCCCCCCCCCATAGGCAGTTTCAAGTTGTGGACATACTGTCTATAAATGTTTTATGCAAGTCAATTTGTGAATATGTTTTCATTTCTCCTGGGGTGAAATTGCTAGGTCATGGGGCTGAGGGTTTGATTAGCTTTATAAGAAGCTTCCAGAACCTTTTCTAAAGCAGTTGTACCATCGTATACTTTCACCTGCAGCATACAAAGGTTCTCTGTCAGCCCATAAGACCCTATCAGAGAGACAGAGACAGGGACAGACAGACTGAAAGAAACGTGGACAGAGACAAAGAGACACACAAACACACACACAGAGAGAGAGAGAGAGGAAAGCTTAGAAGGATGAGGGAAACAGAGATACACACAGAGAGAAAGAATCAGACAGAGGCACAGAGAGACAGAGGAAAGATTGGATGGGGGAGGGAACAGAGACAGGCAGACAGAGAGCTTAGTGTCCGTGTCTCCGAGTTCTTGAAACCTAGGCACTCACATCCCACCAAAATGTCACCAAGGTCCTTTCTAGCAAGTCTCCCTGAAGCTCCAGCTACCTGTTCTGTCACTGTCTTGCCGTCTGGACTGTGAACTCCATGAGGAGGACACCGAGGGATCCCTGGCATCTCCAGCACCCAGAGCCCCACTCGGTAGGATCAGGGACATGTGTTACAGCATGCACAGCTGCAGCAGAGCAACTGGGACAGCGCCTACACTTGCTGCCCGTTTAATCTCACAGGGACAGACATCACACTCAAATTAATCCCCTCCAGACCCTGTGAGGAAGGTAACACTATTGTGACAGAGTTCGGGAGACTGAGGTTCACTGTCAAAGTGAGAGGTGACCTGGTCTTCTCCATTATTTAGACCCCTCCTTGCAATCCCCTCCTTAAGGGGCTGTAAAGATTACCTTCCTGCACTTTTTCCTGTTTGGTGGGCTTCTCCTACAATGATCTTACTGACTAATGTGTTTATGTGTGATTGTCTGCCCTTCCTTGTCCCACCGGTGGTAGGCACGTGACTTTTTGGTAAATGAGGTCATAGGTTAGTTCCCAAGGTACACCGGATAGGATTACAGCTGATACAGTAAAACCATCGATCGTAGGGGTTGCATAAGGAAATCAAGACACACATTTCTATTGTAAGCAAAGTGTAGTCTTATTTGTCATATCTCCAGAAGACTGAAAGTTTGTGACTGGGAAAGGAGTCAGGGTCTTGTCAGGGCCATGTGCAGTTAGGTGTTCATTAAGCCTGCTCCGTTGCTGTCTTGCTTTCTCTTGACGTCTCTGTGTGAGGGGAGACACCAAACCATACATAAGCAATAAAGCATTAGCAGATAGTTTTGCCAGATCCCGAGACTGAATCAAAGCGGCATGGCTTATATTTTCTTCTATCATGAGATAGATGCCTGTCAACCATGATGCAAACCAGTCATGAAAACCCTCTGCAGAACCAGGCGCAGATTTATAGGCATGTGAACTGTGGAGGACCAAGGGCACAATTTGCCCATGGTCAGGCAGATGCACACAGAGCTGTGTCTCCTGTGTGCTGTCAGAATATCAAGGGCCATTTGGTTCTGTGAGACAGCTGTTTTCATCATCTTCCAAGACTTTTTTTTTTTTTTTTTGTGAGGACTGATGATGTTCTAAGAATATGAAACAAAACAAAGAAACAAAGTCTAAGAAGGAAGCCAATGAGGAAAATATATGAATACAGTATAAGATTATTATCATTGCGTCTATGTGACTATAAAACAATGTAAAAATATAACAAAGCAGACCAGAACATAAAGTAACATTACAATGGCTGGGGGGGGGGGCTTAGAAGTGAGACTGACTTGTGCTTTTAAGAAGTTACTATGTAAGGAGCTGAGGAATCCCTGAGTGAGTGAAGTCCTTGGGTATGTGTATTTTGACATTGGCATTGCTGTGTTGAGGATTCCAAGGCCAATTGACCCATGGTAAATTGGCAGAGCTGTCACCCAGGCTCAAGAGGAATGGCAAAGTTTTTCTGGTGTGTGTGTGGGTCTGAGTATGAGCATTTATGGACTATTGAACAGTGTGTGTGAAGACTGGCAGCTGCAGCTTCCTCCTCCCGCTGTTACAGTCTGAGCCTGCTTCCCACAGAGACCTCCTGTG
This sequence comes from Psammomys obesus, assembly GCF_907164565.1. Taxonomy (NCBI): domain Eukaryota; kingdom Metazoa; phylum Chordata; class Mammalia; order Rodentia; family Muridae; genus Psammomys; species Psammomys obesus. The sequence goes on from NW_026586589.1 coordinate 9,468,158, forward strand.
AACTACATGATTGAAACATTGAAAAGTTGGAATGAGTTCATTGCAAGACTAAATTATAGTATAGAAATTCAGGTTTATTGGAAGCAGCTCTCAGCAGACATGCAGGGGAGGGAGGGAGGAAAAGTAGGATGGAGGGAGGGAGAGATTGAGGGAGGAAGGGTGGGGTGGAGGGAGGGAGGAGAGGGAGAGAGGCATGCAGAGAGAGGAGAGAGAAGGAGGAGGAAAAGAGGAGAAGAGATACATAAAGAGAGAGGCGAGGAGAGAGAGAGAGAGAGAGAGAGAGAGAGAGAGAGAGAGAGAGAGAGGAGAGGAAGCCAAAATGTCTGGATTACACAGTGAAGGGCCTCTGGGGGGAACCCTGCTCCTGGGCTAGAGAATTCAAGGTAGAAGTCAGGGTAGCCAGCCACACCTTGCAGCAGGTAGGGACCTAGGGATGCCTGAAACCAAACACTAGTTAACCCCAACCCCCCATCCTCCAACCCCCCATCTCCCCATGCTGTACCTAATAAATACACAGAGCTTCCAGTTTGCGGTGGTAGCAGAACCCGACCTGGTCTTAGCGTCACTATAATGTGTCTGTCCTTTCTGCATTCCCTGGCCATGCCTAGCCAAGGTTCCAGGGCCTGAGCTGTGTGTCATCAAGATATTGTTCTTTTTTGTTTGAATAGAATTTGAAAGACTTCACAGTTCATACTGCAAGTGACCTTATCCTCAGGATATTCTTGAGGCTGTGGAAACTCAGGAGGGAGAAGAAATGGATGGAGAGACAAAAAGGAGAGGGGGAGGGAGAGGGGAAAGGAGAGGGGAAAAGGGAGGAAGAGAGAAAGAGGGAAAGGGAGGGGGAGGGGAGAGGGAGAGGGAGAGGGAGGAGAGTTTAATCCTAGAGAACACATTCTTGAATTCTTGCAGTCTTATTCTTCCTGAGAGGTGTCAGCAAACACCAGAAGATGGTTATATCTATGACGAGGAAGCATTTTAAGAACACTCATGTGTCAGTCTTTTTACGATTTTTTGGATTGAGGACTTCACAGTCTTTTTTTTTTTTTTTCTGTCTTCAGAAGGCACAAGTGGCCAGAACAAAATAATCAGCCTGTGTTTTGAGGTGCGGTGAGTTGGGGTGACAGAACCTTGTATTACCCTTGTGCCCACCACTTGTTTTCAGTGGGTCTTTATCCTTTCTGGGTAGCTCATGTTTTCACTGCTTCTGTGCCACATGGGATGAGGTATGCAGGTGACATCTCAAAGCCTCAGAGTAAGGTGGGAGGAGAAAGACCTCCGACCCACGTCATCATTAATTAATTAAAGCAAGCTTTCTTATCCATATACACAGGCTGCCTCCCCCTTAGGTGGTGAGGAATCATTGGAGGTGAGGAAGACAAGACTTTTATTGGTGGGCAAAGTGGATGGGAGCAGAACATAAGTGTGAAAACTTAGTTCCTCCTGAACCAAAGACAGGGTTGAAAGGTGGCTATAAGCAACTTTTTGAAACAAAGATATGATTGCCATTCCTGGAACAGGAAGTACAGAACAATTTGTAGTTAAGGTGGGGCACAGCTCAATCCTTGAGAAACAGGTTTAATCATAAACAGGAATGAACCCAGTTTGTCTTTACTATAAGGTGGCTTTTAAGCCCAAGTTGGAGGCAGGCTGGTTCTTCACACAATTGCAGCTGCTGAAATTTGCAAGCACCCTGAGTCATAGAGTTTAACTCATGCATTTTAGGTGAGGACTCCCAATGTCATGTCTTGTCTTTCTGTCACATACAGGCTGGTTCCCAAAGCTGGTCTGATAATGATAACTTTTGACTCAGCATTCCTACCAACAGTAGTTACTCATTTAGAGAGGAGTGCTGGTTTCAGTATTGAAAAAAGAAAATTACCATTTTTATCTTATGTTACCTACCTAGGGGTTCAGGGGTAACGTGAGGGTTATCAGGTTGTGTGATGCTCCAAGTTTCTCGTTATGGTAAGACAGTGGCTTCTGGCTGTGCCTTGCCCTGAGTGACTCCATTTTTTCAAATCAACATTTGGCTCTATTTTGAATGCAAACACAGGGGCAGAATAACCCTGAAGTGCAGTGTACACAAACACAACACCTGTTCTGAACCAACCGTGAGGCACAGAATAATAGATACTATTCTTAAAAAGAGAAGGATGCTGTCTATAGGCTTGTCAAGGTAGAGGGGAACATGTGAGCACAGTATCAGATTAAAATCATACCAGAAAAGCCAGGTTGGAGGACTTGAACACAGTAGACGACTGAGGGGCACAACAGTCTCACCTGGACCCCGTGAAGAGAAGAGTATCTAACTGTGATGACAGTGATGACAGGCCTGACCTGTCATCCAGTTATTAGATGGGCGCAACAAGCCACCACCAGGCAGAGAACTTCTGACTTGCCCCAGGGCTTCAGCACAGCTTGGTCCCCAGTGCTTAACTCAGTTATCCACCCACCCACCCTTCCACTCTCCTATCTACTACTCAGCACCCACCTTCCTGTCTACCTGTTGACCTGTTTGTAGGAAGCACAGCTTAGAGCAAACATTGGAGAAACCAGGATTGTCAAGCAGGCCTGTTTTCTTCAAAGGAAAGAATTAATGACACCCGGTTGCTTGGAATGCCAGAGAGAAAGTGGTCAGACAACCTGGCGATCCTTTGCTATTCTAGTAGGGGCCAGCCTCCACCCAAATCCCCCCAGTATCCTGAGCATGTTTAGGCCCTAATCCTGAGCTTTGTCTCTCAGTGAATAGAACCCATCCTTTCGTAGAGCCCATGTACTTTGATCCTCCAACAAATCTATCAATATACATCACAGATCCTTCTTCTAGGTCCCAGCCCTGAGCTCTGTTTACCATCAATAGAGCTCATTCTTACTGGAAAGTTCATATGCACTCTGCTACCTTCCTAGGGGAATTCTAGGTACCTGTGCCTAAAGCTTTGTTGTTATAATTGTCATGTGTAAACCCTTTCCCAAAGTTTTACTATACTTCAGTTTGTAAGAGGAATAAATCATGAAGTCAGACCTTGGAGGTTTTGGCCCAGTGCCTGCAAAGATGAGAGTGACTCAGCTTCATTCATCACTTCTAGAGGATGTTTCCCTGATGGCTGTAAGGCTTGCCTGTGTGTGTGTGTGTGTGTGTGTGTGTTCCCCTGACATCCATCCATCCATCCATCCATCCATCCATCCATCCATCCATCCATCCATCAGGACCCAGTCCTTACTTTTACTTTCAGCCCCGAGATCCTGCTAACTCAAGCCTGCGTGGCCTCCAGCAGCTTTCCAACTGGTTCAGTTACCTAACCACTTGGGGTGACTCTCTCTGAGTTTGTACCAACTCTCTGCCTCAATCTCTTGTTAAACTTCTCTGAACTATTTGACCTCTGTTGCCCTTTAATCCTTTCAAAGCCATTCTGTAACTTCCACATATACACATACGCAGACATAATTTAACTACAATGCGAAGCATAATCCAAGAGTTAATATTAGTAATTGAGATTGCAATAAAAGACTCGGAGTTTGCCAGTGGCCCAACGTTCAAAGAAATGCTCCAAGCTTTTATTGTAAGACAATGGCTTCTGATTGTGCCTTGCCCTGAGTGACTGTTTTTCAGATCAACATTTGGCCACACTTTGAATGCAAATACAGAGGCAGGATAATCCCACATTTCGCTGTATATAAACGCAGCACCTGTTCTGCACCAACCATGAGGCACAGAATGGGAAATCACGAGTACTTGGCGAACAGCCAGCAAAACTGATGCTGCTCGTAAAATTATTATTATTCAATATGTTTCAGTGCTGTGGAAAGTCACAACTGTGCCTGGGCCTGTTTTGGCACAGCACACTCACAAAGCTAGGCAACTCTTAAATAAGCAGCATTCCTCTGTGGTCTCTGTTCCAGGTTCCTGGGGACCTAAGACAGGGAGTAAGCAGCTCTGCGGAATGACATGCTAACAGTGAGAATGATGGGTGCATTTGCTGTATCATCAGTGTTCAAAAACTAAATTCACCTTGGAGGTGGTGCTGAGAACACAGCTGGGGGGGGCAGAGCACTTGTCTAGCATGAGCGAAGCCTCGGGGTCAAGCTGCTGCATCGCGTAATGGATGTGCTGGGATGCCTGTATCCCAGCAGTGAGGAGGTAGAGGCAGGGGGACCAGAAAGTCAAGGTCATCCCAGGTTACATAGGGAGTTTATTTGAAGCCAGCCTGTGTTAGAGACCCAGTTTAAAAAGCGTCTGGACAAGGGAAACTCCCAGGAATCTAAGAGGATGACCCTGAAAGATCCCCGGAGGGTATCTTCCGTCTGAGAGACCCCCTCCCAAGGAACAACGAGGCCATTCGGATGCAAACAGCAAGAGGCTTTTATTTTGATACACGGGTACCCGGGGCAGCAGAGTCATTCAGAGGACTTTGTGCCCCCTGGGTGGAAAGCTGGGGTTTTTATAGGGTTTTAGAGCAGAAGCGCTGGTACAGAAGCGAGAGGCATGGTTACAGGG
>NW_026586589.1:9472752-9486376 GCF_907164565.1 Psammomys obesus
GTGGAAAGCTGGGGTTTGTATAGGGTTTTAGAGCAGAAGCGCTGGTACAGAAGCGAGAGGCATGGTTACAGGGGGCTGATTGGTACGTTTACATGAGACCACGGTTTGCGTCAAAGTTTGGCAGAGACACCAAGATTCCAGGAACTGGGTGGTCAAACAGTCATGATGACCCCCTTAACTTGGCCCGCCACCTGTTGTTTTCCTTAGGACCCTTATCTTAACTGGAACAGTCTCACAGATATCCATGAGGGTGATTAACATAAACTGTTTTTAGTTTGACTGGGGCAGCCTGACCGCAGATATCTCAAGTGGGTGACACAGCTGGGGTTTCTTAGTAATTTTTCAGTTTCCCATCTAGCCTTCAGAGTTTTACAAAACAGTGGTGTCCCACAAAATGGCGTTAGCTATGTTTAACTTAGGGTGAGGCAGGGGTCTTTCAGACCCTATCTAAGACTTCTAGCAACAGGGAGGATGGAGCCTTCAATGGCCACTTCCTGTAACCAGGCAAGACTTCCAAAGGAGGCATGGGGACATCAACCCACCCACAAAATCTTCAACCAAAAATTTGTCCTGCCTATAAGAGGCACAGGGAGAAAGATGGAGCAGAAATTGAGGGGGTGCCCAACAAATGACTGGTCCAACTTGAGTCCCACCCCGTGAAAGAGAGCCAAGCCCTGACACTATTAATGATACTCTGCTCTGCTTGCAGACAGGAGCCTAGCATAACTGTCTTCTGAGAGGCTTCATCCAGCAGCTGATGGAAACAGATGCACAGACCCACAGCCAAACATTAGGTGGAGCTCAGGGAATTTTGTGGAAGAGAGAGAGAGAGAGAGAAAGAGAGAGAGAGAGAGAGAGAATCGAAGGAGCCAGAGAGGTCAAGGATACCACAAAAAAACCTATAAAATCAACTAGCTTGGACTCATAGGGGGTCACAGAATCTGGACCACTAACCAAAGAGCATGCGTGGGAGGGACCTAGGCTCCCTACACATATGTAACAGATGTGCAGCTTGGTCTCATGTGGATCCCCTAACAACTGGAGCAGGGCTGTGTCTGACTCTGTTGCCAGCCTTTGGATGGATCCCTTTACCTCACCTGGGCTGCCTTGCCCAGCCGCAGTAGGAAAAGATGTCCCAAGTCTTACTGCACCTTGATATGCCAAGGTGGGCTGAAATCCATGGGAGGCCTTCCCTTCTCTGAGGAGAAAGGGAAGGGGCATGAGGGAAGGGAGGGGAGTGAGCGGGAGGGACTGGGAGGAGAGGCGGAAGGGGAAGCTGCCATCAGGATGTAAAGTAAATACTTTAATAAAAAAAGTGTCTGGAGAGCATGAGGTTTTGCCTGCAGCAAGCAGTGTGAGCTGTGGAGACTGACGGGCACCGGAGTCCTGGACTCTGCGCTCACAAAGCTCTGACTCAAGAGGCACCGAGTCTCCACCACCATGGAGGTGGACTCTTGCAGGACAGTCCAGTGCACGGTGCCTGCTCCATACAGGTCTCCTGGACTTGAGATGGATCGGTGGATAAAGGCACTTTCCCTGCCAAGACCGGTGACCCGAATTTGATCAGCGTGATGGGGTGGAAGGGGTCCCAGGTGCTGGGATTCCTGCCTGAAATGGAGTCAAGGGTGCTGTGGTGGGTGGGCTTCTAACTCAAGCCTGGGGGACAAGGAAGTCATAGGGGAAAACGTTCTGTTGGAATCTCCACTTGTCCCTCCTCCCTCACAAGATCTGGTAAATCCCATTCTCTCTCTCCAACCCTGCACCCTCCGAGGAGAGCCTCAGAGGCCTGGTTCTGGAATGCCTGGCAGTTGCCCTCATCCTCCTCACCTGAAGATGCCAGCTACCTAAGCCCCTGCCCCAGATGGCCATATCTGGGCCCAAAACTAGCGTGTGGCAGACACCTCATTTTTCTTTGCCTGAAATCCTTAAGAACCCTGACGGCTATAGTCTGGGCATGTGACTTCCTCTGGTCTCATCCTCTGAGGCTGGTAAACTCACCCAGGAGCCCCGGTTCCCAAATAAACCTGCCCTTTAAATTCTTTTAATCTGACTTGTATTGCTTATTTCATCGGCAGAGACAACCTATCAGGAACTGATCCCTGCTGCTCTGGCAGCCAGAGCTTCACAGAAGCAGGCTGGGAAAAGAGCAGGGGGACACCTGGGTCCGATGGTAACCTTTGACATCTTTGGGTGGATCTCTCAGAGGTGGTGGCACCTGAGGCTTCTGCCTGGCAGGCCAAGGCTCTTGATTGGCGTTTGATGCCTTGAGAGCGTTGAGCTGAATCATTTTCAGAGTGGTGACCTCTCATCAGCTATGAGAAGAGTTCAAATTTGGTTCATTTCAAGCCCTCAGGGCAATGTGTCTTAAGATGTATTTTTACCATCGTAATACTCCTTGAATTAACAAGAAAGTATCTCATGTTTGTACACGTTGCTGTCTGCTCACTCCATTCTAGGAGGAGGAGAGTAGAATGAGAACCCATGGACTCGCTAGGACCCCCACGGTGGAAGAAGAGAAGAGAACTGACTCTAGGAAACTGTATTGGGACATACACATGTACTCTGTGGAACATATGTGAACACACACACACACACACACACTGTAAAAATTTTCTTTGGCCTACAGTGGGGAATAGCATGTACACTTGCTCCCTCTTGTGGTTGTAGAGACAACTACACTCTGATGCCTGATTGTTGGCTTGAGGAAGTCTTAGGAGTCTGGTGAGGCCCCGCCATCTCTTTTATTTACCTCACATATTCCTCTAGATGCTCCCCGCTTTTTATTTCAAGACAATCTTTTTATTTAGATTCTGAGGAGATGGATTATTCCATACAGTGCTTGTAAAAAGGAATAAGGACCTGGGTTTGATCCCAGCACTTTGGTCTTCAGGCTCAGTGACACATGTCTCTACCCACTGAGCCACCTACCCAGCCCAATGGGATTAAGTCAAAAAACCCTCAGAAGCAAACTGTCTTAAAAGAAGGTGACTGCAAACTAGATATGAGTGAGAGGCGGATGTCAGCAAGTTTACATTTTAAGATAAGATGATGAAAAGGCTCTCTCCCTCACTTCATGCTTTGTCTGGACCCCACCCGAGCTTGCCTCACACAAGCCTCATATAGGGGAGACACAGCAGATGGAGAGACGTGGACAGTTGGAGAACCTTTCACAGCCCACTAGAGCAATTTAGGTTTCACCTGGTTTAGTCAGAGTGGAAAGGGACATTGCCACTGAGTAAACAAGAAAACAACACACAACCCAAATCCTTCAGCACAGTCATTTTCATTTCAAAGAAAGAAGAATTTAGGTGAAAAGGAGGCTTGCGAGGACGCTGCACACCTGAGCCTCTGGCCACTGGTTCAAGGCCATGCCCAGGGACTGTCGGAAGGGAGAGGGAAGACAGCTTTTAGCCTCGTCCACAGATGTTCAGCTGCTCCCTTCTAGAGAGCGAGCTTGATTCTCTCTTCCTTGGTGACTCACTTTTAGGGAAGAGGGATGTGTGTGATGAGCAGGCAGATGAAAGCTTCTGGTTCCTCTCCATGTCAGGTTTTTGGGGAAGCCCCCTGCCTTGTGTGCACACCTGCTGTTCTCCAAAGCTCGCTTGTTCTCCAGTCTCTGGAGTTCTGAAGAGGCAGTGGAACGGGGGAGGTGTGGCCTAATAGGAGAGAGCTAGGTCATTAGGAGGGTGAGTTTGCAGGGAACGCTGGGACTCTGATATCCTTTCTTCTTCTTTTCCAGTTGTTAGGAAGTGAGCTGCGGTGTTCTGTCTTGTGACAGCCTAAAAGCACAAGGAGTCAGTGAAGCATGAACTGAAAACTCTGAAATCATGAGACAAAATAACCCCTTCCCTCCTTAAGTTGATTTCCTCAGGCATTTTGTTCCACTGACAGAAAGCTGCCTGTCACAATACTTCAGCTTCTCACTGGGAGCGTCTGCTTAAATTGTCTGTGTCTGCCTTTTCACTCTTCCTCTGCTGAGACTCCTGAGTCTGGTGATGTGTATAATACCGTCTTTGTGTCTTACTGCTCCTCAGTCATGCCTTCATGGGGTCTACAAGGCTGGGCCTTTGCTTCAGTTTCTGCTGCCTCCAGATTCCTGCTGTAACTGAAATCAGTTTTTTCTTTTTCAAGTTGCTTTGGTCATGGTGTTTTATCACAGCACTAGAAACCCTAACTAAGTCATAATTTATACCAGGTCATGGGGTATTGCTGTGACAGAGCTGGACACATGTTTTCAGGAGGCATGTGTGGCATTTTAGCTTTGGAATGGAAAAGCCATTGAGTGCTCAGACATCAGTGGGCTGTTCTGTGGGAGCTTGGAAGACAAAAATGTTAAGAGCCGTGCAGATGATGGAGGCCTGGCTTGTGAAGGTCCAGAGGGAAGTGAGAGTTCCCTAAGGACGCTATTGGGGCCATCTGATATATTAAGAATCTGTGGTCTGCTTAGCTGGGGCTGAAGAATTGACTATGATTAATAAGAGACCGGGACCACTAAGGTAAAACCTTTGCTTTTCTGGGACAATCAATGCTGGTCACTGCAGCTGAGAAATCCTCCGGAAAGAATTCCCCCAGGGACATCTCACAGAGACTATGGTCCAGAGGGCGCCAAGGCTGTCTGTTGTGCTGGCAGCCAAACTTGGTATGTGTAAGAGTTTCCCAGGTGGTGCTGGTTTTGAAGGAGTAAAGGGATTTAGGAGAACAGTTTAGGTTTGGCACTGTTTTGGCAGGACCTGAGTCCCTGAGAGAATCAGTCTGGGCGGGGCTACTGGTGAAGGTGCAGCCTCAGTCACAGCAGAGGCCCAGTGGTGAAGAGATCATGGAGAGAAGTTAAGGCTTGGCACTGTGTGGCAGGGTCAGCGTCCCTAAAGAGGGCTCAGGAGAGGCTATTGGTGAAGGTGCAGCCAAGCGGCTGTGGAGACACTGTTTTGAAGACGCCAGTACCATCCATGGGATGACCACCAAGGATATCAGCAGCCATGACGTGGCTCTTTCCTGAGCATCAGAGAGGCACTCTCTGTCCTGTGGTAAGCCCTCTGCAGACCAGAAGAGCATGAGTGAGTCCCAGAAGTCCGACACTGAGCTTTACACTAGTGGACTTTGGTTTTGTGTTGGTGTGACTGTGGCTATGCCTTGGTTTTTCCCTCTTGGAATCAGAAAGGTTTTAACTTATTTTTGATTTTACAGGAGTCCACAACTGAGAGATTTTGGAATTTTATAGAGACTGGATACTTTAGAGAGACTGAACCTTTAGAATGTTTGAACTTTTAAAGACTGAGACTTGTAAAGGTTGGAATATTTTATCTTGTGATGCTAATATTAACGTGCCGTCTTGGGGAAAATGAGAAGGGAAGAGTTAGTTGAATAGTGATGCATCTGTGTGTCAAGCTGACAAGGGGTCAATCGTGCTGGCTAGTTTTATGTCAACTTGACACAGGCTAGAGTCATTTGGGAAGAAGTCTCAAATGACTTCTCATGAGGAAACGTCTCTTTAGTGCATTCTCTTGATTAATGATTAATGTGGGAGGTCCAACTCATGGGTTTGGGGGGGTAACGGCACCCCAGGGGAGCAGTCCTGGAGTGTATAAGAAAGCAGGTTGAGGAGCAATTCAGTGAGCAGCGTTCCTTCCCGGCTTCTGCTTCAGCTCCTGCTTCCAGGTTCCTTCCTTCCCTGGCTTTCTTCAGTGATGGATTTGTAAGCTGTGAGGTCTGAAAGAAACCCTTCCTTCCCTCATTGCTTTTGGTCATATTTTTTAAACTTTAGGTTTATTTATTATTTATTTGTGTGTGTGTGTGTGTGTGTGTGTGTGAGTGAGTGCTTGCTTGTATGTACGTATGTGTATCGTGTATGAGCCTCGTGCTCCCAGAACAGAAAGGGGCACTGGGACTCCTGGAACTGGAGTTAAAAATGGTTGTGGGTCATCATGTGGGTTCCAGGCATCAAACCCATGTCCTTTGCAAGAGCAACACACGCTCTTAACCGCGGAGCCATCTCTCCAGGCCCTGGTCATGGTGTTTCATCACAGCAATATAAACGTTGGTTAAGACACCGTGGGTCCCCAGCCTCGATGCAGACTGGAGCCACATAAGTCTTCACACACCCTCCTTCCGTGCCTAGCTGCTGGACAGCTCTCCCATCGGATGCTTCACTTTTTGTGTGGTAATACTGTGGGTATGAACATCTATGCCTGAGTTCTTACCTACTGAGCTCCCAGCTTCCTCCTGTACACTTTGTGAGGACAGCAGGGCAGGTGCCTGAAGCCCTCAACTGTTCGAGGCCGCTCAGTCCCGGTCCAGCCCTTGTATGGCCTTGACCACCTAGCCAGGGCTCTCTGGAGCTTCTCAAGCTATGAGAGGAACATAAGACCCCAGTGCAGAAGAGCCATTTTATTTGGCTGTGAACACAGTATAGTCTTCAAGCCTGAGGAAGGAGTTCCTTGAGAAGGTGGGTCATGCCATCTGTCAGGACATGTGAGCCGTGGGGAGCTGGGCAGGAGGGAGTGGATGGAGCAGCAAGAACCAGTTCTGTTGGGAGAAGAGTTCAATCAGGACAGAGACTGAGGTCAGTGACTCTCACTGGTACTGTGCTATCATCCACTGGCCCTCTGAGGGACAGGGGCATGCTGAGACCCAAGGCTCTGTCTCTGTGGCTCCTTGGGCATGTGTTTGAGTGTGTGTCTGTGTGCCCCCGTGGACGAGTGTTTGACTCTCATGTCTATGTGCTTGAGTGTGTACCCACTACACATGTATTTCTCTTTGAAGCTGTGTGTGGTTTCAGCCCATCGGCACACCCGTCAGTTATTCTGTGGATTCCATGCATCTCTGTGTGTCTGTGCTCGTGTTTGTCTCTTTCCTTGGGTATTGCTATAACTTGGAGCTAGCATCTTCCTCCCAGGCCCATGTGTTAAAGGCCTCGCGCCCAGGATGGTGCTGCTGGGATTGCTGCTGTGGATGCCGTTGTGTCAAGATCCTTGCTTCCCTGCCCTAGCGGATGACAGCTGGTCCACAAATTCTGGGGTGTGGGAACAGCATTTACCAGCTCAGCAGAGACAGACCCTTTCTCGGAAAGCTTAGGCCTTAATGACAAATTGCACTCCACGAAGCAGCAAGTCTAGAACAAAAATGACTAGAGTTATGATCTGGAGGTGAAGGAGTCCAAGGGGAACCTGGGTGCTTCCCGAGGCTCTGGAACACCAGCCATGCTCCCCACACCCAGACATGTCGGGAAGCACTGGGTTCCCCTCCAGCCAGCACGGCCGCTCTCAGGCCTGGCTCAGGAGGGGCAGACATTACCTCAAACTCTCTGGATCATTCATGGGGACAGACATCCCAATCGGGGAGGGGTGTGGCTACCGAGACCTGGTTGTTCCATGGCATGTGGGGACAAAACTTGTGGGAAACTGATGCTTCCTCAGAGGGGGTGGAGGACTTGGAGACAGCACTTACCAGCAACGTCATGTGCCAGGGTGACATCCAAGAGGCTGAGAATTCCATTGACCAGAGGACACACCTGACCCAGGGCAGAGAGGCTGCATTAGGTGCAGGACCTCCTGCAAGGAGACCTTCGGAGAAGCAGCATGCTCACGGTAGACTGAATTGAGGAACACGCTCCACAGCCCAGAAGAAGCCAACCAATGTGTTTGGAGGAGTGGAAATAAGTAACCCAGGCAGCTGGGTCACAGGACAGATGGACCGACAGATGATAGATAGTTCTCATACAGAGTAGCTCAGCCCAAGAATCTCTAAGACCCACGGAGTAGGGGACTGTCATTTTGATCTCTTACCACACCCTGCACCAGGCCAGGAATGACATTAGTCAAGATGTCTGTGAGGCTGTCTATAAGGCTTTGAAGGGGACCAAGTCTGGAAGAGAAAAGGCGTGGGTGTGACTCAGAGGCTTGGGGTTGGGCTGGAGAAGTTCTGTAGCCACTGGGTACACTCAGGGACAAGAATGTGGAACCCACACATGCATGGAGGATACTTAGTATGTAGTTGTCATGGAGACTTGATGAAATAATACATGCAAAGCCCAATATACAGGCTTAGAAAATGCAAGTCATGGCCTGGACAGGTCTTATACACTATGTGTGACTGACTGGGCCTTCTCGTGTGACAGGCAACTGAAACAAACAATCCAAATAGGCTCTGCATCTAATACTGCTTAGTAGGATTCCATTAATAATCTCACATAGTTTTGTGTTAAAGACAAGGAAGGTGAGATCAAATTGGAGGAACACTGGCCAGGTTCATGTCAGAGGCTCTCTGGCTCTCCTCTCCTTATCAGAATATGATCTTAAACCATTTTCTGTATTGCCTATCCAACTTGAAATTGTTCTTCTTGATTTAATAAAGGGTTAAGAGAGTATTTATTCATCTGTTTCCTTATTTATTCATACACCTGCCTATACATCTGTCTCTCTGCCCACTGAACATCTTACCATCCCTCCATCTACCCATTCATCTACCCAACTGTCCATCCGTGGTTCCTCTCCCAATACATCTTTCTTCCTGTCCTCTTATTCATTCACCTTCCATTTGTTCCATCAGTTTATCCTGCTCTCTGTGGGCAGAGAAGCCTGTCCTTTGGCTTTACCTATTAAGCAGGTGGATGCGCAAGCTGCCAGGAGAGTGAACACAGTCACCGATGACCAGACGGCTCCTCCCATGCATGTCTCTCATGGCATAACCTCCGCAGTGACATCCAGCTTCACAGCCAGCTCCAGCAGACTTCCGACCACCAGTCTGGCAGAGAAGGCAGAGACTGCTCTATTGCTATCTGGCCTCTCTCACTCCCAGCTGGAGGGTTTCTTCTTGGCAGGAGTGTCGGCTTCACCTTACTCCATTTTGGCACAGTGGGATTGAGCTCTGTTCCCGTTAGGGGAAACCAAGGCTCAGAGAGGTCAAGTGTGTTTTCCACATGACCTCAGTTTGTTCTAGACGACATCAAATAGGCAAAGTTCAAGGGTCAGAGCTTTGCAGCTCTCCATAGCCACCAGGCTCTGCCCTTGGGGGTCTTCCACCACCACCTGACTTGGGACCTACTCACATGTTCACTCTGAGTTCAAAGCCCAGAGGGATGGTGGCATAGAGGCGGTGGAAGTCATAGCTCTGCGTAAGACCGATTTCCAGCAGCTGGGGATTAGTGACTCTTATGCTGGACGGGGAGAAACGTGAGCATGTTAAGCCTCAAGCCAGGGAACCACCTTTACCTAAATTTACTCATCTCTGAGGGAGAGCTGGCCATTTGAGATGAGGAAGACAGGAGGGTACCCTTGCAGTCAGAACCGCCCTGTGTTCTGAACCATATGCCCATCATTTCCAGCTTCCTTCCGGATCAGATCCCAACATACCTGGTCCTCTGCTTGCCTCAAGTCTAAGAGATATTTGAGGAAAGGAGCTGGTTGGGAGCTCTTCAAAGAAAGAGACTGACTTTAAGTTGGAAGGAAGATGAGTAATCGGATATGTGGGAGGGTGGATGAAAGGAAGGAAGAGTGGGTACATGGAGAGATGGACTGTCAGTGCAGGCAGAGAAGATACACTGGCAGGAATAAATCCTGCATAAGAGTAATGATGGAAATTACTCAACCTGTTGTGGCCTTCAATGGGCAGAAAGTTGGAAGGAATGCAAAAGGGCGGGAGGAAGCCTCCTCTAAGCTGTCCACGGTGCCAGGTATTTCCCCTTTCCTGGTCTCCACAGTCTTTCTCTCCGTCTCACGGGGAGAAATCAAGCCAGGGAGAGGCCGGGTGCCTGACCTCGGGTCATCCAGGGCAGACAGTTCTTATGGAAATTAAACTGAAGTCTGTCTCACTGTCTCTAGGTCAGGAAGCAAAGACCTAGGAGGCTGGGAGCCTTGGCAACGGCTTTGGTCCAGTCTCTCTAAGGACTCAGGCCCGGGTATCCAGTCACAGCAACAAGCTCCCCATTGTGGCTTTGTGCCTAAGAAGCCCTCTCTGAGTGGTCCATGGGAAGCAGCACATCAGGCCTCAGGCTCAGGCGACACAGATGAGGAGGGTGTGGCCTAGTGACTGCTCACCTTCCCCAGGTGACAGTGGGTGACGGCAGTGGGTGGCAAAGGCCCCCACTCAGGGCTTCTCTGAGTTAGATTCCTGCCCCTGCCTCACCCTAGCCATGGGGGCACAGGCAGATCTCTGTGCCTCACTCTTCCCACCTGGGCACTGGGGATCATGGAGCTGCCGTGGAAGGCCTGACACAGGGTGAACAGCTGCTGCTGGGGGCCAGGCCAGGCCTTAGGACTGGAGATGACTGCAAGTGCAGAGGGGCTGGTGTTCCTGCCAGCGTGGAGGGGGCCTGGGAGGAGTCCTGGCTCCGTCCATGCTCAGCCCCTCCCTCTCCCTCTGCAGGGCTGCTGCTTGGGGCGGGCAGGTCTTCAGTCACTGGCAGGGACCGAATTACTACTCACTCAAGGATGTTGTTCAGGAGAGGGATTGATGAAATCACTTTTCCAAGCGCCCCGACCAGGCCCCCAGCATTGCTGCCCACAGGTCTCACATAGTTCAGGAGCGGCATGTGTTCCAGAAAGCCCAGAAGCCCCCCAGACAGCAGGCCTTGACTGAAAGCTGCAAAGCAGAGACTCTCAGGGGTCACAGTTACTAACTCTGCAGCAGGGTTTTTCAACCTGTCGGTCGTGACCCTTTTTGGGGCTTGAACGACCCTTTCACAGAGGTCGCCTAAGACTATCAGAAAACACAGATATTTACATTATGATTTATAATAGTAGCAAAGTGACAGTTATGAGGTGACAACGAGGAGAATTTTATGGTGGCGGGGCGTCACCACAACATGAGGAACTGTATTAAAGGGTCACAGAGAACTGCTCTCCAGCCTTAGATCCTCCTTCTCACTGATGATTTCCTTCCTATTGGGAAGCTGAATAGACTAGAGCAGATGTGTGGAAACATGTACACACACACACACACACACACGTGTGTGTGTGTGTGTGTGTGTGTATGTGTGTGTGTGTGTATGTGTGTGTGTGTGTGTGTGCATGCACCCCGGAATCCCCAAAGAGAATGTAGAGACTCACCATGTCTGAAGTTTCTAGCTAGATGGTCCGTAGGATACTTGGACACAACTGGAGTAACTCCATAGGGCAGGCTCTGGCCCAGATACAAGGACCGGCAATGACCTGTGGACGTGGGCAGGTCATAGGTTAGGGGCATGGGCAGGCCTGCCAGCTGGGCTGTGCTCTGGGCCAGCAGCCCACAGAGGACAACGAGGCTCCCGACTAGAAACATGTCTCTCGGTGTCTGCAGACAGAATGACAAGTCCACTGTCTATGGAGATCAGAGGATTCTCTGCACTGCCTGCCTTGTCCCCTCGGCTGGGAGTGTCACTATTTCCTCCCCAGAACTCCAGCAGCTGATAACTAGCAACAATAGCTAACATTGCCACAGGAGTCTGTCCCAGGCCCCAGGCTGATGCATTCGGTCACCAACTTCACGGTCACCACATCCTCAGACGTGCACACAGACAACCCCTCCTGTACAGTTGGGACAGAGGCCTGGTGACTCTAGGCACTTTGCCCCAAGGTCACAGGTTGCAGCTATGAGAGGATCTGAAGCCAGGCCTGCCTGATCCAGAAGCCTCTGTTTAAGTAGGTAACCATCAGATTTCCTCTGGGGCTGGGGGATGTGACTGTGGTGGCCTGGCCCTTTGCCCCCATCCCTGCTCTTCAGTGTGAATGAAGAGACTCCAACATGGCAGAAGCTGAAGGTCTGAACTGCTCAGCCATCACCTCTGCTATGGGATAGCTCTTTGGTCTGTGGTCAGGCCATGATGGCTTGTGGATACCATCAGGAGCCACATAGTGTCAAAGGTCACATGACCACAGGCAGCATCTCAACCTGTGATAGTGACCTTGTTAAAATTTCTTCTCTAGAGCTTTTACTTAGGTCAGATGGAGAGAGTGCTCCATCAGTGTCGCCCTCTTTAGGAAATGGCCAATCCTTGCCCTTGATAAGCTGGTAGTGTTTTGATGTTGTTTTTAGGTTCTGAGTGAGTGGTGGCACCATCTGTCGGCAGCAGGGGGCCTGGCGTCCCAATACCGGGGAGCATCGGTGGAGCAGAGGAAGGGTCAGGTCTTACCTGAGTCTCAAGGTCTCAGTGGCTGTCCTGGGCTCCTCTCCTACCTGCTTCTGCTTAGGAGGCAACAGCATCTTTTATAGAACAGGAATCAGGAAACACGAGATTAGATGATGTGCTTCCAGATAATTCCGAATTCTGCAATCTGCCAGTGTCAGAGTTCCACAAAGTGAATAATTACCAATCGCGCCAGCAGGTGAGTCAGCTGTTTGGTCCACAAGCTAAACAAGCAAACTTGAGATGGAAGGTTATTAAGGACTTCGTGGTTCCATGCATGAGGCTTAGGCATGGGATCCATGCCCACGAGTGGCAGGAAGATCAGGAATATGTGGGTCGCCTCGTCAGGAACTCCATTCTTAGCTCTCATCCACATCCTTCCCTGGCCTTATTCTTTTTCTCTATTTGGTGATATTTTGCTCATACACTACACGTGCCCTCCCAGCTCTGATCGCTCTCTCAATTCTGTACACACGTGTGTGTAGGTGTGTGCCTGTGTGCATGCATGTTCGTAGGCCCTCACCTGGTTCTTGGTAGGGAGGCTACTTGTTTACAGAGGAGAAAATTGAGGTCCAGTTAGGACAAATGATCCAGAGAGGACAGGCCAAAGTTAGAAGTCAACTCATTGGATAATAATAGCATGCACACAATGGGGGCATCGGACACGTGCCAGGTCCCGTGGGTGGGGACAAGCTTTTACAGTGAGAAGTGGGGTTCCAGGGTGAGGCGGCAGGACAGAGAGACATCCACACTCTGTCTTTCTTCTTGCCAACGTGCTGAGAGACGGAGACGGCCTCCTCATGTTTGCTTGCCCTTTGATTTCCTACACCACGCCTGCCACTTCTGATAAAGATTTATTTGGTGAGATAGGTTATTATCTGGAGGGTTTGCTTACCGGCTAAGAGTGTTTCTGGTTCTTGTAGAGGAGCCTGGTTTAGATCCTGGCACCTGCCCTATAACTCTATTTCCAGCATTTCTGATGCCCTGTGCTTTCCTCTGACACATGCACACATGTGAAGCTCATAATCACATGAGCATGCATGTTTACATATTATTTCATTTATGCTTCTATTTACATGTGTCTGTGCATGTGTGTCTGTGTGAGCGTATGCACACATGTGTGTTTGAATTCCCACAGAGACCAGAAGATGGCATTGAAGAGTTTAAGTTAGCCAGAATATAACTCCCATTTTGAAATAAAGATTTTGACTGGGAACTGAATTCATGTACCAGGAAATATCACAGAATGTACACCTGGCAGAAAACAAAGTTAACTCTCCTAGCAACAGCCTCCAGGAAATATAACAGAATAAATGCTTCATAGAAAATAGAGACAAACTCCCTGGCAATAATCAATGGGAATCGATTGAGAATCGGGTGGGAAAATTCTCCCCAATGTTTGAGATGTGGTTTAGAAAAATAGCCATTGTGATTATATGCCTTAGCTATTGTGATTGTGTGCCTCAGAAAAGGTCACCCCGCCCTGCTAAACTTCACCCAATTCTGTAACGCCAAGGCTTGTTCCCC
>NW_026586589.1:9486476-9516712 GCF_907164565.1 Psammomys obesus
TCTCCTAGCAACAGCCTCCAGGAAATATAACAGAATAAATGCTTCATAGAAAATAGAGACAAACTCCCTGGCAATAATCAATGGGAATCGATTGAGAATCGGGTGGGAAAATTCTCCCCAATGTTTGAGATGTGGTTTAGAAAAATAGCCATTGTGATTATATGCCTTAGCTATTGTGATTGTGTGCCTCAGAAAAGGTCACCCCGCCCTGCTAAACTTCACCCAATTCTGTAACGCCAAGGCTTGTGCCCCCCTGCTTGCTGTCATGGAAACCCCCTTTAAAAATCCTGTTCACTCAGAGTTCGGGGTCCTACTTCTCTACTGCTGCATCAGTGCGACTTGGGTCCTGAGTTCAGTCACTCTCGTAATAAAGCTCTCTTGCAATTGCATTGAGTTGTCTCCTGGTGGTCTCTGAGGGTCCCGTGAACCTGGCATAACAGCACCAGAGCTCTAGGAGCTGAAGTTACAGAGGTTTGGGAGCTGCCTGGTGTGGGTGCTGGGACCTGAACTCCAGCCTGTTAGGACTGAGAGCAAGCACTCAAAACCACTGAGCCACTCTCTCAGGGTGGGAGGCTCATCAGCCAATCACCAGACACGCATAGATCCTGGACAAAAAGCTGGGCTGTGTTTGGCTTGTCTGCGGTCTCTACCTTCCTGTGGCCCGTTCTGATGTTGTTACTTCTGCCGCCCACCACTGCCATCGTAACACAGCCTCTTTAGCCTTCTGAGGTGACTGAGGACCCACAGCACTTTGAGTGTCCTCTAGTTCTTGCATGCCAGATTGGGACTGCGGAGGCATCCAGTCATGGAGTGAGCAGGGCCTCAGCCTCTCCGGCGTGGAGAGGGCCATTGTTAGAACTACTCGGCCCAGGCCATGTAAGGCAGTCTGAGAACTCCTCTTCATATGCATCATCTCATCAATTGGTTTGGTTCCTCCCGCAAATCTGGACTAATATACCACCTTTCTGTCCTTGTCTCTGCATCTCTGTCTCTCTCTGCTGTGTTTTCCTCTAATATCTGACTGCCTGAGTGGTTCTTTGGTCCTTGTACTTAGATTAGAAGTGAGCGGACTGTCTACATTTTCATTCCTCATCATATTCTCTACTTTTACAGCAAAATGAACTATTGAGGAGGAAGGGTCAAGGATCTGTGGACTGGAGCAGGAGAGATGGCTTAGCAACTAAGGGTGCATGCTCCTCTGGCAAGGGACCTGGGTACAGTTCCCAGCACCCATCATGTTGGTGGCTTACATCCTCGAGTAACCCTGGCTCCAGGCAGACAGACATTGTTTTCTGGCCTCTGCAGGCCCCTGCCCTTATGTATACAAATGCGTACATCCCATATACATAACTAAACATTAAGAAACATGTCTGGTCGCTCTTGAATGTGCTGTTCGTGTTTCTTCCTTTGGCTTTGCTGGCTGGTTCTTGCTTCTACAACTGCTTTTCCTCCAGTTTTAGGTCCCTCAGCCCGGGATGGAAGCCTGCAACACAACAGGGGGTCTTAAGAGCCACGCCCTCGAGATTTCCTCTTGTTCTTCTGCTGCCAACCGAGCTGTCAAACAGTTCTCAAGAGCTTCTTTTTTTCAGCAGATGGTTCATGGCAACCCTTTCTGTTTAATATCACCGTAGTAATGTCAGTCACCTGGTCAGAGCCACAGCCTGGGGTTCACCTGGATCTGACTCCAGATTTTCTCTTTACGTTCTTTCTGGTTAAAAGGTGTAATTGGAGGCATTAATGCACATAACGGATACATTGAACTACCCTGGGACCAGATAGCTGAATTCTCACAATAACATAACACCATAAGCTCATTGGTTCAGAAGACGCAATAAAGGCCTTCTGCTAACAGGTGTTCAAAATTCATATCTTGGTCGAATATTCTGGCTAACTCAGAGTAGACCCCAAGCTTGATGTTTTGCTTGTCATCCAGGAAGACATTGACTGGTTTCAGATCCTGGTGTGGCACAGTGCAAGCAGCTTCCTTTGTGACCTTTTTTCAGGACTAGTGTGAACCGAGTCATCACCCCAAGAATAAACTCCTCATCTATGTATTGGCTTTGGACCTTTTGTAATTAGACTAGTCAGGTCAATACCCTCACAACACTCCACTATGTTGTACAGGGACGTAGTTTTTTGAATGAAAGTGTTCCCCATAGGCTCATGTACCCAAACACGTGGCCTTGGTTGGTGGCGCTGCTTAAGGAGGTTCTGGAACTCTAAAAGGGACCCTTGCTGAGGGAAGTTCATCACTGGATGTGGGCTTTGAGATTCTGTAGCTTCATCTCACTTGATTCATTCTCTTGATTCCTGCATGCTGACAGAAATGTGATCAGCCAGCTGCTCCAGCTGTCTGCTGCTATGCCTTCCCTACCATCATGGACTCTCCTTCTGCAACCGTAAACCAAAAGCAGACTCTTCCTGTGAGTTGATTTTGGTCATGGCATTTTATCACAGCATCGGGAAAGTAATTAATGCAAGTAACGTTTCCATGGACGACAGTATCATAGTAAAGGGTGATGCTTGGATGCTTCAGCTCAAGGAGCAAATTTGCTCCAGAAACCACCACATTTCTCAGCTTCTGTCATGAAGCCATAGTTGAGCTCTTTCCAAACCAGTATCTTGCTGGTGTTCTTTCTCTGGCTCTTCTGGTAGGGGCCACTGGAGGCCGTGCCAGTGCTGTGGAGAATCTCATAGTCCTCTTATTGGGGCGGCATGGAAAGCCACCATGGCTGAGCTGTCACCACCCTACTGCCTTTCAAACCATGCTGCCCAAGCCCCTGTTAATTCACCCCTGGTGAACCACTGAGCCCAGAGTCCGAGGGCAGCTGTGGCTCAGCTTTCATTTCCAGTACAGAGGATGGAGCCCAGGGCCTTGGGCCTGCTCAGCACATACTCTGCTACTGAGCCACTCTCATCTCCTATGTTTTTATTGATAAATCTACAGCCCTTTATTAGGGACCAACAATTAATATAAGGAAACTGATGTGTGTATTTAATCTTGTACCCAGCTGGACACTAATCACAGTCAAAATAAGTTTATTGCAGAAAGTAGGCTGGGCACGTCCATAGCTTAGTTGGTCGAGTGCTTGCCTAGCAGAAAGGAAAGCCTGCATTTAGCCCGTAGTGCTGAACAAAACAGGTGGTGTGGTGGTGCGGGCCTGTAATCCCAGCATTTGGGAAGTGGAAGTAGGAGGACCAGAAGTTCACGGTCACCTTGCTTACATAGGGAGCTCTGAGGTCAGCCTGTGCTACAGACCCCCCCCCCCCCTTTTTGTTATTGTTTGCTTGTTTTTAAAGCACCGGGCTTGTCAGAAGCCCGAGAGTTTTTAGGCCTGAGGGGTGGAGTCTGAATGCTGGCGTCTGAGAGACCCACTGCTCTCAAGCTCTGTAACTTCGGGCATCGGAGTCTCCATGCCTGAGGAGATGAGGTGGAATCCTTGCTGGACAGTGAGGCAACATGCATGAAGGGTAAGTTCATTCTCAGGCCTGGAGTGGGACTAGTGTGTCCACCAGCTCCTTCTTGAGGTTGCAGAGTAAACTGTGCACATTGAAGCCTTATATGACCTTCAGATCCTGGCTTCCAGGGACCACGGGGGAGTTTGGCCCCTTCATTACCTACATTTATACCATTGTTCCTCTAAATGGTCTCTCTACTTTTAGAAGGAGGAAAGAGTTACAGGCAGAACTATGTTTACACCATCCTCTGTGTTTGTGAATGTGTGTTCGTATATGTGCGCATGTGTTTATGTGAGTGCGCATGTGTGTGGAGGCCAGAAGGCGGCCTTGGCTATTGTCCCTCAGAAGTTATCCACATTATTTTTTTGAGAGAAAGTATCTCATTGATGTAATATTTGCCAAGAAGGTCTAGGCCTAAGGGCCAGCAGAGATCCATCTCTGCTTCTTCACTGCTGGGAGTACAAGTACGTGCAATCATGCCAGGCTTGGTGTAGGGTTATGTATGCATGTGTGTGTGCATGTGTATGTGTGTGTTTATGAGTATGGTGCATGTATGTGTATGTGTGTGTAAGTATGTGTGTTTGTGTGTATGTCCTGCAGAACAAACTTCAGTGCAATGCAAGGCAGGAGTGCAGGTAAAGCACCTCACCTGCTGAGCCACCTCTCGGCCCTACCACCTTTTATTCTTAGCTCTGTACTCATCTGTAAGTTGTTCTTCATCTCTCTTTGTAGCTACCACTTATCGTCAGCTTCCCTTTCAGCCTGAAGGCTCCCTTTAGAGTATGCTTGATAGTGTCCAGTTCCCTTGGGTTATTTTTATCGTTTCTGCTTTTTCCTGGGAAAACACCAACGTCCACTCACTGCAGACCGGGGAGCTGTAGCTAATCAAAGTGATACGCTGAGAGGACACGGCTACAGAACACTCAGGCAGAACTTAAGTTTGCCAGGTGTGGCGGCACACCCCTTTCATCCCAACACTTGAGCTGCAGGGGCAGGTGGGTCTCTGTGAGTTTGAGATCACACGGAAATACATAGTCTAAACAAAAGTTGTCCTACAGTTTTTGTTGCGTGTGTATGGTGCTAGAGGGTTAGCAAGCCATGGTACCCAGCCGTGGGCAGAAGTGATTAAATTCTGCTCTGGGGGTTGGTGACCAGTATGTGCTGTTCTGCTCTGCAGTCTGGCACAGTAAGTGGGTTACCCAGGAAACAAGCCATGGTAGGTCATTGCTCCAAGGTAGGGTTAGCCGTGGGGGAGTGGGTGATGGGCTGACTGAGGTGCTGCCCATCCTTTGGCTTGACAGATGTAATGTGGTGAGCATGAACTCTCATCACATCCCAGAGGATGCCCAGAGCAGCAGAGGGGCCTGGGTAGGAAGCCCTCCCTGATCTGGGTTGCTTGAGCCCCTGTAGTGAGACCTGTTTTCATGCATTGATGAACGACTTGCAGTCTTAATGAGACTTAAAATCAGATCATTTCCTAAGGGAGAAATTTTAAAGTGAAAGAGCAGATATGGGCAAAAGGTCAGAGAAGCCTCACACCGCAGCCTGATTGGTGCTTCTTTGGTAAGGACCATTGTAAATACATGTCTTAGGCTGAATGGTGCTCTCAGGAATGGGACCAAGTGACCAGTGGCCTCATTCTCTGTTAAGATAAAAAGGGGCTCGAGCAGGACATAGACTTTCCTGTGGCTTTTGTGTATTGTTGCTTCCATGACAAGATTTTCTGGTCTCCTTAGGAGACAATGGAAACTGGTGACATCAGGTAGTTTGGGGATAATCTGCTGACTCAGGATGTTTTCCTGCCCGTGGTGCCTATGCACTGTGGGCGAGGCCTCCGGGCTAGAGCGCTGGTGACCATGGTTCCTGCTGCTGAGTGCATCACAGCACTGACACGGTGCCTGCTTGTGGAGAAGAACAACACCAGCCCCCGAGGGAATATATCCTCCTCACACAAGGAGGATGTGTGACGCACTTGGCTGCCAGCCAAGCCCGGTGCATTAGTCAGCAAAAGCTATGCTGGAGGGACGTGACATACTTCCTTTGGTTGTCCAGGACTTACTGAGGCAGGAGTGTCAGAAACAAGCTTGTCACTAGTTCACAAGGTTTCCAGGGCATGGAGGCTGGCAGTGGGCTACAACAAACTAGATGCCTTTGGGGCCTGGCATGGCAGATGCCATGAGTGTCACAGAGACAGTGGCACCCCTGCTAGACATGGATATGCTGTTATTGGCTTGGTTAGTGCCATTTTCTCCACCTCCTTGTAAGAAAGGGATGCCCACCTGTTACTGCTTGTAATATGCTTCTGAAGGGAGCCTCACATCTCTGCAGCATGCCAACTGTGGGTGGTTTGACTTTCAATAAGCCCAGAAACAGGAAAGTTCCTGGTATACTGATGGCGTCTTGAGAGTAGGGTACCCTGAAAGACCAGAATCGGCACTGACTTCAGTCCTTAACTAAACTATAATCTAGGTGAAGTCCAGTAGGCGCATTTCCTAGGGGGTCACATGGACAAAAGCCAAAAGCATACCCCCCAAAATAGTCAAACAAATGTTTTTTGTCCATGGTGATATCCACTAATATGGGCTTGGGCTGAAGAGATGGTTCAGCAGGAAATGGCACTTGGAAGCAAGCCAGTGATATGACTAAGGGTTTTGAGAACTAAGGACTACGTGTTCTCTATTACACCCCCTTTTTTTTTGGGTTCTCCTAATCAAGGTGGCTTATAAAACCACCCATTTTGAATGAGGCCTTTTGCAGCAGCAGGCCTTGGAAGACATTTAACAAGCCATAGACCATATGTTGACTTTAAGACTTTGGAGTTGCTGGCCCAGTGACACTGCAGGTGTCCATAGCCTTTGCCTATGTTGGTTGGTGCCTGGGGCAACAGGAAACTGCCCCTGGGGTGCTCAGTTTCTAGGCTGTTGGGCAGGTAAGCTTCCTGAGGTGACTTCCATACACATATCTTCAAATGACAGCTCTTTGCTTGTTACTGGGTGCTGGGGAAGACCATACATCTTACACTAATGCTGTGACCTGAACTGCCTTCACTTGGATGAAGCCCCACCAGTACAAATGGACAGATTCAACAGAACTCCATCTCCAAAAGGAATCGGTCCATACAAGAATGGCCCAGCCAGGATCTCTAGGGTCCAGTAGGTTCCACAATCAAAGAGCTAGCTCACCAGAATGGACTGAGCAACCAGACGTGGTCCAGGATTCAGACATGAGCCCTGATATACTGATAGTTCTGCAACACTAAAGGCTAGTGGGACCCATTGGACCCATGTAGTTTCCAGCCTTAGTTAATAAGTAAGTCAGTAAGTTAACGAGTTAGTAAGTAGTAAGTAAGTTAGTTAATAGTAAGTCAGTTCTGGTTTACATTGACCTTCTGGAGCTTAGTACCAGAACTGAGCCCAGAGCAATGGACTGCCACCATCTTCTCTCACACACCCTCTCCTTAGTCTATACCACTTGCTCTCACAGAACTTTCAAGTTAGCAGAGGTGAGAGCACAGGTCCTCCTCAGGCTGTTCTGAACCTCGAGAACCCTGCCATACGCACGGATGGCCTCCTGAATGTTTTCAAAGCCTACATCCCGTGTCCCAGATTGTCCTCTGAAAGCTTATCATTGTGCATTGTTTGGCTTAGGTGTTACCTCCACCTCAGGTAGCCAGTACTAAGCAACCACTCGTGATTGCTTTTCAGCAAACATGAGAGAAGTCTGTGAACTCGGAGTGAGGTTCACAAAAGCGGGCTGTGCAGGGACCCAGTGAGCAGGCCACATGTTGCCATTTCTCTGGGAAAGATGCCTTGGAGTCTCTCTGTCTCTTTCCCTGTTTGGGTGTCCACTAGACTGCCTGCCTGTCTGTCTGTCTATCTATCTATCTATCTATCTATCTATCTATCTATCTATCTATCTATCTATCTATCTATCTATCTATCTACCTACCTGTCCGTCCGTCCGTCCGTCCGTCCGTCTGTCTATCCATCTATCTATCTATCTAATCTATCTAATCTATCTATCTATCTATCTATCTATCTATCTATCTATCTATCTATCTATCTATCTATCTTTCTATCTATCTACCTGTCCATCCATCCATCCA
This sequence comes from Psammomys obesus, assembly GCF_907164565.1. NCBI lineage: Eukaryota > Metazoa > Chordata > Mammalia > Rodentia > Muridae > Psammomys > Psammomys obesus. The sequence goes on from NW_026586589.1 coordinate 9,494,041, forward strand.
TCCATCCATCCATCCATCTATCTATCTATCTATCTATCTATCTATCTATCTATCTATCTATCTACCTACCTGTCCGTCCGTCCGTCCGTCCGTCCGTCCGTCCGTCCGTCCGTCCGTCCGTCCGTCCGTCCATCCATCCATCCATCTATCTATCTATCTATCTATCTATCTATCTATCTATCTATCTATCTATCTATCTTTCTATCTATCTACCTGTCCATCCATCCATCCATCCATCCATCCATCCATCTATCTATCTATCTATCTATCTATCTATCTATCTATCTATCTATCTACCTACCTGTCCGTCCGTCCGTCCGTCCGTCCGTCCGTCCGTCCGTCCGTCCGTCCGTCCGTCCGTCCATCCATCCATCCATCTATCTATCTATCTATCTATCTATCTATCTATCTATCTATCTATCTATCTATCTATCTTTCTATCTATCTACCTGTCCATCCATCCATCCATCCATCCATCCATCCATCCATCCATCCATCCATCTATCTATCTATCTATCTATCTATCTATCTATCTATCTATCTATCTATCTATACATTTGTTTTTGCCAAGACTCCCAGAGTCTCCCAGAGACTCTTTTCTTGCACTCATTTTTTCTTTATCTCCTTGTGAGAGAGGGATGTATGCCCACGTTACTGCCTGTAATATGCTTCTGAAGGAAGCGTCACATCTCTGCAGCATGCCATCCACAGGTGGGGTTTGACCTTCAGCAAGCCCAGGAACAGGACAGTTCTAGTCACCGTGTATATTGATGATATCCTGAGAGCGGGGTATCCTGAAAAACCAGAATCTATTCTATACAATATCAACTTTTCCCCTTCTCTTCTTGCTTCCTCAAAAATCAGGTTTTCCCCCTAAAAATAAAAAAGCCAAAACATAACATGATGACTCCAGTTAGCTTCCTCATTGCTTTTCATAAGCAGTTAAGACTTTGGACCCCAGTGCTTTCCTCCTATTCTTTCTCTTTGTCATTTCTGCCCTTCTGTTGCTGAAAGAACAGAAAAGGACAGTGTCCTTTAGCTTTCCAGGTATGTCCTTCAGGGCCTTTGAAGCATCTCCACACAGAGTGGCCACCATTCAGGCCACTATGCTTGGTGCACCTTTCCACAGTCGCCAGCCTGAGATGTAGAACTGAGACACGTATGTCCTCACACCCTCTGCTTGCAAGCCCAGCTCTGGAGCATAGCTACTGTCAGGTGCCTCACTTATGTAGCACCCTGTGTGTGAACATCAGTGACTGAGTGCTTATCCACAGCATCCAAGAGCAGCAGAGCAGCCAGGCTCATTTATACACAGCTGAACCCCAACCCTCAGCTGATCAAGACCATTCAGAACTGGGATGTGAGGCTCTAGGCCCTAGAGTCTAGGGTATGGTCTCAGCCTTTTTCTAGCCTGTAAAGCCTCAAGTTAAATAATGGTGAAGAACACAAGACAATAGTGCAGATGACGAGCTATTTTATTTAGTGATGGTCATGGGATTAATCATGCATGATGGGAAAGGAGGAGATCAGGTTCCATGGGGAGAAGGCAGGCATATCATTTTCCAGGACAATGGGCTGCCTTCTCTGAGCTGTGCAAGCTGTGCAAGAAGCAGTAGACTGAACAGCAAGAAATGATTCTGTTGGAAGAAGTATTTGATCAGACTTGAGGTCAATGACTCTCACTGGTACCATCCCATCTTCAGACTGGCCCTCTGAGGGAAGAAGGCATGCTGAGACCCAAGGATGGGAGCTCAGCCATAAGGAACGTGGCTCTTTGTGCATGTGTTTGGACATGTGTCTTTGTACCTGGGTGAACTTGACTGTACTGAGTCTGTATATGTTTGCACATATAGAGTGGTGTGAGGTTGCATGCACTTGTCTCACATATGTATCTGGCGTGTGTGTGTGGGGTGTGTGTATCCATGATGTGTGTGTTTATCGCTGATGATGATGGTGATGATGATAATGATGATGATGATGATGTGTGCATGTATCCATAACAATGTGTGTTTCTCTTTGCAGTTGTATTGACGGTACCTGCATCTCTCTACCCTGTCAGCTTTTCTGTGGACCCTTGTGTATATTTCTGAGTGTGTCCATTTGGATGCTTGTATCTTTTTAGATATTGATAGAGCTTGAATCTTAGATGTTCCCCTAAGGGCCCAGATGTTGATGGTGTGGTCCTCATGGTGGCAGTGCTGAGGAGTGAGATAGGGAGTAGATGGTGTTTAGGTCATTAGAGCATGCCTTCAGAGTATCCTATGGAATTCTACCTGTCTCTCATTTTGCTTCTTGGCTACTGAATGCATGGCTTCCTGCACTCCAACACCTGCCTTATTATGGCCCCCAAACAATGGAACAATTGGTCAAAAGAACCCCTTTTCTCTTTATAAGGTTGTTATCTTAGGCCTTCCATTAGAGTAATGGGAAGCTGACCAATACTGACGACATTGTCCCTAGGTCCCTGCTTCCTTCTAGAAGAGCAATGGCCAAGCCTCAAATACCAAGGAATGTGGAGCAGTACTCACTGGCTCAACCAAGGCAGGTCCTCCTCCCTGGGAAGCCTAGATTTTGATGACAAACTCTACTCCATGGATCAGTAATTCTGGACAACAGAACAAATACAAAAGCTGGATTAGAGTCATGATCTGGTGGTGAAGGAGTCCAGTAAGATCTCTGGTCACCAGGCATGCTTACTACACCCAGGCATGTGGGGAAGACCGAGCCTCCTCCAGACAGCTCAGCTGTTGTCAAGTCAGGCTGAGAGAAGGAGGCAGGCTTTATCTCGAACTCATCTGGACCATTCATGGGAACAAAGATATACCCAAAGAGGAAGGGATGAGGTCAGTGAAGCCCCGCTGTCACATTATGTGCAGGGACAAAACTCCTTGTGGGAAACTGATGCTTCCTTGGAGGGGGAGAAGACTTGGAAGCAGCACTTACCAGCAATGTCATGCACCAGGGTGACATCCAACTGGCTGAGAATCCCATTGACCAGAGGACACACCTGACCCAGGCCAGAGAGAGGAGTTAGATACAGGACCTCCTGGAAGGAGATCCTTGAACAGGCAGCATGCCCATGGTGAAATGTTCATTCAGGGTTACTTTCTATAGTCCAGAGAAATCAGCCAGTGTTTATGAGGGGACAGGGGGGATGGAAAGAAATATCACAGATAGATGGATCACAGGACAGATGGACTAATGGGTAGATTTCATTTCTCATAGAGGGTAGTGCAGTTTAGTTCACTCCAGGACCCTCTTTCAGCCAGAGAAGCTTTAAGACCCATGGGGCAGGGGATTGACACTTATGATCCCTTACCTTGCCCTGGATGAGGTCAGGAAGGACTTTAGTCAGTATCTCTATGAGGCTGTCTACAAGACTTTGAAGGGGAGTGTCTCTGGAAGAGGAAAGGCATGGATGTGACCCAGAGGTTTAGGGTTGGGCTGGAGAAGTTCAGCAGCCACTCAGTCTTGGCACCACAAACTGAGACCAGACCTTCCCCACCCCTGTGCATGGCAGATGAACAGCAAGGAACCTAGATGAAGAGAGTTATACTTGCCCCATCTGTGCACACACAGATGAGTGTAGAACAAGCGAGCACTTTCAGGGACATAACAGAAACACAAAACTGTATGGACTCCATGAATGCAGAACAGGGCTTAGTGTGTAGGTGTCTGTGGGACCATACTGGCTCAGCACTAACAGAGGAAGGGTCGAGGAGAGCTTCAACCCTAAATACCTCAGATGAGGACAGCAGAAGGTTCCCTCTCTCCTCTCAACACCAGAAAGTCAGCTGCTCCACCATCAACCCTAGTAAGAATTCACTGACCTGACAATTATCAGACTTCACTCCTCGTTTGCCCTTATAAGGTTCCCCCAGCCCATCCCCGCAGTCCCTGAGTGTGTAGATGAAGCATCTTCCAACACCCTTGCCTGGCCAATAATGCATAGCTACACAAACCTTGCCCCAGAGACGCTGCCCACCTCCCCAGGGGCTCAGACACCTCTCTCCTGCCCAATAAACTGAGCCAGTTCTCTGCAGCTGTTCTTGGGTGTATGTGTTCTTTAGGAGCACTCACTGCCGACCAAGGCCCTGCACTGTGCCCACCTTGCCCACCCTCCCTAGCTAAGCTTCCCTCCCTCTAGCCTGCCTTGGAGTGCAAAGGGCTGGCTACCCCAGAGGCAGAAGCAGAAATGGAGTTGCCATGGGGACTCAGTGAAATGAGGCACACAAAACCCAATGTATGTGATTGGTAAATGTGAGCCATGGTGTGCACAGGCCTTGTATGACGGGGCCTTCCCACGTGACAGACAACTGTAACAAGCAATCCAAATGGGCTCTACATCTGTTTACCTCTAAGGAATTCTGTCAATATTTTCAACATAGTTTCATCTTGTAAATAAAGAAGATGAAACATTTGGATAAACACAAGTGAAGTTCACATAGCCTGTAGTAGGTGGGGATTACATTTAAGTTAGTTTTTTAACCTAATCTATTATAAAATTGGCTATTCTATTGTAAATATGACAGTATAATAAACAGAATAATGTTCTTTAACACTATCTAGCTTGCTTTTTGAGCAATTCATTGTAACGACACTTGTCTCTTTGTAATAGATAAGAAAATTTTAGATAAAATATCTGTGAAGGTCCATGAAGTTGGTAAAACAGACAAAAAGTATTAATATCATTAAAAACCACAATGTGTACGCTGTTGATTTTTCATAACATTAAATACAATTGGCCATTCTGCCTAAGAAGGGATAAGTGAGCATTTATGTATTCACTTACTTATCCATCTGTCCATGTTGGTATATTTTCCCCTTCACTCAGCAAACACACATATATCAATCTACCTACCCATCCTCCTCCACATACACATCTTCCTTTCCATCCTCTTGCTCATCTATCCACCCACTGTCCCATCATTCCACACTGCTGTCTCTGGGTGGGAGAAGTTAGCCCTTTGGACTCACCCATTGAGCAAGGTGATTTGCAGGCTACCAGGGGGGTGGGTGCAGTCACCAAGCACCAGATGAACCCTCCCCTGATTGTCTCTCACGGCTAAGACTTCTGCAGTGATGTTCAGCTTCACAGCCAGTTCCAAAAGACTTCCGACCACGGGCCTGACAGAAAAGGAGAGATAGTCTGTTAGCATCTGTCTCTTCCCTTCACTTCAGGGGGAGGGTTTCTTATTATTAAGAGTGCCAGCCTCACCTTACCCTGTCTTTTTCATAGTTGTTCTCATCTCCCAAGTAGGAGAGAGCAAGGTTCAGAGAGGTCAAGAGAGTTTCCCTCATGGCCGAGTTTGCTCAACATCACAGCAAATGTGGCAAGGTTTGAGACCCAGGGCTTTGCAGCTCCCCATAGCCATCATGCTCCTCCTTTGTGGCCAGCCATTTACCCACCCCCTTGGGGCCTACTCACGTTTTCACTTCGAGTTTCAAGCCCAGAGGGATGGTGACGTAGAGACGATGGCCATCAGGGCTCTGCACGAGGCCAAGTTCCAGCAGCTGGGGGTCAGTGATTTTTATGCTGTTCAGGGGGCAACATAAGAGGATAAAAATCAGTGTCTCAAGTTTTCAACCTGGAAACCATTTTTCACACAAATTTTACCATCTTGGAGGGAGATCTAGCCACCTGAGATGAGGAAGACAGGAAAACAATCTTTCAGGCACATCCGTCTTCCTTAATTTCTGCCTGAATTGAATCCTAATATACAAGATCCTCTGTCCATCTCAGATCTAGAAGGTATTTGAGGAAGGAGATTGTGCATGACAGGGCAGAACCTTCTAAAGCAAGTGGATAGTTCTGTAGATTAGGGGGAGAGATGGGTAGTTGGACATATAGAAGGGTGTAGAAGAGGAAGCAGTTAGATGAAAGGAAGGAAAGATGGATGGATGGATGGATGGATGGATGGATGGATGGATGGATGGGCGGATGGACGGACAGAATGTCAGTGCTCACACAGAAGATGCATGGACAACTAGAATAAACCATGCAGAGGACTTAGGGCAGAAATCACTTGCTCTGTCATAACCAGCAGTGACAGATCAGCCCTCAGTACTTATCACGGCAATTAAAAAGCAGAAGTTGGAAGGAATGCAAAAGGGTGGGAAGAAGCCTCCTCTGAGCCGTCCGTGGTGCCAGGTATTTCCCCTTCCCTGGAGTCTTGGCAACGGCTTCGGTCCAGTCTCTCTAAGGACTCAGGCCCGGGTATCCAGTCACAGCAACAAGCTCCCCATTGTGGCTTTGTGCCTAAGAAGCCCTCTCTGAGTGGTCCATGGGAAGCAGCACATCAGGCCTCAGGCTCAGGCGACACAGATGAGGAGGGTGTGGCCTAGTGACTGCTCACCTTCCCCAGGTGGCAGTGGGCGACGGCAGTGGGTGGCAAAGGCCCCCACTCAGGGCTTCTCTGAGTTAGATTCCTGACCCTGCCTCACCCTAGCCATGGGGGCACAGGCACATCTCTGTGCCTCACTCTTCCCCTCTGGGCACTGGGGATCATGGAGCTGCCGTGGAAGGCCTGACACAGGGCGAACAGCTGCTGCTGGGGGCCAGGCCAGGCCTTAGGACCGGAGATGACTGCAAGTGCAGAGGGGCCGGTGTTCCTGCCAGCGTGGAGGGGGCCTGGGAGGAGTCCTGGCTCCGTCCATGCTCAGCCCACCCCTCTCCCTCTGCATAGCTGGCAACTCACTCGAGGATGTCGTTCAGGAGAGGGAGTGATGACGTCAGTTTTTCAAGCAGGCCCCCAACCAGGCCCCCAACCAGGCCATGAGAAGTGCCTCCTCCAGACTTTAAAATATTCAGGAGTGGAAGATGTTCCAAAATGCTCAGCAGTCCTTTAGACTGCAGGCCACCGCTGAGAGCTGCAAAGGGGAAAAAGGCCTTAGGGGTCATATCTGCCAACTTCAGGTCCTTACACCCTCTTCCTCTCTCATGCTCCCCTTCCTGGTATTGGGATGTTTGGTAAACTAGAGCACACATGTGTAAACACAGATACACCTGTGCATATATCCTGAAAGAGACTGTCATAGACTCACCATTTGTGAAGCTTCCAGCAAGATGTTGTGTGGGATTTGGAGGCAGTGGCAAGGGCACGTCCTGGCCCAAGGGCACATCCTGGCCCAAGGGTACGGGCACGCCTGCCAGCTGGGCTGTGCTCTGGGCCAGCAGCCCACAGAGGACAACGAGGCTCCCGACTAGAAACATGTCTCTCGGTGTCTGCAGACAGAATGACAAGTCCACTGTCTATGGAGATCAGAGGATTTTCTGCACTGCCTGCCTTGTCCCCACGGCTGGGAGTGTCACTATTTCCTCCCCAGAACTCCAGCAGCTGATAACTAGCAACAATAGCTAACATTGCCACAGGAGTCTGTCCCAGGCCCCAGGCTGATGCATTCGGTTACCAACTTCACGATCACCACATCCTCAGACGTGGGCACAGACAACCCCTCCTGTACAGTTGGGACAGAGGCCTGGTGACTCTAGGCACTTTGCCCCAAGGTCACAGGTTGCAGCTATGAGAGGATCTGAAGCCAGGCCTGCCTGATCCAGAAGCCTCTGTTTAAGTAGGTGACCATCAGATTTCCTCTGGGGCTGGGGGATGTGACTGTGGTGGCCTGGCCCTTTGCCCCCATCCCTGCTCTTCAGTGTGGATGAAGAGACTCCAACATGGCAGAAGCTGAAGATCTGAACTGCTTGGCCATCACCTCTGCTATGGGATAGCTCTTTGGTCTGTGGTCAGGCCATGATGGTTTATGGATACCATCAGGAGCCATATAGCGTCAAAGGTCACATGACCACAGGCGGCATCTCAACCTGTGACAGTGACCTTGTTAAAATTTCTTTCCTAGTTTTACTTAGGGCAGATGGAGAGCTCACTGCTGCATCAATGTTGTCCCTTTAGAAAAGATGAGTGAATGGCCAGTCCCTGCCCCTGGCCACGGCCAGCTCTGTTTTCTTCAGAAGGTCCCAGTTAGTGACAGTGCAATCTGCTATCACCAGTGAGGGGCCTGGCCTCCTGCTACCCGGAGCATCTGTGGAGAAGAGGAAGGATCAGGTCTCACCTGAGTCTCAAGGTCTTGGTGGCCGTCCTGGGCTCCTCTCCTACCTACTTCTGCCAGAGAGGAGCCAACCTCTTTTAAAGAATGGAAATTGGGAAACCTGATATCAGACGATGAGCTTTGTAATAATTCCAGTTTCTGCAATGTGGAAGTGTCTTTCAGGGCCCTCCAAAGTAAATACTTGTCAATCACATTAACAAGTGAGTCAGTTAAGCTGTTTGGTCTACAAATTAAACAAGAAAATTTGAGATGAAGGCTTACTCAAGACTTCATGGTTTCATGCACGAGGCAAAGGTTGGAGAAAGACTCAAGCAACTGGAGGATCAGATTTTTAGTGGTGAAGAGGAGGTCCAGTCAGAACCCTCAGGAACCTTTGCCTTGCTCTCATCTCTTGTGGCCTCTCATTCCCTGGTCCCATTCTTTCTTTCTGTGCTTGGCAAACTTGTTCCCACAGTGTTAGAAGTCAAACTATATTTGCCCTCCCTAACTTGAGCTACCCTCAATTTCATTTGTGTGTGGGTACAGGTGGGTATTTTGTTTTCCAAACCCATCATACATGGCAGGCATGTGCCTGTAGGTCCTCATAAGACCTTGAGATAGAAATGTCACTGCTGTTTTGATTCAGAGGAGGAAACTGAGGCCCAGTTAGCACAAATGGTCCAGAAAGGAAATGGCAGAGTTAGAAGTCAACTCATTGGATAATAACGACAAGGAAACAATGCCAGGTATGACTTGGCAGGCTATAGCCTGTGCCAGGTCCACTTATCCTGGCAAATTGGGGTTTGGGTTTCCACTGTGAGAAATCAGGGCTTGAACATTCCCCACACTTGCTCTCCAGTTTGATTCCCCATGCTATACTTCCCACTCTGTGTTCTGGAAACATCTTTCTGGGTTGCCAGGCTTGAGGGAGATCCTGTAGCCTCCTGGCATCTCCACTTACTCATATCCTTTCCTTAAATAAAGTAATGAAGCACTGTTCCCCACCACTTAGGCACATGAGGGCTATTTTACAGAGGGAAAAACTGAGTCAGGGATAGGCCGAGGTATTGAATTGTAAGAATGGCCAGGCTATGCTGTACAGCATGGGTTTGCCTTGAAGTCACTATGAAGCCCAGGTTCGCCTTGATCTTATCCTCCTGCCTCAGACTTCTGAGTGCCGAGATTATAGGCATGCCCCTGTGCATGGTCTGAGAGTAGGTCTTCCTCTGCACAGGTTCCTACTTTGGGTAAAGAGAGGTAGATAAGGTCTGGAAAAGAGCTGGGAATCTGTATTCAATTAATGGAAATTGTTGAAACCTGGAGGTGAGTATGGGTATGGCAGAAAACAGGGCAGGTCCTAGCTGTATGCTGACTTCAGCAGGCCACTCCAGTTCCGGAAGCTCTTTCCTCCTGTGTAAGACGAGACAGCCTCGCACACCTCAGGGCTATGGGGAAAGCGTATTTGGGGAGCTGGTGTGTATCTTGCTTGTAGGCTTCCATGCATTCTTCATATTTACCTACCACCTGCTGACTATGAAGGCATTTTACCCAGCCACAGAAATGTCTTCCTTTTCCTCTGAGGTCTCATTCCTGTTCCAGGGTATGAAGGGTCTCAGAGGAGGCTTGTCCTGAAAAACAAAACAAAAACAAAACAAAACAAAACAAAACAAAACAAAGCAAAAGCAAAAAACAAAAAAACAAAACCACCGAAACAAAAAAACAGGGACATCACGGGCCACCTGGCTTCCTCAGATTTGGCGTTTAGCATTTACTGTCTCAGGCACGACTATGGGAGGCTGTTAGCCCAGCTGTGTGTTCCCACCTAAGCCCTCTGATTCACCATCTCTCCTTGGGTCATTTGTTGTCTTGGCCCTGTCAGGGGTGTGGGCATAGGCATTCTCTGTTCCCCACTTAGCAGGTCTGTGGGGCTTCCTGAGTCCATCTATGCTGAGTTCTGTCTTAGAGGGAGTGTGTGACACGTTTTGGAGCCACTGAAGTTGTGCATTCTCTTCAGTTTCTCTGGGATTCCTCCCATCCCTACTCCAATATAGGGGATTGTCTAGACTTGAGGGTGGGAACTCTCTCACACCCTTAGATGTTTGTTTTTGACACTCTGCCCTGAGTTTAAAAAGTCCCAGAACAAGCAAACACACCACAGTATCATTCAGTAAAGCTCTTCTTCAGTAAAGTCTCTTCTTTCAGTGTGAACTTGTATGAATTCTAACCTAGTATGTGACCATCATAATAGGGCCGGGGTATTTGCATCAGAAACACCCCCCCCCCCCAATCCATATTGCCATTGGTACCCACCCACGTGCTCTCACTAGCTGGGCCCAAATCCCAGACTTAAGAAACTTAACTGCCTATGTCTACTTCTGCTGGAGTTGCTCCTCCATGGGTTGCATGCTTGGTGCCCCAGCGGGGACGCTCCTGAGCAGGCATGCAACAGCAGGACACCCAGCTAATGTTCCTGACCCAGCTTTCCCTCACAGATCACACTGATGAGGCCCACTGTGCTGAGGTGTTCTTCCCCCATCTTCCCAGAGAGTGACCGTATTCAGGAGCCTGTACTGGTGGTGTGTGTGAACCACAGTTTCGTTTTGTTTTTTAAATTAACCAAGCACAGAAAGGCATGATTTGCTGGAAGCTTCAGAAAAATCTACCACACAGGATATAGCCCACTGAGCTACAACCCCAACCCATACCGGTTCCATGTTTAAAGAGCAGAGGTGAGTTTCTTCTTACAAATTACAGCTTTTCCCAAGCTCTTTCTCTACAACTTGGATACAGGGCAGGTGAATTTGAGTAGGCTTTCAGATGGGCTTGGAAACTCCAGAGGGCAGTGGGACTTGGGAGAGGTGGGAGGGGAGGGAGGAAGGGTGGGTCTAAGTTTGGTGAGAAAATGGATCTAATTAATCTTCTCAAGCAGTATTAGCCACAGGCAAACTCTCCTTGCCTTGAGACTGATCTTTCCATCATTAAGAACAAACAGTAGCAAAACCCTTTTAGGAGACACTGGGAACTATACCTCTTGTCACAATCCTTTGAGGGAAACTGAGGTTCAGAGAAGGCCCTAATCTGCCTGAAGTAATCTTAACTGAAGAGAAATGACAACAGGCTATCATCATTTAGGGCTGTGTCACTTCAATTCCTTTCAAGGACAAGTTTGCAGAGTGTTTAGTTCTAAAAGAACTGGCCATGTTTTCTGGAGGCCTCCCATGGGCCATGATGTCAGTAGGCTCAGTGTTCCCAACCTGGCAGGGCTCACCAGCAGTTGAATGACTCTGGGAAGGATGCATCACCCTGCATCTTGTTTTTTCTCCTTCTCTTTCTTTTCACTCATAAAAAACCCCCCACAAAACTGTGGTAATAACTCAGGCTAAAGCCTACTTCCTTAGTGGACTTTAGAGTTAACACCACTGTTAACTATAGGAACCATGAGGAAAATCTCTAGAACTTTTTCAAGTCTTCCCCTCCTTCAGTTAGGTTACATTACCTACATCATGGAGTTAACCACAAACACCTTCCAAGGCTATGAGAGGCTAAAGTTTGGGGGAAAATGGTGTAGTCCCAGCTACATACCTGATTCAGAGGCTGCCTGGACACCAAAGGGCAGGGAAGGTTTAAGACACGCAGAGGGAGGGCCTGGACAAAAGTTCTGGCTATTTGGGGATAATTTTCTGTTTTAACCACACATCACTGTGGACTCCAAGAGCATCAGAGGGGACCACATTTAAACAACCTCCTCTGGGGGCAAGTGTGATGAGCCTCTAGCTCTGTGAACCTTAATACAAAGATGGAATTGGAGAAGACCAAGAAGGCATCTTGATGGAGTTCTTGAGACAACCCAGAAGGTGCCAGGAGAAATGCAGACAAAAGCTGTCCCCCAAGGAGGCAGGCAGCCTTGTGGCCTAGCCCTCCTGTGTTTGCTCTTTGACTCACTCAAAAGCAAGAAGAACCCTGTAAGCCAAAGGCTATCAAGTGGAATGTACAGGAACATGGCGTTTAGGGTTGCAAATCCCCGATGAAGCATTTCGGATTAGGGAGTTTGAATTGAAAGATAGAGACAAGAAGTTCTCTGGTTCTCTTCTCATCTCTGAGCTGTTGACACTTCCTTGTTTGAGCTTGGCAATTCACCTGAACCTGCATTTCATCATATTCCCCTTGGGTGGGAGGGAAGGTTGGAGGGGGCGTTAGAAGGAAGGTAGGGAGGGGAGACTTTGGGGTTGGGGTTCACAATTAAGAGTGTTGGCTTTGGGATACGGCTGCCTGTGTGAGATTGATGGGGTTAACAGGGCTGACACAGCCATTTCCTCATTGTGTGACTTTCAGAACTCTCACATGTAAACTGGGTGGCAGTTTTGTATCCCACAGAGTTGCTGTGAGGCACTTAATGAGGTGCTGAAACTTTTCAAGTGCTTATAATATGTGCTACTATTATGTGTTTATTTTTAAGATTTATTTTTATTTATGTGTATGTGTGTGTATACCATGTTGAATACCCATGGAAGCCAGAGAGGGCGCTGGGTTCTCCTGGAGCTTGAATTTCAGGCAGTTGTGGGCCACCTAACATGGGTGCTGGGATCGGAAATTGGGACCTCTGGAAAAACAGTAAGCACACTTAAACATGGAGCTATCTCTCTAGCCCGTGCTACTGTTCCTAACACATGCACGATATTTATCCTCAACCCTTGATGGATTAGGGTGGGAATCAACATTCAGTCATTGAGTAGCCAGCAGACCAATAGTTAACCAATGAATTCAATAGCCTTGAATACATGTTTTCCGTTTGTTATGGGAAACGTTTTGCAAGTGGGTTTTCATACACTCCACACACTCGTGTTGCATGCTAAATATTTTATTTTAAAAAGTGTTAAAAAGACAGCATGTCTCAGAGAAAGGTACATATGCAAATAGCTACGTGAGTTTCCCACAGACTGAGCACTCTTCCCCATAGACAGTACCGAGGTCAAGAAATAAACTGTCACCAGTTCTCTAGGGGTCCTTCCCTGTTGCTGAGCCTCGCCCTGCTGTGGTTACCCTGACCCCTAGCAGTATGCACTAGCTTTGGTATTTTTGACCTCTGCGTCACTGGATCTGCAACACATGCTCTTCAGGTCGGGCTCTTCTGATAGTTCACTCTTTGGAAGATTCGCTCCCATGGCTGTGTGAAATGGAGGGTCATTTTCATCACCACTGTCGGCTCAGTGTGTGACCCTCCTGCCTTCCTGCCTGCCTGGCCACCCTCTGGAGGCATTTGGGAACGTTGCTGCTTTAGGGCTACTGTGGGTATTGCTGCCATGACACTCTTGTCTTTTGACAGGTTGTGGGGATCCTCCCACAGGACTAGGCAAAGCTCAGCTTGACTGAATGTTACCAGTTTCCTGAGGTGTTGGTGTGGTTTCCCCATGCCATGCGTCGTGCAGAATTTTTATTCCCACATTTCAGGTGACAGACCCCAAATGGTGATGGCCTTTGTCTGAGACACAGCGTGTCTTCAAGCCAGGAGCCATCCACTCATTTTGCCCCAAATCTTTGCTGAGCTTGCCCACTACGCTGTTGCTAGCATTGGGGTTGGGGACACTGGTTGCTCAAGGAGCCATGCCTCTATAGAGCTGATCCTGGGTCTCTTTTGCATTCCTGCTCTATTAGGCTTTCTCTGTATCCTCTGGGAGCCCAGCAACAGACATGGCACACAGTAGGTGCTCACTAAACATAGATGAGCAAATAAGGAGTGAGATACTTCTGGTTTCTCCTTGCTTTGAGCAAGGTTCCTGGCTGCAAACAACAGGCTAGAGTAGGCATTCCCCACCATTGCTGGGCTGATGAGAAACCAGGGGTATTTACCCTAAAGCTTGAGGCAGGTGTGGAGGGTGGTGTGGTTAGGGTGTGTGTTGGGGTGTTGGTGTATCCTTCAGAGTTAGAGTTTATTGTTAGAAAGGACAGAATGTCTTGGGACCTGGGGATCATGCTTCCAGGGAATAGTAGAAGCCCTACATTGAGAGAGACTTAAGGTCTCAACTGGAAGTACCTCCTTCTGACCAATGGTAGGTGGCAGGAGGCGCCTCGAGCCTGGTGCCAGAGGTCTGGCTGATTCAGAGTTGACCAAGATTATGAGCAGCCACTTGTTCTGAAAGGAGAAGGGGAGCCTTGGTTGCTAGGTGACTCTTCTCCCCAGGTCAACAGAGAAGGGAATGCTTCCCCATACATTCTCCAAGGGCTGGGGCCAGGACCATTCTCATCACTCATTCAGAATGACATCCCCTTGATGGATGACTTTCTGGCCCCCCATTGCCAAGGCTATGAGTTCCACCAGGGCAGGGGCTGAAGCAGTTCAACTGTCCCTGGAGCAGGGGTCGTCTTGAGTTTAGATAGGGCTTCTCTCCTTGCTGGATTTGGAGAGCTTTTGGGGGAAGGTAGAATCTCTGGTCTGGTGGTTTGGTAGGGTTCAACCTGGTTGGCTGGGGTCCCTTCAATTATTCTCACTCTCTTGGGGGGGCAGTCAATAGAACACCTATAACATGTTCTCACAGCTGGGGTCCCTTCAACTCTTCCCACTCTCCTGGGGGGGGCAGTCAATAGAGCACCTATAACATGTTCTCACAGCACACGAGAGTGGTGGCTCCTCCCTCAGTATCTACCAATCCCAAGGAGGCCTCCCAGGATGGACCCCAACACTCACCCACGAGGCCTTTCAACAGCTTCACATCCAGCTGCTGGAGGATCTCACCAATCAGAGGACATACCTAGGCCCCCAGCACAGACAGAGGGTCATCCAGGCATAGGAAGGAACGGAGGTCTCTGAGGCACGGGACACCAGCACCACTGGATTCTAGCAGGACCCAGCCAACCACTAGGAGCCATGGGCAGCCCCCCCATGCCTGCTTACCAAAGCTCCACAACTCTATGAGGTGGGGATTTCATCTGTGCCTGTGCTACACACGAGGACACGGCCGCTTAGGGTGGCTGTCCCTTTCCTATGGCAAGCTAGCTCTATTGTCAGATTCCAAAGCCCAGGGTTAGCAGAGGGTTACAAGTTCTCTGCTAAACCACCCATACGTGTGCTTTGATCCTCAGACTGAGAGATGTCCACAGGGTGCATGGTTTCCTTAAACTTACCTGACTTTCTACCAGGTTTGGGATCACTTTCCCCAGGCTTTCTCTGAGGTTGTGGAGAAAATGTTTCATCTTGGGTGAGAGTGTCCTAGGAGGAGAGGTGGGAATTCAGAACAGAACAAACCATTCCACACTATACACTCTGCTGGGAGGTGTGTGCTTGAGCATTCTCAAATCCTCACTTGGCCCTCTACCTCACTTGGTGGTATTCTTGTCAGCCATAGTCTGTGGGGACCCAGAAAGGTGATGGCACATGGCCAGGGTCAGTACAGGAGAGTAAATGCTGACTCTTAGCAGGACTGTGGCGGGAGAGCACTAGAGTTTATGGTCTTCTTCTCCATCATCAAAGTCTGCTACAGTCCAAGCATTTACCACACACCCGATGCCCACACGGGCGGGCACTCATGAAGGGTGTCATGGTTCAGCATGCAGATTACAGAGAGAAACCAGCACACCCCTCACAGTGGTATACTGAGCTGGACAGTTGGCCGGCCAGGCCCCAGAGCTCCATGCAATTCTTGTTTCTGTCCTGTTCACCCTGGTGTCTCTAGCATTAGGCAGGTTGCCTGGCACTAGGCGATTCTTGGGTAAATACTTGGGACTATCTTCATGAGGTGCTTGAAAAGGTCAGGAAGGCATTCTAGAAGAAAGATCACCACGTGCAGGCATGGCGGGGCTGTAAAGATGAGGATAAGTGGACACAGAACGGGGCAGAGGGTGAGGACAGAGGGGCTCAAGAGGCATTTCTGAATTTGTTCCCCCACCCCCCCGCCTTATAGGATTTTAGCAGGAACTTAGGGGAAAGAGCAGAGCTCCACATTAGAAAGTTATTTCTGCGGTGGCTGGAGAATGGGGTGAAGAGTCAGGGAACACAGGGAGGAAGGGGAGCTCCTGGGGGGCAGGGCACAGGAGGAACAAGCGCTGGAGAAGGAATGAAGTCTGCTTCAGACTCATGAGGATGTGTGGAGCTATGAGGCCACAGCTGCTCATGAGTCAGGGGCTGCCCCGGGGAGAGCGGAAGGCCTTACTCAGCAGACATTGGCGCACAATCACTGCTGGGCTCCATGCGACACGTGCCCATCACCAGCTCCCTCCGGCCAAACTCGTCTTTCTCCAGCCAGGACTCTGCAGTGAGGCCCATGCGGGCACGCGTTTTGATGATATTCGAATTGAAGGGCCTGTGGTGCGAGAGGAGGAGGCAGGAAGGACCAAGTGGAAAGAGGTGGGGGCAGCCAGCAAGAAGAGTGGAGAATCCAGGCACTATCCACTGTCCTCCCAACGACCCACATCCGCTAAACCCTAGCTTAGTAAGGAGGAAGCGGCCATTGACCACAGTGACCTTCTATGCTTATTTTTATTTTTCTGGTACTAGAGATAGAACATAAAGCCTGGGCATGTTAAGTGCGGGCTCTGCCACTGAACCCATGTCCACTGCTCACTCCCAGACTTAGCATGACTTTTGAAAGTTGCTTAAGGAGATCAGTTTAGGAGTCTGGAAATTCAGAAATTGAGAGTAAGCCACTGTTTTAAGAGCTTTTCTACCTGTCTGCAGCTCCTGGCTCCCCTACAAGAAGTCTGAGCAGGAGGGGAGTGAGCAGAGGGAGAGAAGGAGTTGGAGTGGCTTCCCTCCTTTTTTTCATAGGACCCAGTTGCTGACACAACATGGGGTTGAATAAATGAATGACCCATGAGTGTCATCTCTGCTGCAGCAGAAGCAAGCAAGGAACAGAGAATAGTGACTCATCCTAGGGTCTCCTAGGGTCACGGTGAATTAGTGCAGGGGTCACAATTTGAGTTCAGGCTAGGGTCATGAAAGGTCTGGATTGCCTAGTCTCCCAGTCTTGCCTCACCCCTAGCTCCCAGGTTCCCAAGAAGGAGGAACAGAACTACAAAGACTCTGCTCTGTTGGGTGGGACTCACAGTCTGAATTCAATGTCAAATTCAAGTGTGATGTTTGCAGAGAACCACTCTTTGGGGAAAGCCATTTGGATCCCATCACAGTCCAGCTGCACATTGGTGATGTTGATGCTACAAGTGGAGAAAGCAGAGGCCCCACAGGGATCAGGGAAGGCAACTCAGAAACAAGGCTAGCCTTGTCTGCAAGGAGAGCCAGGTGGTAAGGCTGGGCACCAGAGCCTGGTGTGAATGTTCTGACAGCCTGGGGCCCAGCTGTCAAAAGGCCCCTGAAGTATTCCTTACAGCTGTGGATTATGCAGTCCATGGCCAGATGTTGACAGCATCCATCCTAGGACCTTGAGCCTCTTCTTGGACCAAGGACAGTCTTAATGGACAGCCCTATCAGCTGTCTGGGAGTCCACAGGGAAGCCCCTTGCCTTTTCCACACACTTTACTCTCAATTTGCTATCTGAAAATCACTTGGCCCACTTGCAATATATATCCCGAGTTTGACTACCCCTGTTGCTCATGCTGCCTCTTTCTGAAGATGCTTCAGTTCCTTCCTGGGCTCCCTGCTGTGATCTTGGCCTCTCTTTAGACTGTTGTCCATGAGGCAGCCTGTAGCCTTCATACTTCCTCTCATTCCCTGGTTCCTCTCTTGGAATAAGATACAATTGTACGCCATGTCCCCCAAGACCTGCATGGTCTATACACACTTGCCTTGTGGCATTGGTTTCCCTACATTTACTGCCGACCCTTTGCTCAGCCAGACATGGGGATATATCTGGTAGTCTTCAAACACACCAATCTCTTTTTTAGCTCTGTGCCTTTGCACCCACATCCTCTCCTTCCCAGACTTCTCTCTCACATCCCTCACATCACATGTCCTCTTCTCTTCACGTCATGTGATCTCTTGGACGGGGCCTGATCAGCCCACCCATTTCCTGAATTTGTTTTCATGGCATGCTCTTTCACCTGAAATTAGTTATTACTCTCTGAGGCCTGTCTCACTGGGATGCAAGCTCCCCAAAGGTAAAGGTTCACAGGTCTTGCTCATAGCTCTATTCTCAATGTGATTTATGCGCAGTAGATATTTGGTGAGAATTATAACGCTTATTAAAGAAATGACTAAAAAGAGGTGATTTTTGGCTGCATTTTTTTTTTTCATAGGAAAACTCTGCTAGTGACCATTGTGGCTCATTCAGATGAAGAGGAATGAAAAGTTCAGGTCAAGAGAAGGTGCAGAGCAGGCAGAATGATGGGCGGCAGAAAGCAGACTTGGGAGGTGGAAGGTTTAGAGTAGCAGTCTCAGTGGGTGTGGTTATGATGTACCTAGGTTTGCCATGGAAATCCTGACTACTGAGGGTTCTCAGATGTTCCAGTCAGGACTGTCAAAGTCCACGGCATCTCCTGTGGGCAGGACCACCGCTGTGACTGTTTACCTGGCGAGGGCCCACGGTTTGTGGGCAGTGCGGCCACTGCTTATGCACAGCCACAAAGCTGTGCCCGACTCGAATGGAGAGTCAAGTGTCTGGTTGTAGCCCTGGTCCTGATTGGTGTCCTAGATGTTTATTCAGGCTCTGTTCTGTGTCCGCATTTTCCAGGTGAGTTTAGAATGGCCAAACATGTTCCCCAATGTTGGCGGCAAAAGTGGGCTTTAAGTGTGGCTGTTGTTGCCAGCTTCCCTGATGTGCAGCACCCCCACCTCCCAATCCAGCTTGTCCTCATCTTTGGCTTTGTGGCTTGTTTTCCCTAAGTCTGAATGTCTTCCATTTTCCCAATCCTTGCTCTCTGTTTTCCCAGTTCTGCCCTTGACCTGGAAGTCCCTAGAGGGCCCCCAGGAATAGGATTTGAGGTCTCACCTGATCTCTTGCTGCTGTTGGAAGTTCATGCCACCAATCAGCCAGCCCACCATCCCTGGAGCCACTGTCCCTGACACGTTCAGGCGGTCCAGGAGGCGCATGCTCTGGATCCGGCCTTCGGCATTGTGCTTCAGGAGGCCCTGCGCAATAACTGGAAATCGAGATGGGTTGAGGATGTGCCTATTCCTGTGTAAGAGTGGAGCTACAGACACAGCAGGCCTGGGGCAAGCCCAGTGTATCCCTTTTCTGCTGAGCATTTACGCCTGTCTTCTTGTCTCCCACAGAGAAGAAACAGGTCCACATTAAGAAGCTCCCTAAGTGGAAACTATGGCTGAAGATCTCTCTCAGTTGTACCAAAAACACCAACTAGGAATATCATTTAAAAAATAATTTACTCTGCAGTAAAAATTATACATTTTCAAGGAATCAACTTGAGAAACAATGCTCAAAACTTATAAGATTTTTATAGGGGATAGAGTAAAATCTGATTAACAACATGCTAAGCTTATGGGCAGTCTCCCATTATTGAAAGCATTCATTTCCTCCAACTCTGGAGTCAGATTCAGTGTGAGTGAAATCAGATGTCCAGATGGAGTCTTTCAGAGGAACTCAACACACTGGAAAATTCACATGGAAGAATAAAATGTTTGTCAGAAGAAGCAGTCTTCCACAAAGGAGCAACAACTAAAGGATCATGTTGCAGAGACAGGTCTGTAAGCAGATG
Organism: Psammomys obesus; assembly: GCF_907164565.1. NCBI lineage: Eukaryota > Metazoa > Chordata > Mammalia > Rodentia > Muridae > Psammomys > Psammomys obesus. The sequence goes on from NW_026586589.1 coordinate 9,513,685, forward strand.
AGTCCTTGGGTTGGGAATGTAGTCCTTTATTAGATGTGCTGGGAAATTGACTCATGTGGGCAGGAATGAGGCTGGGTCTTTACTTTCCATGCACAGATGCACATGAGATAAATGTCCACTGTGTGGATTAACACCCTTAGTGCGGAAGGTAAAACTAGAACACTGTTGAAAAAGACAGCTAGAGTAATTCCGAGATGTGACAAGATCTTGGGCCTCCTGGCTGCTGCACCTGGCTGTTTTCTCTCCTCTCTTCTTTCCACACACCCCATACCCCCCGCCCGGTCTCTCCACGTGGGACAGCTCAGTCTGGTCACGCCCTCTCTAGACTCTCCAAGAGGTCCCTGTCTTTGCCTCTGGCTATGCCCTTATATATTTACAATAAATCTTTCTCTTCCACCATAAAGAAGACTCCAAACACAAACTATATACTGATATATTGATGAATTTGAAACTATTTCTGTTTGGGAGGAGCACAGCCCACCTCTGTTCTATCTGCACATTCAATCAACCGTAGATTGGAAATACTTGGGAAAAAATTAACTGTGTTGAACATGTCCAGCCTGTTTTTTTTTTTTTTTTTTTTTGCCATTATTCACTGAATGTGATATGTTAGTTATTTACAAGTCATTTGCATTGTCCTAGGTCTTATGAGTAATCTAGTGATGGTTTCAAGTATGAGGAAGCATTTGCACCAGTTCTGTGCAGACACTGTGCCATTTTATGTAAAGGTTGGCACATCCAAAGGTTCTAGGATTCAGGGGGAAACCTGGGACCAATCCTCATGGGTACCTATGCACAACTGTATTTCAGACAGTGCTTCAAGGAAGTAAATACAGTTAAATGAGGGCATAGGGTCAGCCTTAATCCGATTGGGCTGGTGTCTTTGTAAGAGGAAGATATCAGGTTTGTTCTTCTCTGAAAGTCTGTGAGAGAGAGCCATCCACAGCAAGCAATAGAGGTCCCTCCCCTGACACTAAAGCTGTCAGCACCTTACACTTGAGCTTCCCGCTGTCAGACTATGTAAAAACAGTAACTGTCTGTTGTTTAGGCTCTCCTGTCACTGCCCCAGTCTCACCCCATCTATGGCATCTTCCCTTGGTACATCTCCCTATGGCTGGTTGGTAGAGGTGGTGGGGAGTAAGGAGAAGGGGCAGACAGATATGTCCTCTTACAACGGGAGTGAGTGCATGCCAGCGCACCCATTTAAAGAGGAGCCTAACAGTTTCAATTAAACTGAGCTTCCATCTGTTTTGGATATGTCTATCCTAGAGGAATTCTCCCAATTGTTCTAATGGGGACACATCCAAGGATGCTCACCTCAGTGTTGCTTACAGCAACGGGAAGATCCAGACAGCCTAGGCGACAGCCCTGAGAGGGCGGAGAGCACCCTGTTAAACGGGGGTAACAAAGTGCATGGACTTCTCTGCACTAGTCAAGACAACCGAGACGCCAGCAGGATAAAGGTATAAAGCAGCAGGATAAAGTGGGGAGTGAAAAGCAGGATGAGTGATACGTCAGGGTTATACCAACACCTCCTGCAAAGGATGCAGACATGGCTCATTGCTTCTGTTGTCTTGAGACAGAGCCTCATGATGTCAAACCAGGTAGGCCCTAAACTCAGAGATGTACCCGTTTCTGACTCCCAAGTGCTGGGATTAAAGGCACATACACAAGCTAAGCACATGACAGTTCCTGCCAAGATGGTCAGGGAATGGGAATGAGGATAAGGGAGAAATAGAAAACGATGCAACAAGAGTTCATGTGCTAGGAATTGGAAAAATTTAACCCAGTCTCAATATTTTTGTACTTTAGGCCTAAGGGAAAAAGATAAATTAGAGGCTGACCCAAGGTGGCTCGGCTGTGCCCTCCCCACACCCCACGGGCAGCAGGCCAAGCCCAGGGGTAGGCTCACTTCTGGCTAGGGTGGACCGGCCATCCTTGTGGGCCTTGGTCAGTCCAGGCCAAGGCTGCTCCGGCAGGGCCACGGGCAAGGCTAGCAGTACCAAGAGGAGGATCAGAAACCTCCAGAGTAGATGCATCCTAGCTGCTGGCACCTGAACCTGCAGGTGTCAGTAAGGGTCCGGCAGGGCCCAGGCAAGCTGGCTGTGAGTATGGCCACCCAGATGGATGGCTTTACAGCTGTCTTCAGGCGGGTGGCTCCACGGCGGCCCCCAGCATGCTGTGGGAGGTGGTGCAAATGGCTCTGGCAGCTACTCCCAGGGCTGGCTCACATGGCCGGCAGATGCAAGAGGCCAGGGCTGCAGAAGCAGGCTCGGTTGCTTGGAGACGCTCACCACAGCTACTGTTGGGTCATCCAGCAGGAGTCCTCTCCCTGAGCTTGGGCACAAGCTACACACTGGTAACTCTTCAGTGAGGGAGGATGACCAACCCAGCACTGTTAGGTTGGAATAGAACCTTCTTATTCCCTTTTCTTTTTGGGGGAGAGAGCTTTCCAGAATTTGTTAATCTCCTAACTGCAAGGTTGTATCACTTGAACCCCATCTCCTCACTGATCTCCCCCTGTTCTACTCTGTTTCTCTGCTTTTTACTTTTTTTTTAGAGCCTACTTTCACTGTGTGAATTCACACCGTGTTTGTCTTTGACCATCTGTCTTGTTTCACACAGAGTAATAGCCTCCTGGTTTGTTCATCAGAAATGGCAACCTTTTCTTCTTTGCAGAGGCTTAATGGTATGCCACCGACCCACTGATGAATACTGCAGTCCCTGACACCGCCTCGGTGAACAGAGGAGGACAGGTGTCTCTCTGATGTTGAATTTTATTTCCCCTGTATACCCAGAAGTAGAATTGCCAGATCATATGGTGGTTTAATTTTTGAGGCACCTCTTATATTATTTTCCGTATGATGAATTTACAATCAGCAGTGCAAATGGGGTCTTAATGTTCTCTCCAGCACTTGATATCTTTTAATTTTATTTTTTATTATAATTTTGTTTATCCTTTGAAAATTTCATACACACACACACACACACACACAAAGATAAACTAAACAAGATCAAACTAGAGCCC
>NW_026586589.1:9517112-9545778 GCF_907164565.1 Psammomys obesus
ACACACACACACACATATATATGTGTGTGTGTGTGTGTGTGTATATATATATATATATATATTATATATATATAGCATATTTTGTTTGTATCCACCTCTCACTCCCAGCTTCTTCCAGGCCTCAGCACGTCCCCATCACAATAGCAAGTTTTTTTTTTTTTTCTTATAGTCCATTGAGTCCAGTTAGCTCATAGCACATGAGTATGGGACCATCCACTAGAATATGCGCAGCCTACCAGCAGCCACATCCCCAAAGAAAAAGGACTCCCCTTCTTTTAGAGGCCATTCAAAGAAACTCAGCTGAGGACAGAGCGTCACGAACCTCTCCATTCTCTGTGCTGGAATTTTAGCTGATTTGATCTTCACACAGGTAAGTACAGCTGCTGTGAGTTCATGAGGGCAATGGCATGTAGTGGCAAGGGCAGTGTAGAGGACCCTGCTTTCCTTACTAGGGTACCCATGTGAGAACTAAGCTGCCCATGAGTTACACTTGTATAGAGGGCCTCGGTTCAGTCCATTCATGGCCCTTGGCTGGTGCTTCAGTGTCCGCATGCCCCCCGCCCCCGGCCTTCTTGTGGAGCTCTTGTCCCCTCTGGATCCTTCTATCCTTCCTTTCACTTTTCCACAAGGATCTCTGCACTCCACCTAACGTTTGGCTGTGAGTCTCAGCATCTGTTTTGATCCACTGCTGGATGAAGCCTTTCAGAGGACAACTACGCTAGGCTCCTGATGGCAAGCACGCAGAGTATCATCAGTAGTGTCAGAGGCTGGCTCTCTCCCGTGGGGTATGTCTCACCTTGAGTCAGGCATAGGTTGGATATTCCCTCAGCCTCTGCTCTAACTTTATGCAAATCTTGTAGACAGGGTAAATTCGGGGTCAGAGTTTTGTAGGTGGTTTGGTGTTCCCCTCCCTCCACTAGAAGTCCTGTTGAACTAGAAGGTGACCTCCTCAGTCTGCATGACCCCTGCTGCCAGGAGTCTTAGCCAGAGTCATCCCCACATCCTCCCAGGAGCCTACCCTGTCACAGGTCTTTAGCTTGCCTCAGAGACACCCCCACCTTGGTTTCTCCTCTCTCTGCAAGACCCCTGTCCTCCCTCCCCCTCCCCCACTCTCCCAAAGTCTGATTTCTCGTTTCCCCCAGCACACCTTCTCTTTCTGTTCCCTCGGCACCCACTTCTGCTGTCTGTTCTATTTTTCCTTCTGAGCGATATCCAAGCATTCTCGCTTGGGCTCTCCTTGTTACTTAGCTTCTTTGGGTCTGTGAATCGTAGCATGGTTATCCTGTAACATATGGCTAATATCCTCTTAAAAGTGAGTGTGCTACATAGCATGTGTGTCTTTCCGGTCTGTGGGAGCTTGTTCCGGTGGTAACATATTGCCCTCGGTTTTGTTGAGCGTGTTCTTATGTTTTTCTTTAGTCATCTGGTTGTCCCTGGTGTTGGCAGGCTTGGAGGTCTCTGGTAGCCCTTGATAGCTGCCACCTTTGTAATCACAGGTAGAGTTGGGGCCTGGGAACTGGCGCCATGTACTGCTGGTAGTCCTAGTTGGCTATTGTCTTTGGAGTCCCCAAAGGCTGTCGTCTCTGGAGCTTCAGGCAGAGCTGGGGCCTGGGAAATCATGCACAGAGGTCACAGGGCTCACCTCACCACTGCTGGTAGTCCTTGATGGCTGCTGTTTCTGGGACTGCAGGCAGAGCTGGGGCCTAGGATCTGGTGTGTGGGGGGTCATGAGGCAGACCTTGCCACTACTGGTAGTCCCAGAAGACCGCACTTCATAGCACTCTTCTGTGTCTTCTAGCCCTCACATCCTTTCCCTCTTTCGCGATGCTCCCTGAGCCTTGTGGACTGGTGGATATAGATAGCTCATTCGGGCTGACCATACACAGAGATTTTCAGCACACTGACACACTCTAAGTCTTTGTATTAACCACTGCAAAACGGGCTTCTCCGACTTGGGCAAAGAGTACCACTAATCTATGCGAATAAACACAAATATTTAGAAAGCAGTTTGAGAACATGTCCATTTAGCAAAATAATAGTGATAGATTCCCACAGGATCTATGATCCCCTCAGCTATGGGCTTTTGACAAGGTTTGCAGTTACAGGTGTGAATTACCTTCTGTGGAACAGGTACCAAATCCGATCAGGAAGTGATTGTTTCCTTCCATAGCAGCCATACCAACACTGCAGCAGTGAACACATCTTGCCTGATGTGTTGATACTGTAGCCTCCAGGGATCAGTACTGGACATTATCACTGATGTACACCCCAGCCCCAGAGGCCTAAGTGCCACAGGGCACCTTCTGGCACTATTCAAACTAGCCAACAGGGAAGACGTTTCTTTATCATTTCCAGGCTGATCTGTGTGCTGTCTTCATTTTTAGGTCAGCACAAAGTGTTGGGTTTCATCATGGTACCTTTATACATATGGATTATTACACTTTGTTCTCATTTTCTTCCCTCCCTCACTGCTCTGCTCCAGGCCACCTGCCCTGTTTCAGGTGGTTCCCTTTCTTCCTGCTCTTCTTTTTTAATCACACACATTCCATTGCTCTTTACATTCTCCAGCTCCTTTAAGATATCTTCCTCCCCTACCATCATCTCCTTTCTAGTTTTGTGATCCTCCATACATATATTTACACACACACACACACACACACACACACACACACGCACACATATGCACACAATTTTAAATCTAGTTTCACACATAAAGGAAAACACATGTTGTTTGTCTTTCTAAGTGGGTTATTTTGCTTAATATAACGCTATATAGTTACATCTATTTTCACACAGATGTCATGATTCCATTCTTCTTCAACACTGTTTGCACTTCCACTACAGCATGTGACACGTTTCCTCATCCATTCACCTGCTGACAGACCTCTAAGCTGGTTCCATTTTTTTGACGATTATGAGCAGGGCAGCTATAAACACAAATGTGTAAGCATGTCTGTGGTATGTTGACTTAGTGTTATTCAGGTAGCGGTTGTTGAATCATTTGGTAATTGTTTTTCTTTTCTTTTTTGTTTTGGAGGAAAGTTTATACTGATTTTCATAGTTACCTAGTTTACCCAGAAGTCTCAGTTCCAGCCTTCCAGCCGCCTTTGACTCCTCTGTCAGCTCACTCTATCCATCCCTGAGGAGATTCTGTCAGGGGGTCCTGCCCACACTTCCAGAGTCTTACTACCTCAAAGTCACCCACCTTGCATCACTGCAAAGATTCTCTCAGCCTCTCTCCTGCCACTTACCAATTTGTCCCTGCACAATTGTCCAAGCAGTCATCTGAATCAATCAGACCATGCCACACCTCTGTTCGAAGTTTTGCTACCACACAGAGCAGACAAGAAACTTTATGACCCCATGCAGGCCTAGCAGGGTCCTTTCGCCCTCTCTGACCTCCCATCTCAGCTGCCTTGTGCGCATGTGAAGGCTTGTGTAGTGTCTGTATTTGTCTCTCTGTGTGTAGGTACACGTGTATATGTGAGTGTGGAGGCCAGAGGTGGACCTTGGGTGTTTTCCTCAGTCACTCTCCACCTTTTTGAGACAGGCTTTCTCATGAGAATGTGGTGCTCATCAATTCTGCTAGGTTGGCTAGGCAGTGAGCTTTCAGAGACCTACCGTTTTTTCCTCACAGCCCTCTCTGAAGCACTTGGCTTTTATGTGGGTACTGGTGATCTGCATTTAGGTCCTCAAGTTCTAACAAATGCACTTTGCTGACTGAGCCATTTCCCTAGCTTTCTTCAAAGGAGCTGCTACTGGCTGTGTGCTCTCCTTGACACCATGGGGCATGGACCAGCTCAGGTAACAGAGACAGCTCTCACAGAAGCACTAGCTCACTCTGGGACTGAGCACTCTGGCTTTGCAAGAGATCATATTGAGAGCTTTAGTTTGGGGTGTTGGCATTGTACTGTTTGAGGTCCTTTCTCAGAGTTCATGCTCCCCTGGAGGATGTTTGCAGAATATCAATTACCTTCTAGTGTACTTTTCTGCCTTTCCTGGTCTTATGTAAGTAGCTGAAATTTTTATTATTTTTGTCAAGAAAACTGGTGCAGTGTGGGCACTAACTACTGAGGGACAAAAACTGCTCTGGCTCTTATGTGTCATTGCATAGGGCCTTGAGGTAGTGGCTGGGATGCCGACTGTCCTATCTTCTTTTAACTGTAGTTTCAGGGCCACAGAGTCTCATGATATGATACTGTGGAGACCGTGGTCTCCCAGACCTTGGCATTTGACAGGAACATAATCGGAGAGAAGAAAGGGTTGTGTCCAGGGTGGCTGCTACTTTTGAACCTAGCTGGATGTAGAATGACATGCAGCTGAGAGAATGCATCTCACAGTTACAAAGCCAAGGTTCAGCTTCTGTCTCTGCCTCATGGCTGATGGAACAGAGGACCACAGTACAGATGTCAGAGGTGGATGAGCATGGAAGGGAGTGTGCTCACAGACTTTCATCTCTTTCATCCTTATCAGCATCTCTCTGATGAGTAAGCTGAGGTTCACATAGATAGACAGGGGACGGGCAGGGAGGAGACAGGTCCAGGGATGATGTTGGGGAAAGACTTCTCTGGGAGCATGGTTTGACCTAGGATCCATGGGAAGACCACAGGTTGGCTATCATTGAAACATTGCATTCTGGTTGCTCTAAGAGAAGATGATGTGGGATGAGAGGAGGTGCTGCTGTGTCCAGCGTCTCCCTCCTTGCGTCTAGCCTGCCCCTTTGTTCTACCCCGTGCTACCTGAATGAGACTGGGAGGCAGAGAAACTGGATTAAGCTTCCAGCCATGCCTGGCCAGACTGCTGGACTCTCTTCTCCAGAACGTCCCAGGATGCTAGCTTCTTCAGAGGCCGGCACACCTGGGAAACAGCAGACCTCACACGGGCAAACTTTTCCAGATTCCAAGTAGCTTTCTTAAGCACCAGATTTTTTACCTTAATCATTTTTTTTAACCTTAAATCATGGATGGCACTTTGAAAATATGATGGCCACTTCAGTTTATCTTTCAAAAACACGCTTCATTTAAAATGTGGCTCCTGGTACCAGAATTATTCTGGACCCCCTAAGGCTGCCCTTTGATGCAATGCTAAAGATTTTACTTTCCTAGGAAAGTTGGCTTTCAAGCAGTTTGACTAGGATAAAATTGGCTTATTCTGCCTTTCTCCCTGTCTCTCTGAGGTGTGTGTATGTGTTTGTGTGTGTGTATACTTCCGTGTACATCTACTTATGTGCTTGAGAAGGCCAGAGATTGATCTGGAGTGTCTTCAACACCTCCCTACTGTGTTTTTTGAGTCAGAGTCTCGCTCAACCTGTAGCCCTGTCACTGATTCAGCAAGACTGGCTGGCCAGCAACCATCAAGGATTCTATTGCTCCACCTTCCCTGTGCTAGGGCTATGGGCACATACCACCATGCCTGGCCTCTCTGTGGGTTCCAGGGTTCTCACGCTTGTGCTGCAAGCCTTTTACCAACTGAACCATCTGGTCCTCCCTTCCTCCCTCTCTCTCTCTTTCTCTCTCTGTCTCTGTCTCACTTATGAGCAAAGCATGTTGCAGGCACCAGACCTGGTTCTGAAAAGAGACACTCTACCTCCTAGTGGCTAGTGAGGGTATCAGAATAAAATGAAAGAAATAATGAAGTAACTACCAATGTCCTATGTGGGAAAAGTGCAGTGGGAGCAGCAGGGAGGGTTGTGGGGGAGGAGATGGTGGAACCTCATTTGTAATTCCTGCACAAAGTCGTCTCGACCTGCATCTTGAAGTGTTTGTCCATGCGTTGCTTTAGTTTCAGGCCCTTACTTTAAGGTATTTGATCTGCTTCAAATAGATTTTTGTGCAGGGTAGGAGAAGGGCATCTAGCTTCATTCTACACGTGGATATTCAGTGTTTCCAGCACTATTTGATAAAGATTTTTTGATAAATTTTTGACTATTGATAAAGTTTTTTTTTCCTCCTATGTGTGGTTCTCTCATTCTTTTTGTTTTGTTTGTTTGCTGCTTTCCTAATGTATAATTTTTGACAGCTTTTGTCGGAGATTAGGAGGCTGTAAGTGTTGGTTTGTTTGCGCTCTTCTCTTGGTCTGCATGTCTTTTTGTGCCAACTCCACACTGTTTTATTATGAATCTGTTGTATAAGTTGAGATCAAGCACTGAGATAGCTCCAGCATTTCTGTTTTTGCTTAGGACTCTTTGACTGTTCAGGCTCTTTTGTGCTTCTGTACAAATTTTATGATTAAAAAAACTTTTAAAAATTGATTAATCATGAATTTCATATCATGCACCCAAATCTCACTCATCTCCCCTTCCCTCCGTATTGGCCCTCCCATTACCCTGGCAACCTCCCCTCACAAGGAAAACCAAACCAACAACAAACAACAAAATAAAACAAACCGAGAAGTCACCATTTGAGCTGCAGTATGTCCCACAGTGGGTCACCCTTTTGTCCAAAGAGTTTCATTTGCAAATGCTCACTGCAATGAGTCATCGGTCTGGTTCGAGGCCTCTGGCTTCTGCTACACTTTCAATACTGGATCCTCACCAGGACTCCTCTCGGATATTCTGTTGTTGCCCTGTGTCATGGAGACCTTGCAGCTTTGGGTCTGCAGCACTGATTCCTTCACATGCTCCAGCAGTTCATAGGTAGGATAGATGTTGGGGTGGGGCAACCCAAAGCCCCGGATCCGGCCCTGGGTTCTAGCTGAGTTGATCTGCTCGCCAGCTCTATACCCACGCCACGAAGGCCAACTCTCCCACTTTGCATAGGAGAGGGGCAGGGCTAGCACTCCCACTCTCCCATTCTCAAGGATGGCTCACCCTTAGCCTTGCCACCAGGGCCAGCTCTACTGTGCTGCCCAGGCAAGGCGAGGTGCTACTCTCCTGACATAGCACTCAGAGGCAGCATGGGCCAGGATTCCAACATGGCCTCAGGTGAGAGCGCAGGCTACTCACAGCAGGCTGTTCCTTACCACCTCTGTGTCTTCAGTTTCACTTCTCTTCACAATGCACAAACTGTTCTGCTTCTCTCTCTTCCATCTATCTCTCTGGCACATACTTGTTCATTGTAGGGGCACCTGCACATGCTGTGTCGGCAATGTCTTCTTTGGAAAGTTAGTATGGTTAAATGTTTTTCTAACCCAAATATTTCAAAGGAACTAGATCCCTGGCCAAAGTTCAGCACATCATAGATAAACTGTGGAACAACGTGGACTTGGCCAGTCTCATGGTTCAACTACCACAACCAACTAGAGCTAATTGTATTCTTAATTTTTATTTTTTTCCCCTCTTATTGCTTCGCTAAGACTTTCAACACTATATTGAGTATAAGGGGCCACTCTTGCCTCATTCCTGATTTTAGAGGAAATGATTCTAGTTTTTCCTCATTTAGTGTAATACTGAGTATAGGCTTGTAGCATGCTGAGGTATGTTGAGGTATGTTGCTTCAGTTCCTAGTTTCTTCAGAGTTTTTGATAGGAGCTTGTCATTCTCAAGCCCACCCTGTTTGGTAGTTGTGTCTCAAGATGTAAGCTCTCAGCTACTCTTGCTATGCCATGCCTGCTTGCCTGCTGTCATGCTCTTCACCATGATGGTCATGGGCTTTAACCCTAAGACCAATCTTAAATGCTTTTTTTGTATATCTTTTCTTGGTCATGTTGTGTTGTCAAAGTAATAGAAAAGTAACTAAGAAAAGTAACACTACACATACCATCAAGGGATGTCATGGCATTACTCCTTCTGCTCCTTCTTCTTCAGATGGAGACTAGTAACTTTTTTGTCTGTCTATCAGCTTAAGGAACCAAGTCAAACAAGCCTCAGTCTTTGTCATGGGAAACTAAACAGAAGCCCATTCAACTTCTTACCTCCCTCCAGCCCATCCCTCTGACATCTGTGTGACTTCAAGTATGTCACTGCTCATCTGAAAGTAGGTAACAACTCTGTTTCCCTGTTCAGATTTTCATGAGGATCCACTGAAGTAGTGCATGCAAGACACAGGGATGTTTAAAAAGCTGTATTCCAAATCAGAAATGAAGAAGTTAAAGTATCGTTGTTCACAGATGATATGATAGTATACATAAGCGACCCCAAAAATTCCACCAAGGAACTCCTGAAACTGATAAACTCCTTCAGCAAAATGGCTGGATAAAAAATTAATTAAAAGAATCAGTAGCCCTCCTGTATACAAATGAAAAATGGGCTGAGAAAGAAATTAGGCAAACCATGCCCTTTACAAAAGCCACAAAAAATATAAACTATCTACAGGTAACTCTAACCAAGGAAGTCAAAGACCTGCATGACAAAAACTTCAAGCTTCTGAAGAAATAAATTGAAGAAGATATGAGAAGATGGAAAGATCTCCCATGCTCATGGATCGGTAAGGTTAACATGGTAAAAATGGCCATCTTCCCAAAGGCAATCTACAGATTCAATGCAATACCCATCAAAATTCCAATACAGTTTTTCACAGATCTTGAACGAATAATTCTAAACTTCATATGGAAAAACAAAACAAAACAAAACAAAACAAAACAAAACCCAGAAGAGCTAGAACAACCCTATACAATAATAGAACTTCTGGAGGTATCTCCATACCTGACCTCAAGCTATACTACGAAACAATAGTAATAAAAACTGCCTGGTACTGGCAAAAAAATAGGCTGGTTGATCAACGGAATCAAATTGAAGACCCAGAAATAAACTCACACACCTATGCATTCCTGATTTTTGACAAAGGAGCCAAAACCCATACAAGGAAAAAAAAAAAAAAACCCAGCCTCTTTAACAAATGGTGCTGGTCTAACTGAATGTCTACATGTAGAAAAATGCAAATAGATCCATATTTATAGTCCTTCACAAAAATTCAAGTCAAATTGGATCAAAGACCTCAACATAAAACCAGGCACATTAAATATGCTAGAGGAGAAAGTGGGTGAGAGCCTTGAACTCATTGGTACAGGAGACAACTTCCTGAACAGAACAGCAACAGTTCAGGCTCTAAGATTTACAATTAATAAATGGGACTTCATGAAACTGAAAATCTTCTGTAAAGCAAAGGACACTGTCAATAGAATGATGTGGCAATCTACAGATTGGGAAAAAGATCTTTACCAATCCCATATCGGAGAAAGGGCTAATATCCAGAATACATAAAGAACTAAAAAAATTAAATGCCAGCAAACCAAATAATCCTATTAAAAATAGGATACAGAACTAAACAGAATTCGTAACAGAGAAATCTTGAATGGTGGAAAAACACTTAAAGAAATGCTCAACATCCTTAGTCATCAAGGAATTGCAAATCAAACGACTCTGAGATTCAATCTTACACTTCTCAGAATGGCGAAGATCAAAACCTCAAATGACAACACATACTAGCAAGGATGTGAAGAAAGGGGAACACTCCTCCATTGATAGTGAGAGCACAAACTTGTACAACCACTTTGGCTATCAGTCTGGTGCTATCTCAGAAAACTGAGACTAGCCATACCTCAACATCCAGCTATACCACTCCTGGGTATACACTGGAAAGATGCTCTACCATACGACAAAGTACATTTGCTCAATCATGTTTATAGCAGCTTTATTTGTAATAATCAGAAACTGGAAACAACCTCAATATCCTTCAACCGAAGAATGGATAAAGAAATTGTGGTACATTTACACAATGGAATACTACTCAGCTATTAAAAACAATGAAATAATGAAATTTGCAGGCAAGTGGATGGGAACTAGAAAAGATCATACTGAGTGAGGTATCCCAGACCTGGAAAGACACACAAGCTATGTACTCACTTATAAGCGGATTTTAGTAATACAGTACAGGATAGACATATTATAATGTGCAGACCCCAACATAAGCCTGATGGGCTTCATGTCAGCCCACTAGTTAGGAGAGTGGAGGACATCTCTGACTTTGTTGCCTGCTTTTTAATCACTTCCCCCTGATGGGACTGCCCTACCAGGCCACAGGGGAGGAAGACGAACTCAGTACCTGTGTGAATAGATGAGCTGGGGTCTCTTTAGTTTCTGTCTGGATAACCTGTCCATTGGTGAAAGTGGGGTACTGAAGTCTCCCATTATTAATGTATAGGGTTCAATGTGTGATTTAAGCTTTAGTAATTTTTTTTTTAATGAATGTGGTTGTCCTTGAATTTGGGATAGAGGTATTAAAAACTGAGATATCATCTTGGTGGATTTTTCTTTGGGTCTGGCAGCCACAGTGGATTTGAATTAGCCAAAATGGAGTGCGTATCTTGTGCTGAGCATGAGTAGTGGTCTTTGGTAAATAAAGTTTTGCCTTCTGACTTTGGCAGTCAGTTAGCTTCTGAAAGACTGACCTTGACAAGCCTTGCATTAGGGAGCTCTGTTCCTGGGAACAAGATAGACAAGCTCTGTACAGTTCCTGGGAACAAGATAAGCAAGCTCCGAGCTACCTGGGAGCCAGATAGCTCGTTCCTTGCAACCTTGAGTAAATCCTCCGAGAAGCTGCCAGCTGACGCAGATGGATGTTACAGTAAAGAAAGTTCCTTGTTCTCTCCTGCTTTTATATAGCTGGCTCTCCCTTCAATAAATCGGCAACTTGATCAATGACTTGGTCCTTCTTCGTGTCACCTTGTTCTCTCTCTGTCTCCCAGCCCTCCCCTCAGGTGGTATCTAAGTGTGGCTGTGGGCAGCCACATTTGGGTGAGTATTAAGTGACCTTTCCTATGTCTTTTGACTAATTTTGGTTGAATGTCCATTTGTTAGATACTAGAATGGTTGCGCCAGCTTGCTTCTTGGGTCTATTTTCTTGGAGAATCGTTTTTCCAGCCCTTTACTTCTGAGGTAATGTCTATGTGATGTTGAAGTGTGTTTCTTGTATGCAGTAGAATGAAGTGTCCTGTTTTTGCATCCATTCTGTTGATGTTGAGAGATTTTTTTAATGATCAGTGACTATTAATTCCTATTGTTTTGATGGTGGTGGTAGTAGTGTGTGTGTTTCCTTTATTTTAATTTTAATGATGTGAAATTATTTATTTCCTGTATTTTTTTGGGTGTTAGTTAACCTCCTTGTTTGGAGTTTTCCTTCTGGTATCTTCTGTAGGGCTTGATTTGTGGATAGATATTGTTTAAATTTGGTTTTGTCATGGAATGTCTTGTTTTTTGCTTCTATGGTGACTGAAAATTTTGCTGAGTATAGTAGTCTGAGCTGGCGTCTGTGGTCTCTTAAGAGTCTGCAATACAAGTGCCCAGGCCCTTCTGGCTATTAGAGTATCCACTGAGAAGTCAAGTGTAATTCTAATATGTCTTCCTCTATATGTTACTTGGCCTTTTTCCTTTGCAGCTTTTAATAGTCTTTTTATATTTTTTGGTTCTGTACATTTAGTGTTTTGGTTATTATGTGGTGGGAGGACTTTCTTTTTTGGTCCAATCTACCTGGTGTTCTGTCAGCTTCTTGTACATTTATAGGCATTTCTTTTTTAGGTTAGAGAATTTTTATGATTTTGTTGAAAATAATTTTTGGGCCTTGGAGCTGGGAGTCTTTTTATTCTATTTCTATTATTATTAAGTTTGGTCTTTTCATACTGTCCCAGATTTCCTGGATGTTTTATGTCAGGAACTTTTTAGATTTAACATTGACTGATATATTAATTTCTTCTGTCTTTTTTTCTATGCCTGAGATTCTCTCTTCCTTCTTTATATTGTTTGTGATACTTGCATCTGTAATTCCTGTTTGCTTACCCAGTGTTTCCATCTCCTAGATTCCCTCAGTTTGTGGTTTCTTTATTGCTTCTATTTCCATTTTCAGGTCTTGAACAGTTTTACTCATTTCCTTCACTTGTTTGCGTTTTCCTGGATTTCTTTAAGGGGTTTATTAATTTCCTCTTTACAAATGTCTATTATATTCATTTTAATGTTTTAATTATTTTAAGGTTTTAATGTCAAGTACTTGTCCTTCAGCTGTGTTGGAAAACCCAGGGCTTGTTGTAATAGGATAACTGAGTTCTGGTGGAGCCATATTGGCTTGGATATTGTTGATTGTGTTTTTATGATTTTCTCTGATCATTTCTGTATGGGGTTATTATAGGCTTCGGTGCTGATTTCTGAGTTTATCTTTGTTAGATGGATGTTTTTTTTTCCTGTTGGTTTTTGTTTCTTCTCTGGTCTTCTGGCCTCCCTGGATTGGAGTTCTGGTGACTAGTGAGTCTTCAAGTTTAGTAGGGTGTCTCTAATGTCATTTTCGTGGCCTGTGTGACTTCTAGGGTTTTAGGTTCCAATGTTGCCTCTGGGGTCTCTAGAACTGTCATGGCTTGGTATCCCTGGTGCCAGTGTGGCCTCTGGGAAAGCAGCTGGAGTTGTGAGCTCCTTTCTTCTTTGAAAATTGTTTAAACATTGACAAGGTTTAAAGACAGCGTGTAAAGAGCTTTCATGTTTCTGTAAAAACTGCTTGTCACCACAAAGGGCCTCTGAAAGACTCAACCCAGCAGTGTATTAAAGCAGATGCTGGGATTCATAATCAAACTTTGGGCAGAGTGCAGGGAATCTTAGAAAGTAAATGGGAGATAGTAAGACCTGCAGAGGACTGGAGCTCTACAAGGAGAGCAACAGAACCAAAAAATCTGGACATAGGGCTCTTTTCTGAGACTGACATTCCAATTAAGGACCATGCATGGAGATAACCTAGAACCCCTGCTCAGATGTAGCCCATGACAGCTCAGCGTCCAAGTGGGTTCCCTAGTAAGGGGAACAGGGACTGTCTCTGATGAACTCAGTGGCTGGCTCTTTGACCATCACACTCCCTGATGGGGAAGCAGCCTTGCCAGGCCACAGAGGAGGACAATGCAACCCGTCCTGATGAGACCTGATAAGCCAGGATCAGATAGAAGGGGAGGAGGACCTCCCGTATCAGTGGACTTGGAGAGGGACATGGGAGGAGATGAGGGAGGGAGGGTGAGATTGGGAGGGAATGTGTAATGGGGCTACAGCTGGGATACAAAATGAATAAACTGTAATTAATATAAAAAATAAAAATTTAATTAAAAAAACTGCTTGTCAGTTGGTACAGTTCTTCTTTAACAGAGAATAGAGGTGCCATTAAATAGACAGTGGGTAGTTTATGGACATGTAAATCAGGTGGGGTGATGTCTCTCATTTATAGTAGTCAACACAGATCAATAAGAGAGTAAAAAACAAAATCCTTCAACTATATATGCTAATAATTTTGAAACAACAGTTTAGTTAAATGATGTAAACCAGTAGTGAAGATATGAAAAAAAGAGAGGATGGTTAGCATTAGACAAAAATGCAAAGTAAAGCAAGTTACATCCTCTCATCTGTGAAAGTCACAAACCAGTTAAGGTGGCCAGGTTAGTGCTTGAAAAGGGAGCACTGTGGGAGAGGGGCAGGATACTTGTCAACAGCTACCATTGTTTAACATCTGCATTCTTCTTAAAAATCTGAAATCTCACTGTGAAGAATTTGTTTTGTACACATTGTGGCAAGACTGTATACAGGTTATAATGTAACATTGTTGATTTATAGAACAGATAAGTGAGTGAGGCAAGACTTGAATGGCTACACATTTCTCAGTGAGCCATCCATAAAGGACAGCACTGCCCCTTACAGCAGCCTTCTGCTATTACAGGCATGGTGGTATTAAGGTTAGTCCTTGGACCAGCTAGCGTGACCTTCATAGATAGAATGAGAATGTCCAGATTATCCAGGGCACTTACCATAGCACCTAAAAGAGACTCTGAGGCCACAGTGAGCAGGCTTCACAAGACAAAGTTAGTGCTTGAAAGGGAGCACTGTGGGAAAGAGGGTAGGGAATACTTGTCAACAAGGCTCCCAGGCTGGAACATCCTTGGTCCTGACACCTGGAGGGTCATAGGAGGAAGAAGAGAAAACAAGAACCCAAGTTAACACCTGTCACTCTCACACTTACCTTCTACAAGACAGATGCTTTTGTCCACAATAGACAAGAAATTGATCCGGCAGAGATGCCCACCCTCAGGAGTGGATAGAGAAAGTGAGGCCAAGTGCTCAATGGAATTTAATTTAACCATATGAAAAAGGAAAATGATAGAACTGGAAATCATTGTCCTTAACAGTATTATCCTAATTGAGAAAGTCCCAATTTCTGTCTTATACAAATGAGATTCAAATTTATATACATATACACATATGTATGTATACATACAATATATGCATACACATCTACCTATAATATATAATATATGTACAATAAATATATATACAACATATACATATAATTTATATACAAATTTAAATATACATATTTGTGTTGAATGCGTGTGAGGTCATAAACTAAGGAGAGCATGAGAAGAGAACAAGAATTTAAAGGAAACAGAAAAGGAGGAAATAGAGAGCAGAGAATGTGTATGGCATGAAAGTGAAAGGAAGGAGGTAGGGATTAGCAAGAGGTAGGAAGAGGGAGGGATGGTAGAGGATGGAGAGAAACTAAGGATGAAGGACCTTCGTATGTAGGGAGATGCCACAACAAACTCACTACTTTTCATAGTGAATTTAAAACTAACAGATGTAACCACATACAAATATAACTGAAAGGTAACAGTTGACTTGTTGTAGAGCTGAGCAGGCAAGAAACTGTAGACACGCAGCCTGGGAGTGGAGGGGTCGGATTGCACAGCCAAGCCGACTCCAGCCTGTGCTCTTCATGTTCAGCTCCCTGTGTTCTCTGCCTTCTCTCCTTGAAACATGTTTCCTCTTTGTTTTGCCACCTAAATCTCTTCTTTTGCTTCGGTGACAATTCACACCTGTCACGATGTCAGCTCCAGACCCCTTCACAGACACCAGTTCTAGGTTCCCCACTGTCTGTCTCTACCAAGCAGAGGGCAACACTGTTCTTAACAAATACGATGGCTTCTGTCACTGTTGAGCCTAGACTCTAGTAAGATTCATTATTGAATAAAATCTCATCAGTCAACAGAATTCACCTGAATCTAGATTGTCATCAGGCTGACACAGTATCATCTACATCTTCAAATCTGTTAGAGTCAAAACTTCCCTGGCACAAAGAGCACCTTCCCTCTGCTTCTTGTCCCAAAGCCTCCTGAAGGCAGTCGTATATGGAGAATCACATTGGGAGAACCCCTACACACTGGTTTGGAGAATGATGCACAAAAATTCCTTGGTCCATCTCTGCATGGTTGGTCTCTTGAAATGCTGGGGTGACAGTGGCCCTTATATTGTGGTCACAGAATGAGAAGCAAGTCCTGGTTTCAGGATGTTCTAAGAAGACTCCAAAGAAAATACCTAGGGTTATCCAACATATTCTAACCTAAACATCACCCAGGATGCTTGAATGGCAATGACAGATGGTGGTGACCTTGTGTCAAGACTAAGGCCCAGAATTGTGGATCTTGAGGTTGCCAAAAAGTAGTTGATTCATTGTGCACCGAAAAGAAGACCCAGAATTGATTAATGGGAGAATTTCATAGTAGGAAAGGTCATAATATTTGCCTTGGCTAGCCCACTTCATCATTTGGAAACTCAGGGGTAAAGGCACTTGCTTACGGTCATGTAATAAGTAGGGTAGAACTATGGCTGTTATATCACCCTGTCCATCCATTCTCTGCCTCCTCTTTGCATCTGAATGCCCTTATGATCTCTTCTGGAAGAGTCAGCCTCTGTAAGTGTGTGCTGTGACTGGCCAATCACAACAACCTTTCCATCTCACTGACTCAAGCACCTGTAGTTAAAACCAGCTGCCTAGATAATTTTGTTTTATGCACCCTACAAGGCTATTGCACAGAGCAGAAAATTTTAACAACAGTAAAAATAAAAAAGGAAAATAAGTGGGTTCATGGCCACTGTGCTGTCAAGGGTTAGTGTTTCTTTATGGAGCCAACATGGCTTGTTGATGTTTGACAGCTTTCCCACCATGATGTTGGCTCTGAGGATAGTGTGGCTGTGAGAATTTACATGTTGTCATTTCACAGGAGGTAGACGATGTATGAATGCACAATGCAGGGTGTCTGTGTGCTGAGAGCGAGGAATCCAGTTTCCATGGCTTTAGAGGGTAAACCAAAAAGAAGCTAGGGAGAGTTAGGATTTAAGGTGAAAACTTAGACTCCATCTGGTTTTGGGTATAGTTGGATCCAGGTCCTAAAATGATTAATTTTATGTTTTCAACATTGGCTTTCTTTTTGATGGACTTTGGCACACAATAGTAACTGAGAAATCTAAGGATGAAGACAGACAAGGGTGTTATGTGGAGACCCACTTTCTCTGTGGTTGGAGAGGTAGTTTATTGCCATCAGAGAGAGGCTAAAGCAATCATGTGATGTAGACTCCACCTGGCAATCAGAAAATGCATGTTTTCTTCATGCAAGCCCATGTCTCTTCTTGACTCAGTGAGATAGGTCAACAAGAGAGACACTTGTTTCACAGGCCTAATGACCCATGTTTGCTCAGCAGAGACATGGGAAGATGCAAGGATGGAAGCAACTCCTGAAAGTTATGCTCTGTCTTTCACAGGCACAGGGTCACACATGTCCCTGAACTCACATATGAATAACACACACACACACACACACACACACACACACACACACACAGAATAAAAATATAAGTAGTATACAGATGCCTCTAAGGCCTTATATATTGTGGACTTTGACCAAAGCTGGTGGCTGTCCTACCCAGGAGTCAGGGACAGAATCAGCTATAAGACTGATGACTGCCATCTCCCATTTGGTGAGCTCACCACACTCTGAATTTTAGAGGCTCTACTTCCAAATCCTGTGGCTCATGTGCACAACTCTTCATGTGGACTGCTGAGTGGAAGTTTTGGTTTTTTTTAAAAACTCAGTTATGTTAGATAAATATGTTTTTGTTGTAATCCCAAGTGTAGGATGTGAGAATGCTTTTAGTTTACCCACAGCTGATAACAGACTCATGAGATGGCACATGATCTTTGTCAGCTGGAAACTGCCTCATGCAGGGGGAACATTTTTTGCCAGCTGGTCTGGTCAGAGCCTGTTACTGGAACTGGGAAGACATGGGTTCAGATCCTCACTCTTTCCGTTGCTGGTTGCATGACCTAGGATGGGGCTTCATCCTTCTCCATGAAGTGGGACTGGGAACTGTAGCTTACCCTTGCTGTCCATGTGCAGATAAAACATGTGAGAAATATAGGACTGTCCTCACACTGGGCAGGCTAAGGGTACACGTGATAGTGATGTCTGCCATTACATTACTAGCATACAGAAAGAGCTCCTGTTGGAAGAAGTTGGGCTGTCAGAGGCCACCCCAAGTATGTGCTGGCTGCTCTGATTCTCCTTGGAAAAAGAATCCATCTCTGTGTACTAGAAGCCATCTGTTCAGAGACAAAGGCTGTCAGGGACAAAGGCTGAGCCGTAAGAGTCATGAGATGAATTTCTTATTGAAAATCTCCACCAAGCCATTAAGGATTACCTTTTCAAGGCTCTGATATTCTATCCCTAACATGTGCTAATCCCTAGTCATGACAGCTTCCTGGTCCCATTGTCATCAGTACTTAAGTAATGAGCTGGTATTTGTTCACAAACACAACTCAGCTCCTTTTTTGGAAAAGGCTATTGAGACTGTAGAGTCCCAGGAGTTGGGCTGAGGCTCATGCAAGGACTAGGTTTCGATGCAGCTTTAATGCTCTGACTCCTAGATCTCTCTTACTCACAAAGACAGAAGCATCCCCTACAGCTACAAACAGCATCTAAACCTATAAACCAGACTTTCCCAATATGACAGACACAGGCTTGGACCAACACCTGCCAAATGCAATGTTGTTTTGCACTTGGGCAAGTTCTCTATTGCAGATAAAAAAAATTTTTTTTTTGAGTAAGAGGGAACAAGTGTAATGGAGGAGCTCTATAGAAGGAGAGTAATGTAGCCAGAGTGACAATTTATTCACTTTATCCCAATTCTCACACATAAACCATCTGCTGGGAAGTTTTTGAATATAAGAAACAAAAAAATAGAAAAAATGGAATCACTTGAAAGCATTGGTAAACTGCACCCCATATCCTGTGCCCCATTTTCTGCTCTACAACTCTGCTTGCTTTTCTGGTGGCCTGCTGGCACCAAGAAAACCTGGTAAGGCCCTCCTCCCCACAAGCCCCTGTCTACTGACTCTCCTGAAAGCACACCCAACAGTGGTAACTGCCCCCTATAACCCCTGCTCCATTTCTAGCCCACAGTTCTGCCTGCTTTGTTGGAGGACTGCTGACATTATGGAAAACCGATAGAGCCAAAATGAGGGAAAGACCAACTAATGACTGGTCTAGCTTGAGACTCTTGCCATGAGAGAGGGTCCTGACACTATTAATGGCATTCTGCTATACTTGCAAACAGGAGCATAACAGTCATCTGAGAGGCTTCCCCAAGCAACTGATGAAAACAGATGCAGAGACCCATAGCCAAACACTAAACAAAGCTTGAGGAAAAATATGGAAGAGAGATGGGAAGGATTGAAGGAACCAGAGAAGTCAAGGCCACCACAAGAAAACATACAGAATCAACTAACCTGGGCCCACAGGAGCTCATGGAGACTGAACCGCCAACCAGAGTGCATGCATTGGATGGACCTAGGTCCTCAGCACATATGTAAGAGTTGTGAAGTCTTTATGTGGGACTCCTAATGGAGCAGGAGCAGAAGCAGGAGCAGGAGGAACAGGAGGAGCAGGAGGAGCAGGAGCAGGAGCAGGAGCAGGAGCAGGAGCAGGAGCAGGGGGAGCAAGGGATGGCTGTCTATGTTGCCTACCTTTGGGTCCTTTTCCCCTAATTGGGCTGTCTTGCTTAGGCACAGTAGGAGAAGATGCACCTAGTACTAGTGCAATTTGATATGCCAAAGCTGGTTGATTTCCATGGGAAACATCACCTTCTGAGGAGAAAAGAAGGACTGAGGGATGGGGGGGGTGCTGGAGGTTGTGAACTGGCAGGGGTGGGAGGAGAGGAGGGAAAGGAAGCTGAGATTTGGATGCAAAGCATATATATAATTAAGCGCCAGAACTGTGGATCTTGATGCTGCCAAGAAGTGGTAGGTTCAGTGTGATCTGGGTAGAAGATCCAAAGTATGGATAAACGGAAGAACATTCTGGTGGGAAAGGTCAAAGTGATTTTGCCTAGGTTAGCCCATTTCATGACTTGGGAACTCAGAGGTAAAGACATCTGCTTCTGATCATGCAATAAGAAGGCTAGAATTGTGGTCTTAATATTGTTCTGCCCATCCTTCCTATGCTCCTTGTCTGCAGCTGAGTGCCTTCATGATCTCTTCTGGCAGAGCCAAGCTCTGTGAGTATGTGATGGGTTAATCACACCAGCTTCCCCCATCTCGCTGACTCAAGCACCGGTATTCAAAACTAGCTTCCTAGATATTTTGTTTAATGTATCCCACACGGCTATTACACAGAGCAGAAAACTCCAGCAACAGTAAAAATAAAAGGAGGAAAATAATGGGTTCATGGCCACGGTGCTGTCAAGGGTTAGTGTTTCTTCTTTAAGGAGCCAGCATGGCTAGTTGAATAATTCACATCCTTCCTACCTGATATTGGCCATGATTATGCTGTGGTTGTGTGATCTGCATGTTGCTATTGCACAGGTAGGTGACTTATGACTATACAAGCCAGGATAGCTGTGGGATGAGGGGGAGGAATCCAGCTCCTTTGGCTTTAGAGGGTAAATTAAAGAAGCTAGGGAGAATTAGCATTTCAAGTGAAAAATCAAAGATTTCATCTGGCTTAGGGTATTGCTGGATCCAGGTCCTGAAATGATGCTCTTTATTTCCTGTTCTTAAAATTGGCCTTATTCTCTGATGGATTTTGGCAGTTAATTATAACTGAAGAATTTAAAGATGAAGACAGACAAGGGTTTCTGTGGAGACTCACATCCTATTTGGGTAGAGAGCAATTGATTGTACGAGGGAGAAGCTAAAGCAATCCTGTGCTCAAGACTCCACTCTTCAGCCAGAAAATGTATGTCTTCTTCACACTAGCCCATGTCACTTCTTGAGCTCTAGTAAGAGAGGTACTTGTCACAGGCGTAATAACCCCAATAACCCATGTTTGCTTGGCAAAGCCTATGAAGGTGGAGGAAAGGAGGCAACTTTTGAAATTTATCCTCTGAAATTAACAGGCACACGGTCACACATGCCGCTGCACTCACACAGGAACATAATACACAAACACAGAATAAAAATAAAAATACAAGTAACATACAGATGTTTCTTAGGCCAAATAGATTGTGGACTCTGACCAAAGCTGGTGTCTGTCCTTATCAAGATGTCAAGGATAGAAAGAGCTTGAGTATAGGAATGATGGATCACCATCTCACATTTGGTGAGCTCACTCCACTCTGAATTTTAGAAGACAGGCTCTACCATACCCTGTGGCCCATGTGCACAGCTCTTCACAGTGTAGACTGCAGAAACATGAACAAATGGTAATGACTACTGTTCTTTATTTACCACCTGGAGCTGTTCCACTCCATCTTTTACTATCTTTCAGTGACCTTGAAGGAAGTTCACACACCAAGAGGCTTTGTTGAAATTAGAACAAATGGAGAGATCAGGGATACAAGGCACATATCTAAACATAGTAAAGGCGATATACAGCAAGCCTATAACCAACATCAAACTAAATGGAGAGAAACTTAAAACTTTCCCACTGAAATCAGGGACAAGACAAGGCTGCCCACTCTCTCCATATCTCTTCAACATAGCTCTGGAAGTCCTTGCTAGAGCAATAAGACAGTTGAAGGAGATCAAGGGGATACAGATGGGAAAAGAAGAAGTCAAATTACCACTATTTGCAGATGATATGATAGTATATGTGAGTGACCCCAAAAACTCCACCAGGGAACTCCTACAGCTGATAAATACCTTCAGCAAAGTGGCTGGATACAAAATTAACTAAAAAAAAAATCAGTAGCCCTCCTGTATACAAAAGACAAAAGGGCTGAGAAAGAAATTAGGGAAACAACACCCTTCACAATAGCCACAAATGACATAAAGTACCTTGGTGTAACCCTACCCAAGCAAGTCAAAGATTGTATGAAAAAAATTTCAAGTCTCTGAAGAAAGAATTAGAAGAAGATATGAGAAGATGGAAAGATCTCCCATGCTCATGGCTTGGCAGGATTAACATAGTAAAAATGGCCATCTTACCAAAAGCAATCTACAGATTCAATGTAATTCCCATTAAATTACCAACACAATTCTTTACAGACCTGGGAAGAAAAATTCTCAACTTCATATGGAATAACAAGAAACCCAGAATTGCTAAAACAATCCTCTACAATAAAAGATCTTCTGGAGGTATCTCCATCCCTGACCTTAAGCTGTACTATAGAGCAACAGTTATAAAAACTGCATGGTACTGGCATAGAAACAGAATGGTGGATCAATGGAACCAAACAGAAGACCCAGAAATAAACCCACACACTTATGGAAACCTGATCTTTCACAAAATGCCAAAATCATACAATGGAAAAAAAGACAGCATCTTCAACAAATGGTATTGGTCTAACTGGATGTCTACATGTAGAAAAATGCAAATAGATCCATACTTATCACCCTGCACAAAACTAAAGTCCAAGTAGATCAAAGACCTCAGCATAAAACCAGACACATTAAATTGGTTAGAAGAAAAAGTGGGGAAAACCCTAGAACTCATTGGTACAGGAGACAACTTCCTGAACAGAACATCAACAGCACAGGCTCTAAGAGCAACAATTAATAAATGGGACCTCATGAAACTGAAAAGCTTCTGTAAAGCAAAGGACACTGTCGTCAGAACAAAACGACAGCCTACAGATTAGGAAAAGATCTTCACCAACCCTATATCTGACAGAGGACTAATATCCAGTATATATAAAAAAAACTAAAGAAGTTAAACAGCAAAAAAATCAAGTAATCCAATTAAAAATGGGGAACAGAGCTAAAGAGAGAATTCTCTGTAGAGGAATATCAAATGGCAGAGAAACACTTAAAGAAATGCTCAACATCATTAGCCATTAGGAAAATGCAATTCAAAATGACCCTGAGATTTCACCTTACACCCATCAGAATGGCCAAGATGAAAAACTCAAGTGACAACACATGCTGGAGAGGTTGTGGAGAAAGGGGAACCCTCCTCCACTTCTGGTGGGAATGTAAACTTGTACAACCACTATGGAAATCAATCTGGCACTTTCTCAGACAACTAAGAATAGGGCTTCCTCAAGATCCAGCCATACCACTCCTAGGCATATATCCAAAAGAGGCTCAAGTACACAATAAGGACATTTGCTCAGCCATATTTGTAGCAGCTTTATTTGTAATAGCCAGAAGCTGGAAACAGCCCAGATGCCCCTCAACTGAAGAATGGATGCAGAAATTGTGGTACAGCTACACAATGGAGAATTACTCAGCAATGAAAAATAAGGAAATCATGAAATTTGCAGGTAAATGGTGGGACCTGGAAAGGATCATCCTGAGTGAGTTGTCCCAGAAGCAGAAAGACACACATGGCATATACTCACTCATATAGACATATAACATAGGATAAACCTACTAAAATCTGTACATCTAAAGAAACTAATTAAGAGAGAAGACCTTGACTAAAATGCTCAATCCCCATCCCCAAAGGCAAAGAGCATGGACATCAGAAGAAGAAAACAGGAAACAGACTAGAAACCTGCCACAAAGGGCCTCTGAAAGGCTCTGCCCTGCAGACTGTCAAAGCAGACGCTGAGATTTATGGCCAACTGTTGGGCAGAGTGCATGGAATCTTATATAAGAAGTGGGAAATAGTAAGATCTGGAGAGGACAGGAACTCCACAAGGAGAGCAACAGAACCAGAAAATTTGAACACAGGGAAATTCCCAGAGACTCATACTCCAACCAAGTATGATGCATAAAGATAACCTAGAACCCCTGCACAGATGTAGCCCATGGCAGTTTAGTGTCCAAGTGGGTTCCATAGTAATGGGAGGAGGGACTGCCTCTGACATAATCTGATTGGCCTGCTCTTTGATCACCTCCCCCTGAGTTGGGAGCAGCTTTACCATGCCACAGAAGATGACAATGCAGCCACTCCTGATGGATCTGATAGACTAAGATCAGAAGGAAGGAGAAGAGGACCTCCCCTATCAGTGGACTTGGGGAGGGGTGTTCGTGAAGAAGGGGATGGGAGGGTGGAATCGGGAGGGGAGGAGGGTGGGGCTTATGGGGGGATACAAAGTGAATAAAGTGTAATTAATATAATAAAATAAAATAAAATAAAATAAAATAAAAAAAGAGATCTATTGGAGGATCCAGGAAATGGAGGGAGGAATCCAGGAGTGGCTGCCTCTGCTCCCAGAACAAGGCAGCAGGGCACTGCGCAGACACAGCCTTTATACAGGACTTTTTAGGGAGTGGAGCTTTCTAGAGCAGAGATATTTTAGTTTAGGATTGGTGGGATTTCAAATCCTGAGCTTGGGGGAGCTTAGGGTTTGATGGGTTTTGCTGTTCAGGGATTGGGCGGTTCTCCTGCTCAGTATTGGTTGTTTTTTTCTTTTTTTTTTTTAGACTTTTCACCTCAATTTAAGTAATTCAGAAAGGGTCTTACTGAAGTGTAGGAGATGGCCTTTTAGAGAAATACAGAGGCTGGAAATGCCGTTATGACAATTAGAGAGGTTTGGGGAAGGGACCTGTTGACTCATGCCTTAAAGGGTTTACACACTCTTGAACTCTAAACTATAAACAAAACTACTTTCCTCAAGTAAACTGTGAACTTATACTCAGGGGCCAGATTCCTGGTCCTGGTCCTGGTCCTGGTCCTGGTCCCTGGCTGGCAGGGCTAGACCATGTAAAGCTCCCTGCCTCAGGGGAACAGGTAGTTTTATGTTGTTACCACAGAGATGGCTCCAGAGCTCCCTCATTAGCTCCAGTTTGACTCGCCTCTCTTCACCTGAGTTCTGTGTCAGCAACAGCCACAACTGAGGCTTTGGGTGTTGCTGTTTTTTCCTCCAGCTTCTCGGTTTCCCCAGGCATCTGATCAC
The DNA here is from genome assembly GCF_907164565.1 of Psammomys obesus. Lineage (NCBI taxonomy): Eukaryota > Metazoa > Chordata > Mammalia > Rodentia > Muridae > Psammomys > Psammomys obesus. The sequence continues at coordinate 9,541,120 of NW_026586589.1, forward strand.
AGGTTCCGGGAGTGTGGAGATATGTCTTCAGCTTCTCTGAGGTTCTGAGGTGTTGCTATGCACAGGTTTAGAGAGGCCAGCAGCGCAGGCTGAAGACCTGAGCACCCTCTCAGGGACCACAAGTGGGTGGCTCCCAGGGAAGCTGAAGAGCTGAAGAAGGGGTACCCAGCGTTGCCCTGGCTGCTGGAGCTCGTTAGGTGGGGGCCTGCACACTTTTCTAGAAAGTGTACAAAGTATACAAAATCACAAAGGGAGTGCATGTCAAGGAAAGCTTTCCTGCCACTTGGGATGAAGTGAATAGCCAACATCCATCTCTTCCCTCTTTTATTTGTTCATTCCAATATGCCTTGCACTGGACTCTTTGATCCTCTTGGTAATTGTCTTCCAGCTTCTACTTGATGGTCAGTGCTGTGTTAAAGTCAACGATGAAGGTTTTACGTTCTTGTCCTAGAATGGGTGCCTTCCGGAACAGTCACTAAGGCCCAGTAGTGAGCTCATCACTGAAGGGAAACTCAGTAGTCTCTCCAGCACCACGTCTTCAGGGAGGAGGAGCTGAGAGATGGGTAAGCATTGTTGACTAAAAAGAAACAGGCAGCAAAATGACAAATTCTCTTTGCTGTGACAAGTAGATCTGAAAATGAAACCACCCTAAAACACAGAGAACAAAATGGCGGTGATCAGGTATGACCAAAAATTGTGGCCACTTGGTCTCTGCTACAGTATGATATTGTTTTTATTTGATTACAAGATCATTTTAATTTTCTCTTTGATTCTTTCACTGATCATTGGTCACTCGAGAATGCACTCTTCATTCTCAGTATTTGTGTAATTTCTCTTTCAGTTGCCTTCAAGTTTCTCTCCATTTTGATCTGATAGGATGGATGAAATTAGTTCAATTATCTTATAAAGACTTGTCTTGTTGCCTAGAACATTGTCTGTTTAAAAGAAAATTCTTTTGAATCCTGAGAAAAATGTACACCGTGTTTCAGTTGATTGGAATGTTCTACTGGTATGTTTTTATTCTATATGATCTATGGTGTGGCATAGCAAAGAAATCAACAATTTCAAAAATTCAAAATTGTTGATTTTTTTCTTTTGGTGACCTCTTTAAAGATAAAAGTAAAATGTTGATGTCAGTCTATGCTAATGTATCAGAGTTTGTTGACCTCTTGTGGTCACTTGTATTACAGTTTAATTTGTATTCCCCATATTTGTTGCACTCATATTTACAATTGTTATATTGCCTTGTAAAATGTTTTCTATGTTCATATGTAGTGGACCTATGCACCTTTTATAACTAAATTAATCATGAAATATACATTGTAAAAAAATAAAAATATCATGCCATCTATTTTTGGCTTCCATTCACCTGAAAGTTTGACTTCTGTCCTTTGGATCTCAGTCTGTGGGTCTCTTTACTGGACAGTTATTTTTTCCTCTAAAAATAGATTATTTGGTGTATATTTTTGTTATCCAGTCAACAGTTTGCATCTTTTTATTGGTTATTAATATCATTTACATTTAAAGGTGGCATTGACTTATGTTAACTAATTGCTATAAAAAATCTCTTCCCCCTCTCTGTGTATTTGTTTGTGTGCTGTATGTTTGTATGTTTGTGTGTGTAACAGGTATATCTAAAGTTGAAAATGCTCTAATACATAGAGAACTATTGGAGTTCACTAGGTATGATGACATAATGGTGGTTACTCAGTTTCTGGTAACTTATGATTTCATTTTCTTTTTTATTATAGGATCATTTTAATTTCCTCTTTTTTTCAGTGAAATCATTTCTAGGAAGACTTATTGGTGGATCTGGCTCCTCTGAGCTGCTGGATGTTTGAGTGTTGTGCTATTTCATCTTCATCACTATGGCTGTAGTTATGGAAAGTGGTTAGAAGGGGGAGAGAAAAGAAAATCAAGGTGATGAGAAGAGAGGAAGGGAGATGTAGAGCTGGATGGAAGATTGCTTTTTTCTTGGTATTTGTGTAATTTCTCTTGCTGTTGAGTTCAAGTTTCTTTCAATATTGATCTGATAGATAGGATGAAATTAGTCCAATTATCTTTTCAAGACTTGTATTGTTGCCTAGAACATGTAGGAAACAATTCTATGGACTTCTGAGAAAAATGTATACTCTGTTTAGGTTGATCAGAATGTTCTACAGATATCTGTTTGATTGATTTGATCTATAGTGCGGCTGACCTCTGTAGTTTCTTTGTTATTTCTTTCTTTTGGTTACCTATTTAAATCTGAAAGTACCCTATCGATGTCAATCCATGTTAATGTATCAGAATTCATTTGACTTCTTGTGGTCATTTGTACTTTTGTGAAACTGGGATCCCTAATATTTGTCATATTTATTTTTACAATTGTTATATTTCCTCATGAACTGTTTTGTCTGTTTATATGTAATAGGCTTATGCATCTTTTACAATTAATTTTTACTGGAAAGATACTTTTTGAAATACCAAAACACTATGCTATCTGTTTTTGGCTTCCATTCACCTGAAAGTTTGAATTCCATCCTTTTAATCACAGCCTGTTAGCTGTTTTACTAATGAGAGGTTGTTTGTTCGTTTTAAGAACATGATGGGGAGGGTTTCTTTTTCCTTGGAGAAGGGGGAGGGTGGGAGGGGAGGAGGGAGGGAACTAGAGGGGGGATACAAAGTAAATAAATTATAATTAAAAATATAAAAATGGAATAAAAATATGCTCAAAAAAAGAACATGATGTATTTTTTATTATCCAACCAACCAGTCTGCATCTTTTTATTGATTATTTAAAGCCATTTACATTTAAAGTTTCTTTGACCTATGTTAATTTATTCTTTTTTTTTAAAATCTTTTATTTTTTTTATTAATTACACTTTATTCATTTTGTATCCCCCCATGAGCCCCTCCCTCCTCCCCTGCCGATCCCACCCTCCCTCCCCTTTCTGCATGCATGCCACTCCCCAAGTCCACTGATAGGGGAGGTCCTCCTCTCCTTCTTTCTGATCTTAGTCTATCAGTTCTCATCAAAAGTGGCTGCATTGTCCTCTACTGTGGCCTGGTAAGGCTGCTCCCCCCTCAGGGGGAAGTGATCAACGAGCAGGCCAATCAGATTATGTCAGAGGCAGTCCCTCTTCCCATTACTATGGAACCCACTTGGACACTGAACTGCCATGGGCTACACCTGTGCAGGGGTTCCAGGTCATCTCCACAAATAGTCCTTGGTTGGAGTATGAGTCTCTGGGAAGTTCCCTGTGTTCAAATTATCTTGTTCTGTTGCTCTGCTTGTGGAGTTCCCATTCCCTCCAGCTCTTACTATTTCCCACTTCTTACATAAAATTCCATTCACTCTGCCCATCAGTTGGCCATCAGGTTCAGCATCTGCTTTGACAGTCTATACTGCAGAAGCTTTCAGAGGCCCTCTGTGGCAGGTTTCAAGGTTGTTTCCTGTTTTCTTCTGGCTTTCAGAGGCCCTCGGTAGCGGGTTCCGAGGTTGTTTCCTATTTTCGTTTTCTTCTGATGTACATCCTCTTTGCCTTTCAGGATGGGGATTGAACATTTTAGTTAGGGTCCTCTCTTTTGCTTAGTTTGTTTAGATGTACAGCTTTTAGTGGGTTTATTCTATATTGTATGTTTATATGAGTGAGTATATACCGTGAGTGTCTTTTTGCTTCTGGGTCAACTCACTCAGGATGATCCTTTCCAGGTCCCACCATTTACCTGAAAATTTCATGATTTCCTTATTTTTCATTGCTGAGTAATACTCCATTGTATAGATGTACCACAGTTTCTGCATCCATTCTTCAGTTGAGGGGCATCTGGGTTGTTTTCAGCTTCTGGCTATTACAAATAAAGCTGCTACAAACATGGTTGAACAAATGTCCTTGTTGTGTACTTGCGCCTCTTTTGGGTATATGCCTAGGAGTGGTATGGCTGGATCTTGAGGAAGCGCTATTCCTAGTTGTCTGAGAAAGCGCCAGATTGATTTCCAGAGTGGTTGTACCAGTTTACATTCCCACCAGCAGTAGAGAAGGGTTCCCCTTTCTCCACAACCTCTCCAGCATGTGTTGTCCCTTGAGATTTTCATCTTGGCCATTCTGATGGGTGTAAGGTGAAATCTCAGGGTTGTTTTGATTTGCATTTCCCTAATGGCTAATGAGGTTGAGCATTTCTGTAAGTGCTTCTCTGCCATTCGATATTCCTCTATTGAGAATTCTCTGTTTAGCTCTGTTCCCCATTTTTTAAGTGAATTACTTGGTTTGTTGCTTTTCAGCTTGTTTAGTTCTTTATATATATTGGATATGAGTCCTCTGTCAGATAGAGGGTTGGTGATGATTCTTTCCCAATCTGTAGGCAGTCGCTTTGTTTTGATGACGATGTCCTTTGCTTTACAGAAGCTTTTCAGTTTCATGAGGTCCCATTTATTGATTGTTGCTCTTAGAGCCTGTGCTGTTGGTGTTCTGTTCAGGAAGTTTTCTCCTGTACCAATGAGTTCTAGGGTATTCCCCACTTTTTTTTCTAGCCGATTTAATGTGTCTGGTTTTATGTTGAGGTCTTTGATCCACTTGGACTTCAGTTTTGTGCAGGGTGATAAGTATGGATCTATTTGCATTTTTCTACATGTAGACATCCAGTTGGACCAGCACCATTTGTTAAAGATGCTATCATTTT
>NW_026586589.1:9545878-9601944 GCF_907164565.1 Psammomys obesus
AGGTCTTCTGTTCGATTCCATTGATCCACCATTCTGTTTCTATGCCAGTACCATGCAGTTTTTATAACTGTTGCTCTATAGTACAGCTTGAGATCAGGGATGGAGATACCTCCAGAAGATCTTTTATTGTAGAGGATTGTTTTAGCAATTCTGGGTTTCTTGTTATTCCATACGAAGTTGAGAATTTTTCTTTCCAGGTCTGTAAAGAATTGTGTTGGCAATTTGATGGGAATTGCATTAAATCTGTAGATTGCTTTTGGTAAGATGGCCATTTTTACTATGTTAATCCTGCCAAGCCATGAGCATGGGAGATCTTTCCATCTTCTCATATCTTCCTCTAATTCTTTCTTCAGAGACTTGAAATTTTTTTCATACAAGTCTTTGACTTGCTTGGTTAGGGTTACGCTAAGGTACTTTATGTCATTTGTGGCTATTGTGAATGGTGTTGTTTCTCTAATTTCTTTCTCAGCCCTTTTGTCTTTTGTATACAGGAGTGCTACTGATTTTTTTGAGTTAATTTTATATCCGGCCACTTTGCTGAAGGTGTTTATCAGCTGTAGGAGTTCCCTGGTAGAGTTTTTGGGGTCACTCATATATACTATCATATCATCTGCAAATAGTGATAATTTGACTTCTTCTTTTCCCATCTGTATCCCCTTGATCTCCTTTGACTGTCTTATTGCTCTAGCAAGGACTTCCAGCACTATGTTGAAGAGATATGGAGACAGTGGGCAGCCTTGTCTTGTCCCTGATTTCAGAGGGATTGCTTTAAGTTTCTCTCCGTTCAGTTTGATGTTGGCTATAGGCTTGCTGTATATCGCCTTTACTATGTTTAGATATGTGCCTTGTATCCCTGATCTCTCCAGTACTTTAAACATGAATGGATGTTGGATTTTGTCAAATGCTTTTTCAGCATCTAGGGAGATTATCATGTGGTTTTTTTCTTTCAGTTTGTTAATATGGTGGATCACATTGATGGATTTCCGTATATTGAACCACCCCTGCATACCTGGGATGAAGCCTACTTGGTCATAGTGGATAATATCTTTGATGTGTTCTTGGATCCGGTTTGCAAGTATTTTGTTAAGTATTTTTGCATCAATGTTCATAAGGGAGATTGGCCTGAAATTCTCTTTCTTTGTTGAGTCTTTGTGAGGTTTAGGTACCAAGGTGATTGTGGCTTCATAGAATGAATTTGGTAATGTTCCTTCTGTTTCTATTTTGTGAAATAGTTTGAAGAGAATTGGAGTTAGCTCTTCTTTGAAGGTCTGGTAGAATTCTGCGCTGAAGCCATCTGGTCCTGGGCTTTTTTTGGATGGGAGACTTTTGATGACTGCTTCTATTTCTTTGGGGGATATAGGACTATTTAGTTGATTTACCTGGTCCTGATTCAGCTTTGGTGAGTCAAATCGATCAAGAAAATTGTCCATTTCATTTAGATTTTCAAATTTTGTGGCATATAGACTTTTGAAGTAAGTCCTAATGATTGTTTGGATTTCCTCAGTGTCTGTAGTTATGTCCCCCCTTTCATTTCTGATTTTGTTGATTTGGGTGGTGTCTCTCTGCCTTTTAGTTAGCTTGGCTAAGGGTTTGTCTATCTTGTTGATTTTCTCAAAGAACCAGCTCTTGGTTTCATTGATTCTTTGAATTGTTTTATTTGTTTCTAATTGATTGATTTCAGCCCTGAGTTTGATTATTTCCAGCCGTCTACTCCTTTTTGGTGTGTCTGCTTCTTTTTCTAGGGTTTTTAAGTGGGCCATTAAGTTGCTTGAATGAGCTGTCTCGAATTTCTTCTTGAAGGCACTTAGTGCTATGAACTTTCCTCTTAGCACTGCTTTCATTGTGTTCCACAAGTTAGGGTATGTTGTGTCTTCATTTTCATTGAGTTCTAGAAAGGCTTTAATTTCTTTCTTTATTTCTTCCCTGACCCAGCTGTCATTTAGTAACAAGTTGTTCAGTTTCCATGAGTGTGTAGGCTTTTTGCTATTTCTGTTGTTGTTGAAGTCCAGCTTTATTCCATGGTGATCAGACAGGATACAAGGGATTATTTCAGTCTTCTTGTATCTGTTGAGGCTTGCTTTGTGACCAACTATATGGTCTATTTTGGAGAAGGTTCCATGAGGTGCTGAGAAGAAGGTAAATTCTTTTGTGTTTGGGTATAAAGTTCTGTAGATGTCTGTGAGGTCCATTTGATTCATGACCTCTGTCAGAGATATTGTTTCTTTGTTTAATTTCTGTTTTGTTGACCTGTCCTTTGTTGAGAGTGGGGTGTTGAAGTCTCCCACTATTAATGTGTGGGGATCTATATGTGGTTTAAATTTTATCAATGTTTCTTTTACAAATGTGGGTGCTCTTGTATTTGGGGCATAGATGTTCAGGATTGTGATGTCTTCCTGGTGGAATTTTCCCTTGATGAGTATGAAGTGTCCTTCCTCATCTCTTTTTATTAATTTTGGTTGAAAGTCTATTTTATCAGATATTAGAATGGCTACTCCTGCTTGTTTCTTGGGTCCATTTGCTTGGAAAGTCATCTTCCAACCTTTTACCCTCAGGTAATGTCTATCTTTGTGTCTTAGGTGTGTTTCTTGTATGCAACAGATTGCTGGGTTTTGTTTACGTATCCATTCTGTTAATCTGTGTCTTTTTACTGGAGAGTTGAGTCCATTGATGTTGAGAGAGATTAATGACCAGTGGCTGTTAGATCCTTTGATTTTGATGTTGGCTGTGTTCATAAGTTTGTGTGCTTGGTTGCTTTTTGTTTTGCTGTAGTAAGGTTAATTATTTCCTGTGTTTTCTTGACAGAAGCTAATTTTCTTGGGTTGTATTTTCCCTTCCAGTGTCTTCTGTAATGCTGGATTTGTGTGTACGTATTGTTGAAATTTGTTTTTGTCATTGAATATCTTGTTTTCTCCGTCTATGAGGACTGAGAGTTTTGCAGGGTATAGTAGCCTGGGTTGACATCTGTGTTCTCTTAGGGTCTGCATGATATCTGTCCAGGCCCTTCTGGCTTTCATAGTTTCTGTTGAAAAGTCAGGTGTGATTCTAATGGGTTTGCCATTATATGTTACTTGGCCTTTTTCCCTTGCAGCTTTTAGTATTTTTTCTTTGTTCTGTATACTTCCTGTTTTGATTATTATGTGGCGGGAGGATTTTCTTTTCTGGTCAAATTTGTTGGGTGTTCTGTAGGCCTCATGTATCCTTATTGGCTTCTCCTTTAACCTTGGGGAAATTTTCTTCAATGATTTTGTTGAAAATATTTTCTGGGCCTTGGAGAAGGGAGTCTTCTTTTTCCTCTATTCCTATTATTCTTAGGTTTTGTCTTTTCATATTGTCTTGGATTTCTTGGACGGTCTGTGTCAGGAATTTTTTGGATTTAACATTTTCTTTGACAGATACATCGATTTCTTCCATTGTATCTTCTACACCTGAGATTCTTTCTTCCATTTCTTGTATTCTGTTGGTTATGCTTACCTCTGTAGTTCCTGTTTTCTTCCCTAAATTCTTCCTCTCCATTATTTCCTCCATTTGTGTTTTCTTTAATTTTTCTAGTTCTATCTTCAGGTCTTGAGTTGTTTTGTTTACTTCCTTCACCTGTCTGCTTGTATTTTCCTCTTTTTCTTTTAGTTCCTTCAACTCTGTCTCTTTGATTTCTTTCAGTGATTTAATTATTTCTTCTCTGAAGGCCACAAGCTGTTTGGCTGCATCTTCCCGTATTTTTTCACGGATGGCCCTAATTTGCTTGTCTTTATCTTCCTCCATTTCTTTACGGATAGCCATGATCTGTTTGGTTTTATCTTCCTCTAATTCTTTACGTATTTTATCTGTTTCCTCTATTATTCTCTTCATCAACATAGATGTAAGGTCATCTTCTTGATTTTCTATTATGCTGCATTGTTCAGGGCTGTTCGCCCCTGGATGGCTGGGTTCTGGAGATGCCATATTGCTCTGTCTTTTGTTGGTTGAGCCTTTACGCTGACCTCTACCCATTGGGCTGATTTAGGTGTTGGCTGTTAGTTTCTGTGCTTCCTGGAGTCCTGAGGTAGGGAGTATCCCCTTGGCCGGAAGATGATTTTTCCTGAAGGAGTCCTTCTCTGCTTTTTGGTTATGGTCACTGTATGGCCAGTGTTTCTCCGGAGATGCCACTGCTCACCTCAGGTTTATAGCCCTGAGTAGTAGCTGTGGTCTATGTTAGGCAGGGGGGGATCTCCTCTTACCCATAAAATTTCTCAAGACAGCTGCCCCACTGCTGGGTTTCTTGTTATAAATTTAGTGTGCTGCTGCTCACTAAATTTCCATGTACAGTCCTCTTGAAGAAACTGCTGATTCCCTAGCTATGGGGTTTTCTCCCAACAGGGAAACTCAGTCTGTTATCCTGGGGCGCACAGTTCTGTCTGAGAAAGTGGGAGGTGCACTCAGCAAGTCTCTGGGCCAAAGGCTGATTGCTCTGCTCTGGACCTGGAGAATGTGCACCTAGGTTGAGTTGGCGCCTGGGGGCACTGTTCTGGTCTGGAGGCTGGGTGCCTCACTCTGGACCAGAAGCTGTGTGTCTCTGTCTGGGATGGCGGCTGTAGGCACCAGTCTGGTCCAGATGCTGTGGGTGCAGCCCCCCCTGAAGGATCAGGGATTCCTACAGTTTTGGCAGTCCAGCCAGGGACAACTGGCCGATCCCTGGCACAGTATCTGAGGGCTGCTGTAATGGCTCTTCGGCTCCTGCAGGTCCGAGGATGCAGCTGTGTGTCCCAGTGCCCCAGGGGAATGCAACAATGGCGGCAGAGCACAGCGCTTCTGCCTGCACTAGAGTCTGCGTGAGTCCAGGAAGTGTTTTGGTGCTGGGTGTCCTAAGCGTTAGAGCTGCTGACCCCCTCCGCTGGGGGTTTCCTCCTGCCAGAGACACGCAGTCTGGTGCCCTGTTGCCCTGGTGCCCACAGTTCTATCTGAGGCGGCGAATCACGCGCGCAGGCAGGGCTCTGTGCAGGCAGGCGCCTTTGTCCCTCCCGGCTCTGGGTCCGGGCTGGCTCCTGGGGCACCCGCGGAACCCGAGTCTTTTCCAGGGGATGTCTGGGTAACCTGGGGTTGGTCCCAATTGTTTCCTGCTCCGTGGGGTTATCTCTCGACTGGGAAATCCAGTCTATGGTGTTGTGGGCCCACAGTTCAGTCTGGGACCGTGACCAGATCGCGCTGGCGGGTAGCTCTGGGCTGGCGACCAAACGCCTGGCGGAACGGGGATCTCTTCCGCGGTTTTGCCGGGTGAGTTAAAGCTGATCGAATCCCCCACCGTGGGGTATCCTCTCACCTGAGAAACACAACCACTTGTGTTTTATGGCCGCGAGTTCTGATTGCTGGTCACTGTGCCAATCCTGCTGTGCTGCTCCTCAGAATGAGAGTCCTCCCGGCGCTCTGTTAATTTATTCTTATAAAAATAAGCTCTATCTCTCCTTCCTTCCCTCCTCCCCCGTAGATGTGTGTGTTTGTGTGTGTGTGTGTGTGATGTGGGTGTGGGTCTGGTTTAGCACATTTGTCCATGTTAAGAACACTTTTTGTTGTCAGTTCTCTCTTCTTCGCTTTGCTGAGGGAGATTCTCTACTGAGTTTTCTGCCATTCAGTATTGGATGGTCTGAGCTTTGGGAGCAGGTCTGTGGTCTCTTCCACTCTCTCATATCATTGCAGAAATGCTGGTGTCACTGATGTCAGCCAGAGCAACTGGCTTCTTGTGGGTTCCAAGCATTGAACTCAAGAATCAATCAGCTTCACTCTACTGCTGACCTGTTCTGCCTGTTTTACCTTTGGTGCGGGTGTTCACTGTCCATGGTGCTGAACTCAACCAGCCCAGGGTAATGTTTGTCACTGTCTGCCTAACCAAGAAGTGTCCTCTCCCAAATCTTTGCCTACATTAAGACACAAATATGCAAAGCATCCTCCTACTCGCTATTGACCATGTTGTCTTTCTTACTTTTAAGTCCAGGAAACTCACTGACATTGATAAAACTCTTGTTTGGCTAAATGAATTTCATATGTGGCTTGTCTATCAGTTGGTCCCACAGCTCACATGGTGTTGGGGATGTCCATGGTATGTGCTGGTACATGTGGGGAATGGGATAAAATGAGATGCATCAAGCTTTTCAAAGTTTTGTCACTGCTGGCAAATCAGTTCAGTTAGAGTCTCCCTGTCCATACTGGTCAGGATGAACAGCAGATGGTAGTTCTTTAGATGACCAAGTGGAAATGTGTGCCAAGCAAGAAATGCAGATGAGATTTAAGCCCAAATAGGAAAATAAAGTGAATTATGTGTCATTAAAATTTCATATTGATGAGATGTTGAATTGAACATTCTTTGCAATATTAGCAAAGAAAAATATGTGTGAGACAATTGCATTTAGGTTTTTAAACTGTTTAATTCTGAGTGCCAGACCGTGGCACTGGAGACTGGAGATCAGCCTTGGGTGTTGGTACTGTCTTCCCATCCTCCTTAATTTTGACATAGTGTCTCTCACTTGGCCCTAGACTCACCAATTAGGCAGCACTGGCTGGCCAGTAAGCCCCAGAAATCCTCCTAGCTCCACTCCCCACCTTTGGAATTACTAGTGCACACCATCATGCCTAGGTTTCTGATGAGAGTTCTGAGGATTAAACCTTGGTTCTCAGGCTTGCATGACAAGCACTTTGTGGGCTTATGTTGTATCCCAACTCAGATGTGTCATTTCAAGGCATTTCAAATTGTGACCTCTGAGAAGAGCATAATCAGCACAGAGAAGTCACAAATGAATACACGACCAGTGAGATGAATGGTGTTTTCCTCATATGGTACCCCAGGCATCATTCTTGTAAAAATGTCCCCATTAACTTAACCCCGCTATGCCAGCCACTTCTCATGGTTCCTCTGCTTAAAAAGAATCCCACTACCACCTGCCTAATGCCCTTCCCACATACTCAGCCTTCATCTGTGTCTAGAACAACTCCATCTGCGCTGTCATATATGGCTCATCTGGAAGTTCTCAACCCCAAACAGCCTTCCATCTTCTGTCAACTTGCCAGTTCCCACACTCCTTCTCCCATAATTTCCTGTTTTGTATTCCTAAAATTCCAAGCACTATCTATGCTGTTGTTGGCTCTTAATTTATCCATTTATTGTGGTTGGCTAGAATAGTAAAAATCTGGAACACACAGAGCCTTGTCTATATTCTCCATTGTCATGGCCTTAGAATGTAGAAGGATGCTGACATCCTGATGAGTCTTAATTCATCACAGATGAATGAAGGAAGGAGTGATACACATTGTGATTCTAAAGGTCAGAGTTCACTATTCTAGATGCTCCCATGCCCTGGGTTGTTACCACACCAACACAGTGTTCCTTCCCTTTGTAGCTTTTGCCTGGTGGCTTGCCTGATGCTCTGCTTCAGGACTGTGTCTAGCCTGCAAAAGAGACGTCTCAGGTGGTGAGATCTGGAAGCATAAGAGTGACTGAAGCAACTTTTTCCATGTGCAAAGGGAAGATAGCAGGGATGGATATGAAGCCAAAAGTCTTGGAGCTAGAGCAGCATGGAAGAAAGTGCTAATTGGCAACTGGGCATCTTCCATTATTTCATTGACAGCTTTTCTTTATTCCTTTGCATTTCTAGGAGTCCAGAGCAAAAAATACTTCATGGTAGAACTGCTTACCAGTCCCAATAATATCAGTGTCCTGTCACTGCATGGGTTACAGCATTCTGGTGCATCTGTGGTGGAGCTATGTGAATTTTTTTCTGACTCTGCCATTTTCTTACTTCAATTGGTCATTTTTTTTTAAATCCTTTTTGCTCTGTTCTTCATAAGCAGAATATGGAGAGTGTGATCAGAACCTTGGGTGTCAACTTGACTAAATCTGAAATTAACTAAACCTCAAATTGACAGGGCACACTCGTGAAGGATTATTTCTTAACTGGATACTGTGAATTGGGAAGACCCACTTTTAATCCAGATCTTTGAGTTAGGAAAACACACTTGTAATCTTCATCAAATCTTCTTCATTGTCGTCTCCTTCTCCTTCTGCTCCTCCTCCTCCTGCTGCTGCTCTTCCTCCTCCCTCCTTCTTCTTGTCCTCTTTCTTTTCCTCCTCCTTCTTTTTCATCATTGTTATCATTGTTGTTGTCTTCTGTTTTGGTTTTTTGAGACAAGGTTTCTTTGTGTAGCCTTGGCTGTCCTGGATTCACTTTGTAGATTTGAACTCACAGCAATCTGCCTGTCTCTGCCTACCAGAGTGCTGTGATTAAAGACATGCACCACCATGAGGTCCAAATCTTCTTGAAGAACGTAAAAAGGTCACAAAAGAGGTCCCCTCCCTCTCTCTCTTTCTACTTCCTCTGAATCAAGTTGGCAAGACAATTACTTAATTGGCATTAAAGCTTACTTTTTTGGGCATCTGGTGTACATGGGAGACCATCTAAGGTATCCAGCATTGTAGGTTGAACAATGACTGGACTCTTAAATCTTCTATTCATTGTTGAATTAGTTGGACCACAGCTTTAAGTCATTCTAATAAATCCTCTACCTATGTACAAATTTATTTATTCATTCTATAGGTTACGTTGCTTTAGAGAACATTGACTAATACAGATGATAATGTGTTCATGTCAGAATTTCTGTGAGAACAAATTCATAATGCACACTACTATGTCTTTGCTCATAGTAAAATATTTCCTAGGCCCAAACAATTTACTCTTAGTGTTTCCTACTAAGAACTTTTTAGGTTTTGTTTCTTTCCTTGGCCTTGTTGTTCCTAACCACAGGATATCCACAACGTCTTCCTCTCAAGTTACAAAGAGAAGCCAGTCCTGTACCTTAGGATCCACTTGAACTTCACAGTGGACCATTTCCCATTATAGTAGCCAGTTCTGTTTTGAATAGCCACCACTCTAATATGGTGGTCCATAGAAAAAGAGATTGCATTCACTGAGCTTCTCTGTTCTCTGTCCATATAGGATAGTCTGGGGGCTGGACTTTGGAATTTTTACTAAAACTCCCTTTAGGACACATAGGTGGTTGATCACAGAGAATAGTTATTGAAAATCAAGAAATGGGGGGTGGGAGATAAGAGGGATAGGAACAAGAAGGGAAACTGAGGGAGATATCTCTTTGTCACACTGGAGGCCTGTGACAGCGTAGGCTTCTGGGAGATATGGGTGTGACTCTAGCTGAGATCCCTAACAGAGGGAACATGGAGACTGAAGTGAACACTTCCTAACCAGGCAGGCCTAGTGGAAGGAGGGAAACAACAACCCATAGACAAAACCTGTGATCCAAAAATGACCCTGCCTACAAGAAGTGCAGAGATAACAAGGGAACAAAGATTTAGGGAAAGTCCAACCAATAATTGACCCAACCTGAGACCCACCCCATGGTAGAGAGCCCGCCCTTTACACTAATAATGATGCTCTGCTATGCTTGCAGATGAGAGTCTAACTTGACTGTCCTCTGGGAGGCTCCAGCCAGCAGCAGATCTGGACAGATGATGTGACTTGCAGCCTAGTACGGGGCGGAGCTCTGGCGGTCCTGCAGGAGTGTTGGGGGAAAGATGGGAGGATCTGGAGGGAACAGGAACCTCCCAAGAAGACCAACAGAGACAACTAACCCAGTCCCATGGGGCTTTCGGAGACCGAGACATAAACTAAGGAGCATGCGTGATCTGGACCTAGGCTCCCTACACGCATGTAGGTCACAGGCTGCTTGGTATTCATATTGGGGGACTGGATATTGGAGGTGGGGGCTGTTTCTAACATGGACTCTATTGCCTGATTTTGGATAACTTCTTCCTGGCAGGGCTGCCTTGCCTGGCTTCAGCAGATGAAGACATACTCAGTCCTGATGTGACCTGATGTGTTGGGGAGGTGAATATGGTGGGGGGAGAATTTTCCTTTTCTGGGTTAAAAGGGAGAAGGGAAGAGGGAAGAAGGAGAAGTAGAAGAGATTTCGAGGAGTGGCGGGAAGGGGCACCCTCAGGATGTAAAGTAAATAAACTAATATAAAATTTTTTATAAAGGAGAAATATAGCCTCAAGAATCGAGAAAAAAAGATACTGAAATTTGTCATGTATCAGTAGGATTCACTCAGTAGATTTAATATGTAATTACATATTCTGAATATGTTTCTTATCTATATGCTACATTAATATGGATTTAATATGTTTTTTAAAAGAGTGTTGTAAAGTATGCCCTAATGTTACTCCTAGCTCTGGTTCTGTTTCATCTATTCAGCTACAATTTCACCCCATAACCTGCAACAACTCATATTTCAAGGATTCAAGCAATCTACACACAGGTCAGTGTGCAGTTAGAATTTTAATGCTGGTGTGGTGATACCAGGTGTGTAGACTACTGAGAGAAGAAGAGAGTCTGAGAAGGTCCTTCAGTAGGTTCAGGCAGACATTGTGTGGATGATGGTGGCACCTTCTAGAGAGAAGGGCCACATGGAGTAAGCCTCTGGGGACCAACTTGTAATGAGAACGCAGGCCATCAGGACATTGGCTGTCACAGCAGCACCGGAAGCTGGCATTCCCTGGAGACTGAGAAGATCCACAGTAGCCTGGCCTCACTGTGGCCACTTGATTCTACCGTGCCCAGCATGGCTTTGGCCATAGAGAGGACAGAAACTTCGGCAGGTATTTGGTCAGCCTTTTTCTGGTGCCTGATCCTGACCCTTCCACATCCTGTCTTCTGGAGCAGCCGCAGATGGGAAAAGGTAGAGTGGGGGCCATCCTCAAACCAGCGTGAGGGTTCAGCCCATGAGAAGTGTCTGTGCACAAAGTCAGGACTCAGTCAGTAACTCCCGGTAAAATCTTTGAGTAACAAAGATCATGGCTCTGTCGAGGTTCATGATGCTGGCTCGGGGTTCAGGGTGTACTCAAATCAGAGTTGAGCCTGGAGCCAAAATTGATCTCAAGTTCTCTAGTCCTGTGACAGAAGCAGAACAAGTCAACCCTGGATTCCTGACAGGCTGTTGTGCACAGGGCACAGAGCCTACGTGCGGGGTTTGAATGAGAACTACTGCCATAGGCTGATATACTAGAATATTTGGTCCCCAGTTAGAAAAGCACTTTAGGAAGGATTAGGAAGTGTGGCATTGTTACAGGAGGTGTGTTACTAGGGGTGGGCTCTGAGGTTTCAAAAGGCCATGGCAACCCCAAGCATGCTGTCTGGTAGTTGCGTCTCAGGATGTTAGCTCTCAGCTACTGCTGCCATCCCATGCCTGTCTGCCTGCCGTCATGCTCCTCACCTTGTTTATATTCTCTAATCCTCTGGTCTTGAGACCAATATTGAATGCTCTCTTTTATGCCTTGCTGTGGTCATGTTGTTTTGTTGTTATAATAGAAAAGTACCTAAAACATTTCTCATTCTCATACCGTCAGGGGGCGTCCCTCTGCCTCCTTTTGCTCCTTCGTCTTCAGATGGAGTCTGATCTATCCACAGGCTGTTCTGTCTGTGGATCATCTGAAGGAACCAATACAGACCAGCCTCAGGCTTTGTCATGGGATATTTAACAGATTCTCACCCAACGCAATACATTCTCCCAGCCTGTCCCTCTGACACCTGTGTGATCTCAAGTATGTCACATTTTAACTGAAAGTGGGCAATCAATATCAGTGCTTGACTGTACTTAGCCTTGTGAGGATCCGATGAATTAGTTCATTCAAAACAGAGGACTCTTCATACGGATGTATCCTTAGAAGGACCACCTCCAGGGACTGATAACTCCACTGGCCCATTTCTGTTACCCCAGCTACCACATCATCATGGAGAGCAAAAGGCTCAAGTGAGCTCCCCCACCCGGTGAAGAAAGGAGAAACCAAAGACCCACATTTGTGAGGATGCAAGGTGCCTTGCTTGGGGTGTTCCCACAGCTGTTGTTCATTCCCCAGGCTGTGGTTTCCGAAGGGAGTCCTGACGAGGAGATATTTCAAATGATTTAACAAAAGCCTTTTGCTATAAAAGTAGCTGAGGAGCAGAGAAGGAAAAAGAAGGAGGGGGAGACACACACACAAAAAGGAGACTTTGCGGAAACATACTGCCTACCCTCCTGAGACAGAAGGGCTCATTTCCAGGATCTGGAAACTGTTAACCTTAGCAACCTGGAACTATGGAATCCTGAATCAGAGATATTTCAGGAGATGAGAACCCTCAACCGTAGGATGTCAGAAGTTCAGAATCTGAAAATATAGAATCCAAAACCCAAATACCCCAGACTCCTAAAACCTTGAACTCTGGAACTTTAACCTCTTCAGAAGGCTGAAGCCTTTGGTGAGGCCTGCAGACCTCTCAAGTAGAAAATGGCACGTCAGAGGAATTATTGTCCTGAAACACAGCCACACCTACAGATGCCTCTCCAGCCCCCTCCAGTCCTGGCTGCATGTCAAGAACTAGAGACTTACTTTGTTTCTCAGCACTGAGGATGTTCTCTTGCTCCTGGAGTGAGTTACAGCTTCCAGAACACTGATCATCACAGTGTTTTGTCTGCAAATAAAGGGACTTAGAAAGCTTGGTTAAGACTGCAGCATAGCTTAAGGAGTCCTCTGGAAGTCAAGGGACCTACAACTCTGTTCTGTGGTCTCATCTCAGCTTGTCAGGATGGCCATCCCTGAGCAACTGAGCATCTCATGCCTCAGCAGCTGCTTCCTCAGTGCCTGGGTGCTCATCAGAGACCTGACACTGTATCATTCACTCAGACTCATTTACAGAGCACCAGGCTGAGTTCTGGGGAAGTGGGAGATAACATCCAGCCTTGAACCTCCTTCATAAGCAAGTCACCCTGAGGTTGCCTCCTCCCACCTTCAACTCTCATCCAGCTGCCATCTCCTGGGGCAGCCCATCCTGCATGTGCACTGAAGGGAGTATTTGTTCTTTTCCCTGCTAAGTATTATGATCCATGTAAGGATCTTTATTTTTCTTGAATAAACGTATGAACCAAATACTCCTCTGCCTGTCTTATCCTCATGATATTTTCCAGGAGACAGAGAACCTGTGTCTTTTCACTGTATCATTTGGCAGAGCTTAGAGCAATGCCTACCTGTATCACACAGCAGGTTTTTTAAAAATTTTATTTAATTTTTATTAATTATGGTTTATTGACTTTGTATTCCAGCTGTAGCCCCTCCCCATCCTTCCTTCCTCTTCTTCTCCTATGCCCCTCTCCCAGTTCAATGATAGGGGAGATCCTCCTCCCCTTCCATCTGACTCTAGTCTATCAGGTCTATCAGGACTGGCTGCACTGTCTTCCTCTGTGGCCTGGTAAGGCTGCTCCCCCCTCAGACAGAAGTGATCAAAGAGCCAGCCTATGAGTTCATGTCAGAGACAATCTCTGTTCCTATTACTGGGGAACCCTCTTGGACACTGAGCTGCCATGGGCTACATTTGTTCAGGGGTTCTACGTTATCTCCATGCATGGTCCTTGTTTTCAGTATCAGTCTCACAAAAGACCCCTGTGCTCAGATTTTTGGTTCTGTTATTCTCCTTGTGTAGCTATTTCCCTTCCAGGTCTTTCTATCTTCCACATCTTTCTTAAGATTCCCTGCACTCTGCCCAAGATTTGGCTATGAGTCTCAGCGTATGTTTTGATGCCTTGCTGGGTAGAGTCTTTCAGAGGCCCTCCGTGGCAGGCTCCTGTCCTGTTCCCTGTTTTCTCCCTCTTCTGATGTCTATCTTGTTTGCCTTTCTGAATGAAGATTGAGCATCTTACCCCGGGTCCTCCTTCTTGATTAGCTTCTCTGGGTTAACAAATTTTAGTGTGATTATCCTATATTATATATGTAATAGACACTTATAAGTGAGTATATATAATGTGTGTCATTCTGCTTCTGGGATATCTCATTCAGGATGATTTTTTTCTAGATCCCACCATTTGCCTGCATGATTTCCTTGGTTTTAATAGCTAAGTAGTATTCCATTGTGTAAATGTACCACAATTTCTGTATCCATTCCTCAACTGAAGGACATCTGGGCTGTTTCCAGGTTCTGGCTATTACAAATAAAGCTGCTACAAACATGGTTGAGGCTCCCCAGGGATATAGTTATTTTTCTGTGAGCAATGGAGCACCAACTCACTCGAAATCCTTCTGAGATGACAAGAGATATAATATACCAATATCCAGTACTTTCAAAGATCCTATAGTCTTATTCTTGCCCGCTGCCCAGGTGATGGTTTCCTTAAGCAGAACTGCGTCAATGTTCAGGTTTAGGTTCCAGTTCTGTGAGGCATCTGCTCAAAACAGTCATCAGTCAGTGCCCCACACCTGAGGGATTTGGCTCCCTCTTTCTGGTTCCAGAGAAGTCAGTTTCCCTGTGCTGTTTCATTCAGTCTCTGCAACAACTGAGTCAGATCAGAAGTGCCACTGTCTCCACTGTACAGAAGAGAAACCAGGGACTCCTAAGGGGAGGACGTGTGTCTACACCGTGGGTCCATGCATTGTTTCCAGGTTGATTTTGTACTAATTATACTGAGCGCTTATGAACAAAACAAGTGATCAGTTTGCCAAGCAACTGAATTTGACTGTGTTACCTGGTTCATGGTGACTTAAGGATCTGCCCCTCTTAATGAGATGCTCAGGTTAGTGTGAGGAACTTAACCAAGCAGTTGAGAGAACAAACTAAAAGATGGAAAAAATCTGTAATGAAGAAAAAAAGATAGAAGGAAAATATTGCTCCAACCTATGAGAATGGCAAGTAGGGCTCCCAACATCTCAGCTTGGATTCATACCCAGGGAAAATTAATTGACTTTGGATTGTTTTAAGAGAAGATTTAGAGGATAAAGATGGAATGGATAGAATAAATGACTTGTGCCAGAAGGTTTGTGTGATATATTAAGGATGCATGTGTAGAAAATCTCTCTCCTGTGAACCAAAGAAATGATAACCTCAGGGATAATACAAAGTGAATCAACAATGTTGGAAATATCAAAGACCTTACTTTAGAAAGAATCCGTGGCTTAAAAACGATGCTTTATAATGTTGATTGTAAAGCAGTTTTGCCTTGTAATTTCTCCACCTTTTGTAACCTGTTCCATTTCTCTGGGTGTAAAGGGTGTTTGCTTACAACCTTGGTGTTGTCTATGTGTGGCTCCATTTTTACAGTGGTGTTTCAGTGAACCCTCAGCTTTTGCTGCTAAAACCATACAGCTGTGCTAAAACCATAAGCTTTGTTTATGTTAGACTGTTGTCCTGTTATGTATTCTGAGTATCTTTAAGCACTGTTGAAAAGGTTTCACATCTTCTATTAAGGCTGTTTGTTATAATACATACATATGTATGTACATACTTACATAATACACACAAATAAATATACATAAGGACTTGAAAGTTTTTTAAGTAAAGCATTATGTATGACCATATACTATTTGTGCTTTCAATGCACAAATGGCTTAGCAGTTCAGAGTGATGGCTGCTCTTGCAAAGAACCAGCGTTCAGTTCCCAGCACCCATGTTGAATGGCTCATAAACTTCTCTGAGTCCAGAGGATCTGGTACTGTCTTTTGGCTTCTAGGGACACAAACTGACATACTCATAAATAAAAAAATATTAAAAACAGTTTTCATAACATGCATGAATTTACAAATCTGCAAGTGGGCTCTGTGGTACAAAGGACCTACCTATTATGATGATGCCGACAAGGCCTCCTTAGCTAGCGTTGCTTAGAAAGCTTTATCTTACCATACAACTCCATAGGTAACCTGGAACCTGTCACCTTTTTTCCTCTGTGTTGTTCCGCCATCTGAGAAATCATGGGATGGCTCCTTTCTTCACCTTTGAAAGTTGCCTAACCATTGACAGTGTTTGAAGGCACCATTCAAAGAGTTTTAGTGTTCCAATAAAAACTGTCAGTTCTTCTGTAGCAGAAACAGAGGTTCAATTAAATAGATGTTGGGGGATCTATAGACATCTAAGTCAGGTAGGTTGATGCTCTTCATTTCCAGCCAGTCAGCACAGGTCAATAAGAAACAAACAAACAACAACAACAACAACAACAACAAAAACTACGACAATATATGCTAACAATGTTGACACAACATTTTAGTTAAAATCTGTAAACCAGTAGTAAATGTATGAAAATAAAAGTGTGGTTAAAATTAGAGAAATTCAAAGTTACATCTCTCATCTCTGATAAAGGCGTGCATGCAAGGGAGCACTGTGGGAAACAAGCTTCCCCAGACTGCTAGAGAAAGGGGAGAGGGAATACTTCTCAACAGCTAAAAGGTGTGCATACCTTTTAAAATTCTGAAATCTCATTTTGAAGAATTTATCCTGTGTGTATATTGGCATGACTCGATTAGGATAAACTGCTTATTTCTAAAATGATAAATGATTAAGGTAGGAACTGCACATTTCTCCATAGCCACCAATAAAGAATAACAGTGCCCCTTTCCAGCAGCCTCTGTTATTGAATGCCGAGTGTTCATTAGGGTCAATTCAGGGACCAGCTAGCTGGTGACACCTTCCTTGACTCACTTCCAGAGACAGAATTCAGTATGCCCAAGCTATTCCCAGCACTATCAATTATTACCCAGTTGTGATTCTGAGATCCGAATGAGCAGGCCACACAAGACAACAAGGCTCCCAAGTTGGAATACCTTTGGTCCTGGCACCTGGAGGGTCATAAGAGGAAGAAGAGAAAACAAAAACCCGTGGTTGAATGCCTGTCACTGTCACAGATGTGCTTCTGTTCACAGTAGGTAAGAAATGGAGTCAGCAGAGATGCCCATCCTCAGGAGTAGATAGAATTTTTTCAGTTGTCACAAAAAATGAAATCATGATGTTCCACAGAAAAGAATGGAAATTGAAGTCATTGTGGCAATCAAAGTTCTCTAGATTCAGGAAGGCGAAATACCCTATTTTGTACAAATGACATATAAATTTGTATATATACATTTGCATGGGTGAATGTGTGTCAGATCATAAAATAAGGAGATAATGGGAGGAGGAGAAGAAAATTTTAAGAAAATAGGAGAGGGGGAAAGGGAGAGCAAAGAATGCATATGACATGAAAGTACAAGGAAGGAGGTAGAGATCAGCAAGGAGTGGTTATGGGGAAGAGCAGGGGACAGAGAGGGATTGGTGCTAAGTAAGCAGAAAAATGCCACAGCAAACCCACTTATTGTAGTGAATTTAAAAACAACAGACATAACTACATACAAATACAACCGAGGAAAAACAGTTGACTGGTCCTAAAGAAGAGCAGGCAGGGTGGGGAGGGTAGAGAAACTTTAGACACAGCCTGGGAGTGGAGGGGTTGGACTTGCAAAGCCAAGCTGTGCTCTTTATGCTCAGGTCCCTTGTGTTCACTTCCTTCTCTGCTTAAAACTTATTTCCTCTACTCTTTGACACATAAAACTGCTGTTTTCTTGCTTCAATGAAAATTCATACTTTCCATGAAGTGGGCTGCCAGGCACTTCCCAGAGACCAGTTTAAGGCTTCCTCTACCTGGCTCCACGAAGCTTGGTGCAACATAGCCATTAAGGAATAGCTACGACTTACATCACTGTCAGGCCTAGACTGTAGTATGAAGCCTTTCTCTGTACATTAGGACATGTCACTTACGAATGATCTCTGAAAAATCAACAGACCCTATATAAACCTAGACTGTTGTTGGTCTGACACAGTATCATCTATGTCTTCAAATTTGTTAGAGTAAAAAAATAAGACAAACAGCTCCTTCCTGGTGCTTCTTGCCCCAAAGCCTCCTGAAGACCCTCAAGTTGGGGTCATATTGGGGAAGCCCCTACTTACAGGTTTAGAGACTAATACACACAAAATCCTTGCTTCTCTGCATGGGCTCCTGGAGAGCTGGTGTGACAGTGGCTTTTATATATTGTGATCATAGGATGAGAAGCATGTCCTGATTTCAGGATGTTCTAAAATAATTCCAAACATAACACCTAAGGTTGGCCTACATATTCCAAATTAAAGGTCACCTAGGCAGTGAATTAAAAATCACTTGAATGGCAGTGAGGAATGGAGGTGACCATTTGACAAGAGTAAGGCTCAGAGCTGTGCATTTTGAGGCTTCCAGAAAGTGGCTGGCTCAGTGTGACTAAGGAAGAAGACTCCAAATGAATGACTGAGAGAATGTTCTGGTGGAAAAGATCACAGTGTTTGCCTAGGCTAGCCTATTTCTTCATTTGGAAACTCAGAAGTAAAAACACGTGCTTCTGGTCATGTGATCTTAACGTTGCTCTGCCCATCCTTCCTATGCTCCTTGTCTAAATCTGAATGCCCTCATGCTCTCCGGCCAGAGCCAACCTCTGGATGGGTGCTGTGATAGGTCGATCACAATAACTTCCCCCATCTCACTGGCTCACGCACCGGTATTCAAAAGCAGTTTCCTAGATGATTTGTTTAATGCACCACACACAGCTCTTACCCAGAGCAGAAAACTCCAGCAGCAGTAAAAATAAAAGGAGGAAAATTTGTATGTTCACAGCCACTGTGCTGTCAAGGATTAGCATTTCTGCATGGCTGGAAAAATGATTTGCATCATTTCTAGCTTGATAGTGGCCATGATTATAGTGTGGCTGTGTGTTCCACATGTTGCTGTTGCACAGGAGGTAGAAGATGTATGAATGCATAAGGCGGGATGGCTTTGGTCTTGGAGGGAGGAATCGACTTCCTTGGTTTTAAAGGATAAACCAAAGACACTAGGAAAAAATAGAATTTCAGGTGAAACTCACAGACTCAAGCTGGCCTTGGGTACAGCTTGATTCCGGTCCTGAAATGATAGCCTTTATTCCTTGTTCTTAATATCGACTTCATTCTCTGATGGATTTTGCTATGTAACAGTAACTAAAGAAGTTATGAATAAAGACAGACAAGGGGTTTCCGTAGAGACCCACCTCCTATGTGGGCAGAGCAGTAGTTTATTTCCATCAGGGAGAAACTGAAGTGATTCAGGGAGAAACTGAAGTGATGCCGTGACCTACACTCCACCTTGCAGCCAGAAAATGTATGTTTTGTTCATGCTAGCCCATAGCTCTCACTGAGTCAGTGAGATGGGTCAATGGAAGAGACACTTGTTTCGCAGGCCTAATGACCTATGCTTTCTCAGAATAGCCCATGAATTGTGGAAGAGAGAACCCACTCTGGAGGTTTACCCTCTGACCTTAGCAGGCACACAGTCACACACACACACACACACACACACATACACACACACACACACACACCCTTGCACTCACACGTGAACATCATACACACAGAATAAAAATATAAGCAATATACAGATGTTTCTTAGGCCATCTATATTGTGGACTCCGAGCAAAGCTGGTTTCTGATCTCCCCAGCTTGTCTGTGACAGAAACAGCTTGACTATGGGACTGACAGGCGGCCTTATCACATATGGTGAACTCACTCCCCTCTGAATTTGAGAGTCCAAGAATTACCTCTAAACCCTGTGGCTCGTGCGCACAGCCCTTCACATGTGGACTGTAGGGCACAAACCTCTATAATCAGATAACTGGCAGTGGCCGCTGACCTTTATATACCATCTGGAACTGTCCTGCTTCTGTTTCTATCTACTAGTGATCTTTAAGGGGTTCAGACAGGAAGAGGCTCTGATGACCTGAGAACCCAGAATCTAAGCTCCTACTGAGAGAGGGAGCAGCTGCTCCAGCAGGCAGCCTTTTAGGGATAGCAGTGAGAAGTATGGGGTTTTCCTGAGGGCAGATGCAACCGTTTGCCTGCTCTCCGACCTCCAGGTTACACTCACACCGTACACTTGATTGGGCCTCGTAGTTTTCAGGAGGCAGGTTGGGGGCCTCATTTTTCAGTGGAAGGAACAGGTGTCTGAGAGTCGCACAGCTGCCAAGGACACGAGGGAGTAGAAATCTAGTGCCTTGGCCTTTCTACCTACATCAGGGTGTGAACAGCCAGCAGGCCAGGACTGCCCCAGGCTTGTGCATCCTGTTTTCCATGGGGCACATTTTTTAACTGGTCACCAAGCCCTGGGTTCATGTCAAGCCGGAACAGCACAGAAACAGGTGGGATCTGGGTGATGGGCTGTGAGACAGCACAGAGATGGACCACTGCTACCTAGGAAGCCCTGAGGGCCTGTACTCAACATGAGGTCACCATAGTCATGGACATGATGATGCTGTCAGAGCCTGCTGGGGTCTTGCCATGGTTTGCTTCTGTTTGCGACCCTCTCACTGGCTGCCTGCCACCATGTTCCTCAAACTCATGAAAATCCTGCTCACAGATATGGGTCACAGAGATAAGAGCCCTGAACCATAACACCCCAGGACCATAGTCTGGGGGTGTTACAGTTGTTGACTTCTGTTGCCTTAGCTGCTACATAGGTTAACTAACATCTTCCATGATGGACATGATGGACATGATGGACAGAGAAGCGTCTGGGGCATCATGTTGCTGGTGAAGGGACTTGGCGGGATCTGGTCAGAGCCTGGCACCAGGAATTGGAGAACATGGGTTCAAATCCTCACTCTTCTCACTGCACGACAGGAGATAGGGCTTTATCTTTCTCCATGAAGTGGGACTGGGAACTGCAGCCTCCCTCTGGGCTATTCATCTGCAGAGAAACATTTGTGAAACACACGTGACTGTCCTCACACAGGACAGGCTGTGGACACTGGTGACAGTAATGTTTGTCATTACATTACATTGTACACATAAAAGGCAGTTTGGGGGCAGAGGCTGGCCTGACAGAGGCCATCCCAGGTTTGCTGGATGCTCTGAGTTCCTCTCCATATATCAGAAGTCTCCTGGAAGATAATGTGCTTGTCTATCAGGGGCAAGGGTGGGACCGTAAGTACACCGCAATGAATTTCTCATTGAAAATCTCCAGTGACACATTAAAAAGTATGTGTCTCAGGCTAGGACATTCTGTCCCCAACATATACTAAATCCCCAGTCATGTCAGCTTTCTGGTTCCACCGTCCCCAGCACTTAAGCAATGAGCTGGTATTTGTTCCCAGACACAATTCAGCTCCCTGTTTAAAAAAGGTTACTGAGACCAGAGAGGCCAGCAGTGGGGCGGAGGTCCTACAGGAACTAGGCTGGGATACAGCTTAAATGCTCTGCTTCCTGGATTTCCCTTACCCACAGGACAGAACGAGTCCTCAGAACTTCCTCCCAGAATAAGAATCACAGGCTTGGACCAACACACACTATGTAATGTTATTTTGCGCTTGGGCAAGTTCCCTATTGTGATATTCCACAATACCTGCAAAGTGTTTGTTTGTTTGTTTTTCGTGTGTGTGAAACAGGGAGCAAGTGGGAGCTATAGTGTAGGAATGACAGAGCCAGAGCCAGGTTGAGCGAGAATTTATCCACTTTACCCTAGTTCTTACGCCTAACCCACCTGCCTGGAAGGTTTTGATTATAAGAAAGACAGAAGTAGAAAAAATACCTCCCACTTTATCACAGCTACAGCAGCAATTAGGGTTCCCAAAATGATACCATATCACATATATGTGTATGTATATATATATGAACATGACTGGTTTCGTTAAGAAAAGCATTCATGTATGACCACGTACCATCTGTGTTTTCAGTACAGTGGTGATACTGGAGAGATGGCGGCACAGCAGTTAACAGTGCTTGCTGCTCCTTCGGGGGAATAGAGTTCAGTTCCAAGTACTGTGTTGGATGGCTCATAGCTATCTATAAATCCTAGGATCTGACACCCTCTTCTGGCTTCTGGGGACACACACAGACGTACGCACAGAGATACATACACAGAAATAAAAGCAAATTATTAAAAACACTTTTTTTATTAAAAACACTTTTAATCAAATAAATGTCATCAAAAAATTGCAAGTGTGGACAGGATCTGCCTATTATATTGGTGCAGACAAGGTCAACTTAGCTGGCACTGCTTAGCTAGCTACAACTCACCATACAACTTCCTGGGCAACCTTGAACCTGGTACCATTTTCTCTCCACTCTGATTCTCCCATCTGTGAAACGAGAAGATGGTCCCTTCACCTTGGGAATATGCCTAAACCTTGACAAGGTTTGAAGGCAGCATGCACCGGGGCTTACATCTTCCTGTAAGGACTGTCAGGCATCCCAGTTCTTCTACAGCAGAGAACAGAGGTGCCATTAAATAGGAATGTGGGTAGTTCAAGAACGTATAATTGGAGTGGGCTGATGTCCTTCGTTTCTAGACACTCAACACAGATCAATAAGAAAAGGAAAACAAACTACAGAAATATATGCTAACAACACTTTAGTTAAATTATGTAACCCAGTAATAAAGGTATTAAGATGTGAGAACAGTTAGAATTAGAGAAATGAAAAGTGAACTGAGTTTCATTTTCTTATCTCTGATAATGGCAAACCAGTTAAAAGTTACTGCATGCAAAGTGTTGGGAGACAGGCCACACAGACTGCTAGAGAAAGTAGATAGGGGAATACCCTCAATAGCTACCTCAACTTAAAATGCAAACTTCCTAAAATTTTGAAATTTTGCTTTAAAGATTTATCTTGTGCATATATTGGCAAGACCCTGTTAGGATATAATGTCATAGGACAGTTTATTTCTAAAAAGGTAAGTGAGTGAGGCAGGAAATGAATGGCTGCACAGTCCTCAGTGACCCCACATAAGGACAGCACTGCCCCCTCCCGGCAGGCTCTGATATTGCAGACAGAGTGACTCCTGCAGCCAGCTAGCTCATAGCAACTTTACTGATTCTGACTTCCAGAGAAAGAATTCAGAATGTCCAAATTATGCACATAACTGCCCATATTACAAAAAAGGGGTTCCGAGGTCCCAGTGAGCAGGCTGGCCAAGACAACAAGGCTTCCAAGCTGGAACATCTTTGGTCCTGACACCCGGGTGATCATAGGTGAAAGAAGAGGAAGCAGGGACCCACAGTGAAGACCCGTCACTCTCACACTTGTCTTCCTGCAAGACAAAAGCACTTCTGTTCACAAGATAAGAAATGCAGACAGCGGAGATGCTCGCCCTCAGGGATGGATAGAGAAAATGAGGCCAAGTGCACAACAGAATTTTATGTCCCAATAGTATATAATATATATAATATAATATAATGTCATAACATTTTGGAAAATGGTTGGAGCTGCAGGTCACTGTGTTTTTTAAAAATTAGCCAAATTCAGAAAGCAAAAATACCCTATATTCTGTTATGTGCAAGAAATATTTAAGTTTAGATTTATGTGTATTTGCGTGTGTGCATGTGTGTGCCATAAGAAACAAAAAAGGACAGAAGAGATCTTAAGAGAACAGGAGAAAGAGAGAGCAGAAAATGCATGTGATGTGAAAGTAGAAGGAAGGTGGTAAAGATTAGCAGATGGTAGGGACGGGGAAGGACAGCAGAGAAGGGAGAGGGATAGGAACTAAGTATGTATAAAAAGACCATAGCAAGCCAACTATTTTGTATAGTTAATTTAAAACTAATAAAAACAACACAATTATAACAAAGTGAACAAAGCTGACTTGTTCTAGAGATGAGAGGTCAAGATCGGGAAGGGAAAGGAACTTTTAGAACACAGCCAGGGGAGCAGAGGGACAGGGGCTTGGAAAGTTCACTGCGTTCTCTGCTGGAAACATGGTTCCGCTTCACTTTGCCACCTACGTCTGTTCTCCTACTTTAGTGAAACTTCAAGAGTTCCATGATGGCAGTTCCAAGCCCCTCCCCAGAGGCCAGTTCTAGGTTCCCCACTGTCTGTCTCCACTAAGCTTGGGCCAACACAGTCTTTAGGGTGCAGGTATGACTTGTGTTGAACTTAGACTCCAGTATGAAGCCTTTCACTATACAATAAGACAAGTCATTAATACTAAAACATGGACAGTCAACAGAACCCACATGAGTCTAGGCTGTTGTTAGTCTGACACAATGATCATTTGTCTTCAAATTTGATAGAGTCAAAACTTCCCTGACACACACAAACAATACCTTCCCTCTGCTTCTTTCCTTAAAGCCTCCTAAAGACCCTCGTAGGGGGGTCATGTCAGGGCAGTCCCTGCTCACTGGTTTGGAGAATAATGCACACAAAATCCTTGTTTCTCTGAATAGTCTCCAGGGATGATGGGGGACTTATATTGTGGCCAGAGGATGAGAGGTAAGCCACAGTTACAGGACATTCTAAGGAGATTCCAAAAAAACAAATACCTAAGGTTAGCCAAGATGTTCTAGCCAAAAAGTCACCCAAGATGGGTGGGTGGCAATGATGTGTGGAGAGGAACTTCTGCCAAGACTAAGGCTTGAGTATTGGACCCTGAGCCTGCTAAGAAAAGGTCATTTTAGTGTTTGTTGGGAAGAAGACCCAGAATGTATCAATGAAAGAACGTTCTGTTGGGACATTGTTAGTGTTTGCCTAGGATCCCCCATTTTATCATGTAGAAACTGGGAAGGATGCCAGCTTGTGGTCATACAATAAGTAAGGTAGAATATGGCTTTCAGATTGCCTTGCCCACCCGACCTGTACACCTGCCCTGTATCTGAAAGCCCTAATCACCTCTCCTGGGCAGAGCCAGCCTCAGTAAGAGGTGCTGTGAGGGGCAACAATGACAACCCTTACCATCTCACTGACTCAAGCATCGTTATTTAAAACTATCTTCCTAGGTGACTGTTAAATGTCCTTCTCCCAAATGCCATCCTTTCCTTCTTTCTTCCTTCCTTCCTTCTTCCTTCCTTCCTTCCTTCCTCCTTCCTTCCTTCCTTCCTTCCTTCCTTCCTTCCTTCCTTCCTTCCGAGAAGAACACCAAACATACTTTATTAGTATAAAAAAGCAGCCGGAACAAGGAACAGCAAGCAGAAACATACGCCGGCTCTCAAAGGGTTAGTGTTGCATACAGATATAGAATTTCTTTTCTGTAGCCCTGGCAATAGCCACAGGGATATAAACCGCCTCCTGAAGCAACCGGCATGGAGGGGCGCTAGGCAGCGGTTACACAGAACAGTAACAGACACGAGCGGGGGCTTGGCTCCTGCCATGCAGATGCCTAGGACAGACCTGAGAACGCAGTCCAACACGCAGAAGCAGCACGAGGAGTCAACACTTCCCGAAGCGTTCGCTCAAGCTGCGTTACACACTCTTCTAAGTGACAGAAAGGTCCAAGTGAAGTTATTTGCAGGCATCATGGCTGTACTGTACCTTTTAAACTTGCAGCTTAGACTTCAGGCTTTCTGTTAAGAGTTAACTGCGCTGAAACTGTATAATATAAATTGTACTTTAGTAATTCAGCCAGGAGCTTACAACAACGAGATTACTACCACCATCCAAATGATTACTCACAGTTTAACACAACTGAACTCCAGCAGCCAGTGAGGTAACTATTATCTGATGTGCTGGGCATCTTCCACCCTCATTTTCCTCCAGGTTCACAGACTCCAGGGCACAGGAAAAAGTCCAACTCTGATGAAGCAATGTGTGGACGGCACATGTCGGCTTAGGAAGCAATCCCACAGCTTGTATCACATGTGAATACTGAGGGCTTTTAAACAGGCTTCTGCTGCTCACCTTTAAGTCTAAAGTTTTAATGACGATCTTAGAAGACTTGGTTTACTTGAGAGTTTTTCTTTGAGGAGAAAGGAAGACTGACTACAAACCACACTGACCCTGCCCAATGCCCAGTGGCCAGAAAAATTGCACTTCTTTTTTTCCCTAAAAGGAAGGCAGTCTTTTATTTACTTATTTATATTAACTACAAACGCCACTAGTTTTGGAAGAAAAATTCTTAGAAAAGAATTATTTCAAACATTAGTCACACTGTTGAAATAACCCACCCAACATTAACACTTTGTTTTTCAGTAAGAAATAGAAATTCTCAAAGCAAATGCCCCAAAGTTGCCTTGCTCGGTTGTCACGGCCACTTAAAATCAAACTGCCCGCTGCCTGGCTGTTTTCACAGCCCTACTGGACTGTGAAATCATCCTGTTGTTCGTCTGAGTAACAGCGGATCCCACCAGACAGAGGCTAGCAACTAAATTCACGTTCTGGGTGGGAATCCTGGCGGCTGACTGTGCTTCTGTGCGCGCGCACTCTGTGATGCAAATGAGAGCTGACGTAGGTAATGCCTTTTGGGGACCGGTTCTCTTTCTAACCAGCGAACCCTGACTTTTTGTTTATAATGATACTTAAAAAAAAAAAAAATCCTGTAACACGGATTGTAGAGGGAGCCCATCAATCCCCTGCTATTGCGGATCACTGCGGAAAAAGTCCTAGTCAGTGATATCGTAAGCAAAGGTTCGAAAACCGTGCAAGAGCTGGGGTCTTTAGAGTGTTCGAGCAGCCCAGTGACAGTGGAGGAGTGACACGCGCAAGGGTCGTGGGCACGGAAGCTGAAGTTGCGGTTCCACTGCTCCACTCGGGCGTGCAGGGGTCTGGTGCAATGGAGGAAGCTCACCGAGAAGAGGCGGTCCCCCTGCGCAGAGCGCCTGCGCAAAAACATGCCCTCAGACTCCCCCTCCGGAAGGGCGTCTGCTCCGGGTCGGTCCACCACGCCCAGTAGCTGGTTCCCCGTGATCCGAAGCAAATCCGGAACAGGACTGACCTGTGCAGTAGCTTCTGATGCGTCTTTGTGCTTTGGGAGGGGTCCGCCCTCTGGTCGATGCTAAGCCTTCTTGTCTCGCGAAGCCTGTCTCCGTCACCTTCTGTAGACACCGGTGAGGGCCCCAACGGGCGGGAAAATGCCGAATGTGACTCACAGGGGCGGTATGCTGTTTAATCAAAGGCCACTTTGTGCTAGATCCGAGAGGGCATTTCTCCAGCATAAATCCAGAAAGATGTGTTTTTCTTTCATTGGGAAAGAGCGGCTTTGCCTGCTGTAAGCCCTCACGGGGAAACACAAACCCACAGCGCCCGGAGCTTCTGCCTCCGAGAGCGGCTGCCCCGGCTGCCCGGCTGGAAACGCTGTCCGTGTCACAGCACCGCTCTCGCCTCGGCCTTCGCTCGAGCCCTTTGCTCAGTACCCAGTGAGCTCTGGGTCTTTGTGGACCCGGACGTTTCTTCTTCCCTCCCCACCCGGCTTCCCTCCCCACATTCTCATTACGCTTCCTCCTTCGTGGTTGAAGAGGTTCTGGCACCTGTCTTTGAAGTCGTTCCGCGGTTCCCCACTTTCCCCGCTGATCAGAAGGGCGAGAACCTACTGCGCGCAAGCTCCCACTCCGCGCGCGGCACGGTGCGCGGGGACTCAGTGCCCAGCTTGGCTTCCTCTTCCTGGCGCATCCATCCCGGTCCCAGGGCACTGCCACCTGCACCGAGGTGCAGAGACGCCCGCCCGAGAAGGACTGTGCCGGGCGCGAGGACCCGGGCAAGGAGAGGCGGCCTCTTGAGGGCGCTGGGCGGCCGCGGGGACCCTGGGCGGGACACACGGAGCGGCTCGCTCAGGGCCTCTGCGGCCAGGCAGGAGGAACCGGCCGGGGCAGCGCGGTCAGCGACAGGGCGAGTCCGCCTGCCCCCTCGCCAGCTAGGGTGCGCAAGCAAGCATCCTGTCCCCTGCTCCTGACCTCCAGACAGAACCAGGAAACCGGATGACTCCCCTACCCCTTCCCAGCCTCTTCCCTCCAGTCGCCCCCTCCCCCGCCGCCATTATTTCTTAGAGTAGAAAATTCCAGTAAAACTAAAAGGAGGAAAATAAGTGGGTTCGTGTCCTCTGTACTGTCATGGGAAGTGCTTCTTCTTTATGGAGCCAGCAAGGCTGGTTAAATGATTCACATCCTTCCTACCTTGACATGATGTCATGTTTATAGTGTGGCCAAGCGACCCACATGTCGCTTGGGCTGGAAGCAGATGCGGTCTGAAGACACGAATACGGATGTATGTGTACTCCGAGGGAGGAATTCACCTTCCCCTGGTTTAAGAGAATTAAACAAGGTAAAGAAAATTAAGATTTGAGTTTACAACTCATAGACTCCATGTGCCTTGGGGTATTGCTGGATAGAGGATACAGGTCCTGAAATTTTTTTTTTTTTCACTTTCTTAATTTTTTTTGAAAGAAAAACTGGCCTTTTATTGGTTTCATTCTCTGGCGGACTTTGCCAGATAACTGTAACGGAAAGATTTATGGATGAAGGCAGACAAGGGGGCTCTGTGGAGACAAACCTTCTGTGTGAGCTCACATCAGCGAGGAGATAAAGCAGTCCTCTGCCATGGAACTCACCTTGCAGTCAGAGAATGTTTGTTTTCTTCATGCTATCCCATGTCTCTTCTTGAGTCAGTGAGACGGAGCAGAGCAAGAGGGACTTGCTTCATGGCCACAAAGACCACAGTTTGCCCGCCAAAGCCCACAAAAAGGTGGAAGGAGAGAATAACTCCTGAAACTTATCCTCTGATGTCAAAAGACACATGGCTATATGTATACTTGTACTCTAACTTCACGAACATACAAACACAATAAAGAGATAAAAACAAAAATAGAAGACTGGTTTTTCTTAGGTCAAATAGATGTGAACTCCGACCATAGCTGAAATATGGGTGCCCAAAACATGATGGACAGAAATGGCTGAACTCTAGACTTGTAGGTGACTTCCATCTTAAGTTTGGCGAGCTCACCCCTCTCTGAATTCCAGAACCTCAACTCTACCTCCCAACCCTGTGACTAATGTGCACAGCTCTTCACAGTATGGACTGCAGAACTATTAGCCTCTGTAAGTAGACAATTAGCAATGATGGATCTCCTTTATTTGCCACTAGGAGCTGTCCTACTTCATCTTGTTTTAACCCAGTGACCTTGAAGGGAGGGTTAGGACAGAAGGAGTAGGTTTTAATTCAGTAGCATGACTGCTCTGGCCAGGGATCACATCCAAAGACCTAAGTCTATGTGATCTGGCTGGAATATAAACACACTCAGAGTGCACTCCTTTATTCCAAAACAGTGACATCTAATTAAGGAGCAGACAAATCGAGGAATCAGAGAAAGCTTTGACAGAATGAGTCAGAGTTAGGATATGCCCAACTCTCCTAAGACCAGACAGGAAGGAGAGGCTACTTAAGAGCAGTGCAGGGAGAGAAAGGAGTTGAGTTTTGTGCAGTTCAGTTGAGCGCAGTTGAGTTCATGAAGTTCTGTTCAGTTCCATTCAGCTAGTGTAGTCAGTGAAGTGAAGTTCATGGAGTTAAGAGGCATTTTTTTTTTTTTCCCAAACAGAGCAATTCAATCAGAAGCTGAAAGAAGCCAAATTTAATCATTCATCTTGGAGAGGAGTTTGAGCCAGAACAGCTGAGTTGAACCATCCAGCCAGAGTTCAGAAAGAGTTAAAAAGGGTGGGCAGTAAGTCTCAGAGGCTGAAAACATTCTAGGCCTAGGTTAGCAGAGGGAGGCTGGAAGTTGAAGTCTCCAAGGTCCAGGCTTACAGAAGATTAGATTGTACAGAGGGTAGAAGCTTCCATGTCTAGGGATGGATAGAACAGAGACAGAAATGCTCTGAGGTCAGCCCACGTTATGTATTCACAAAGCTTGGGTATGGCTCTCATCTCAGGCCCTCTTCTGAGGAAATAAAAACAACACTTAAGAAGGGGCTTTGGTGAGATGAAAAAATGGGGCCTATGTTGCAACCGAGCACGGGAGCAGCTGTTCCAGAAGGCAGCCACCTGTGTGCACCCTGAACAGTGCTCCTCCTCCCTGAGGGTAGATGCAGCCATTTGCCTCCTGCCTGGCATTCAGCTTAGATACACTTCTTTATTGAGCTTGGTAATTGTCAGCAGATTACTTTGAGAGAGAGGCTCACAACTGCCAAGGACACACAGGGGTTGAAACTCAGTGCTTGTGTCCTTGCACTGTCATCAGGCTGTATCCAGCTGGCAGAACTGTCCCTGTGGTTGTACATCCAGTTTTCCACAGGACCGATGTTTGAACTGGTCACCAAGCCCTGTCAAGCACATGTCAAGCCAGAACAGCATAGAAACAGGTGGGGGCTGGGCCTTGGGCTCTGGGACAGCACAGAGATGGACCACTGCTATCCAGGAAGCCCTGAGGGCCTGTACTCAACATGAGGTCACCATAGCTTTGGACATGATGACTTTGTAATTCTTGGTAGTCAGGCTGTCAGAGCCTGCTGGGGCCTTGCCATGGCTTGCTTCTGTATGCAGATCCTCTCAAAGGAATTGTATTGGCTCAGGTCCCCCAAGGCCAAGGAGATTTGCCCCGGAGGGACAGAGGGCAGGGAATAAGACACAAAGACAGGAAGCAGAGGAAGGGGGAGAAGGGAAGGAAAGAAAGGAGAGAATAAATGGACATTTGTCCCAAAATGGAGCAAAGAACTGTCTCTGGATAGAGAGGAAACAGACCTGTAGGCAAATGGCCCATAAGCAAAAGGAGGTTTAAAAAGATAAAGGGAGAAACCCTGTGTTAGGATAAGCTTTAATAGGGTATGTTAATTAGGTGAGCCAGAGGAGAGGCTGAATGCTGGGCTATAATACTTTGATAGCTGGACCTTGCTAGTCAGCCTCAGGAGAAGGAATAGGCCAAATAAGGGAATAGACTTTGGGGGCTAGCTTTAGGAATGTAGTCTAACAGTTTTTAGCAAGGCAGGGGGAGTTGGGGAGAAGGGCAAAGCCTGCTAGATCCACATACTCAAGTGGGCTAGTGTTCCTTCACCGTCTTTATGGCTGCATGACATCATGTTCCACAAATCCATGAAAACCCTGTTCCCAGCTATAGGACACAGGGCCAAGGTTCATACTGAAATCTTGTTAAGAGAGGTTTTCACAACTCAGAAACACAGCCTGGATGAGGGCGACAGTTGGAGGTGGTGACCTCAGGTGTGTTGCTGCTACATAGGTTAACAACTTGTACCTGGATATTCTTGGCATGATGGTCAGGGAAGTGTCTAAAGCATCATAAGGGTGGTGAGGGAATTTGGAGGGGTCTGGTCAGAGCCTGTAAAAAGGACAGGGAGGACATGGGTTCAAATCCTCACTCTTCCCACTGCTAGCTGCATGACCTGGGATGGGGCTTCTTCCTTCTGCACGAAGTGGGACTGGGAACTGCATCTTACCTCCCTGCTGTCCCTGTGGAGACAACACGGGTGGGAAACACATGTGACTGTACTCGCCCTGGGCAGGCTGTGGACATAGGACTGTGATGTCTGCAATTTCATTACATGGTACATGTAAAAGGAACTTCTTAGGGGAGGTTGCTCTGTCAGAGGCCATCCCAGGTCTGTGGTGCCTGTCCTAAACCACCTTGGAAAGAGCTTCCTTCTCTGTGTACAAGAAGGCTTCTCTAATGGAAAGTACTAGGATGTTGGGGACAAAGGCAGGGCCATTGAAAATCTCCAGAGAAGCATTAAGGATTAGCAGTCCCAGACTAGAACTTTCCACACAGAAAATGAGTGCTAATCCCAGTCATAACAGCTTCCCAATCCCGCTGACCCCTTCACTTAAGCAAGGAGCAAGTATCTGTTCTGTGGAGAGCTACTTGCTTGGCAAGCTGCTTTGTTATTGAGTATTCCGCAAAAAAACACGTTTTTGTCCTGGCCTTTACTTTGAAACAGAGATAAACAGAATGTTTTGCCAAGTTCCTTTAGCTTGTTTATGTGATCTTGGACCATTTCTGCTATACAGAGAAGTAGCCTAAGAAAACAAGTTTGACTGCTCCATGAACCCCTTCCTTGTATTGATGTGACTTGTTTTGCTTTGTCTACAAAAAGGAGCTGTTGAATAAACTCCAGGCTTCACTATTTACTAACAGTCTTCTCAAGCTGATCCCTTGCGTCTTGCTTTATTTCTTTCAGTCTTCACTCCCTACTCAGGTACTGTTTGACTTTGCTGGTGGGCTCCAGCATTGTTCCCAATCACCACTCAGTTCCCTGTTTGGAAAAGCAAAGCAAAACAAACAAACAAAAAACAAAACAAACAAACAAACAAACAAAAAAAAAACAAAACTACTGAGGACAGAGAGGCCAAAGAGTGAAGCTGGGGTCACTGAAGAAACAGGCCAGACCAAAGCCTAGGAACTTTGCTCCTTAGACTTCCCTCACCCATAAGGACAGAACAGCCACACCTCAGACCCTCCTCACAGGACAACATAAGCCAGCCTGAAACACCACCCTTTAATGCAATGTTGTTTAGCACCTTTGCAAGTTCTTTATTGCTAAACTACAACCCAGCTACAATGTTTCTTTAAGAAAAGAGAGACAAAGACAGAAGTAGAGAAAGAAAAACAAAAAATAAAAAAGTTAAGCACCTGCTGTTTATCACAGCTAAAAGTAACAATTAGTGAAACTGTATAACCTTGGTGTCTGGAGATGTTTTCTTTCATTTTCAGCAATGTTGACACTTTCAGATGACGTATTATTTGTGTACCTAAAACAATGTCCCCTGGGGCTGGGAAGACATCTCAGCAGTGAAAAGTCTTTACTACTGTGAAGAGTGCCAGGATTTGATCCCAGAACCCAAAATGACAGCTCACAACTGCCAGTAATGTGGACCCTAGGGGATTCAAAGCCCTCCTCTGACCTCCTCAAGGACCTGCACACACATGGTGAACATAAAGTCATGCAAGCAAAGATACTTATATGTAAAATAATTAAATCTCAAAAAAATTAAATATTGGTCTAAGGCATCTTTTTGAACCTGGGTTATGCAGAACCATTCAGGCCTTGGCCTGGAAGATGGACAATAACCAAGGATCTTACCCACTCTCAACTTGCATTTGCCTCTTCCTGTTCAGTGGGATATTTCTTGAGCACTTGCTGAAATCTTTGAAAGAAACCCAAAAGTGTGTGTGTGTGTGTGTGTGTGTGTGTGTGTGTGTGTGTGTGTGTATGAGTGTAATGTGAGTGATGTCAGTAGAGAGTCACACATACACAGCACGGTAGTGCAGGCTAGACACCTTTTGGGCATCAGTTATCTCCTTCCACTTTGTTGAGTCAGCATTTCTACAGCCATTCTGCCACTCCAGGCTACCTGGCTTGTGAACTTTGGGGCTATTCTCCATTTTCTTGTGCAAACTTCTCATCTCCGTGTAAGAGTGCTGTTATCACAGACATCAGCCAAGCACATCTGGCTTTTTGTGGGTTCCAGGAATGAGATCAACCAGCCTCACACTTTTCTAAGCAAACTGGAAGCCAAAAGAGAGTCTTGTCCTTCCTGCCTGTGCAATGTGCTGTCCATGGTGCCGAACAGACCCAGTCCTGGGTAATGTTTCTCACTGTCTGCCTAACCAAGAACTGTCCTCTCTCAAGGACTTTGCAGCCAGTCCTGAAGAGACCTGATAAACCAGGATCAGATGAAAGGGGAGGAAGTCCTCCCCTATCAGTGGGCTTGGAAAGGGGCAGGGAGGAAATGAGGGAGGGAGGGTAGGATTGGGAGGGAATGAGGGAGTGGGATACAGATGGGATATAAAGTTAATAAACTGTAACTAATATTAAAAATAAAAATTTGATAAAATAAAAAAATAAAAAAGAACTGTCCTCTCCTTAATCTTGGTCTCCTCCAAGACATAAATATTCAAAGCATCACCAGATTCTCTACTGACCACAATGTATTTCTTATTTTAATACTGGCAACTCATTTACATTAATAAAACTCTTGCTGGGCTAAACCAAATTCATGCCTCTTTCATATGGAGTCACAGTTCATATTACTGGATATGTCCGTGGTGGATGCTGGTATGTGTAGGGAATAAGAATGAAATGAGATCCTTTCAAGTTTTGCCAATGGTAGCAAATGAATTTAGTTACAGTCTCTCTGTCCATATATATCAGGATGAGCAGAGGTGGTAGCTCTGTAAATGACTAAATGCAAATGTTCCTGAAGAATGAAATACACATGCAATGCAAGCCTGACCAAGAAAACACAAGGGATTGGGCTTTACAATAATAACTTGTTAAATTGATCAGACTTTGCAGTATTTTGAAAGAAAAATGTATTTCTGAGTCTTTATTTTGCTTGGGTTTGTAACTACTTTGGGATATGAGTGTCAGTACTTGGATCTTGGGCCTCAGATTTTTTAGACACATAGTCTTCTACTGAACTATGATCCCAGCATCGTTGTTCCACTTAAAAAGCACTAGAAAATTAAAAATTACAATCATACTTTGTGTCATATTTTACTTGGGTAGCTTAGAGGTAGAAAATGACGTAACAGAGCAGTGCAAATCAAGGAACTGGATTCAATAGTGCTTTTCCCATTTAGTTTCCATGGTTCATGTGACAGTGTATACTTTCTTCTCAGTGACACAATCCATCATGATGTTTACTCTGTCTTCACAAAGAAGGTTGATTGAGAACTACCAACTCAAGGCTACTCCCCACAGGAAGCTGCCCCTTCACACAATAGCTGTGATCACCACTCAGAGATCTTTTCCAACATAAACAAGTCCCTGTCCTACCTCTGTGGACTTGCGTATGTTCTGTCCTATGATGACAATGGGACTTCCCCCAGTGAACTCTACTCTCCTGTTACAGGCCTCAGACCCTGAAACCTCAAATAACCTGCCTAAGTCCCTGGCATGGCTGCTGATCTTGCTCATCTGATTCCATAGGACCCAACACAAAACACTTACAGTTCAGCCTCCATCCACAGAGGCCTGCAGCCACCTGGGATAGTCAGATGAAAACACAACAGCTCAGCCACCCACCTGCTGGCTGTCCCTGGGCAAGCCCAGCAGCAGTGAGCTATGCCATGTACCCCAGAGGCATGTACCCTCTCACAAACCATAGCCCTACCTGGATTCTCAGACCCCTTTGGCCATCAGGGACCACCAGAGGTAAAGCACACCTGCTCCCTGGCACTCCATTTGCTGGTCCACAACTGGCCTGCACTGCCTAAGGCCTCCCAGCACCAGAGACAACCAGATATCTAAAGGCCAGAGTAAGAGCACAAATGGCTGGAGCCAGGGTAATATGGCACCAACAGAACCCACCTATCATACCACAGTAGGCCCAGGATATCTGAAAACAGGTGAAGCACAAGAAAATTACCTTAAATCCAACTTAACAAAGATGATAGAGGCCAAGAAAGAAGAAACTAATAAACCCCTTGAATAAATAAAAAAATACAATCAAATAGG
The DNA here is from genome assembly GCF_907164565.1 of Psammomys obesus. Classification (NCBI taxonomy): domain Eukaryota; kingdom Metazoa; phylum Chordata; class Mammalia; order Rodentia; family Muridae; genus Psammomys; species Psammomys obesus. The sequence continues at coordinate 9,580,827 of NW_026586589.1, forward strand.
TTGAGGCCTTTATAGAGGAAACAAATAAATTCCTTAAAGAAATACATAAAAACACAACAAAACAGACGAAGGAAATTAATAAAACTGTTCAAGACCTGAAAATGGAAGTAGACTCAATAAGAAAACACAAACGAGGGGGAATTTTGGAGATTTTAACACTGGGGAAGAGAACAGGAACTGCAGATGCAAGAATCACCAACAGAATTCAGGAGATGGAAGAGAGAATCTCAGGTATAGAAAATATGATAGAAGAAACTGACACATCAGTTAAGTAAAATGTTAAAGCAAAAAAATAGTAACAATAGATCCTGACACAAAACATCCAGGAAATATAGGATACTATCAAAAGCCTAAGAATAATAGGAATAAAAGAAGGTGAAGGAAGAGTCTCACCTTCAAGGACCAGATAATATTTTTAACAAAGTCATAGAAAAAAACTCCTCTAAACTAAATAAAGAAATGCCTATAAACATGCAAGAAACATACAGAATACCAATTAGACTTGACTAGAAAAGAAAATCCTCTCGCCACATAAAAAAACAAAACACTAAATCTACAGAACAAAGAAAGAATATTAAAAGCCACAAGGGAAAAGGGCCAAGTAACTTACAAAGGCAGACCTATTAGAATAACACCACACTCTCAACAGGGATGTTAAATGCTAGAAGTGCCTGAATAGGTATCTTGCTGCCTCTAAGAGACCATAAATGCCAACCTAGATTACTATACACAGCAAAACTCTCAATAGGTGGAGAAAACAAGATATTCCAAGACAAAACAAAATTTAAACAATATCTATCCACAAATCCAGTCCTACAGAAGATACTAGAGGGAAAAGTCCAACCCAAGAAAGGTAACTACATCTAAGATAACACAGGTAATAAATAATGCCACACCAGCAAAAACAAAAAGAGAGCACTCACAAACACACACACTAACACCGCCAACATCAAAATAACAGGAATTGACAATCATTGGTCATTCATATGTATTAGCATCAATAGACTCAATTCCCCAATAAAAAGACACAGGCTATCAAAATTGATGTGAAAAGAGGATCCAGCAACTGTTCCATGAGCTAGAGTTATAGACCAAATACAAATGAGAAATGGAGCTGTGGTGATTTGAATAACAATGGCCCCATGGATTCATAGATTCCAATGCTTGTTTGCTAGGGAGTAGTACAATTTGAAAAGATTAGGAGATGTGGCCTTGTTGAAAGAAATGTGTCACTGAGGCTTTGTAAGCTCTGCTCCTTGCCATGATGATAATGGACTAAGCCTCTAAAACTGTAAGCAAGTGCCCAATTAAATTTTTTTCTTTATAAGACTTGCTTTGGTCATAGTGTCTCTTCACACAAATACAAGAGTTAACTAGGATGGGAGCTGAGCACTGCCATTCTTTCTTCTACCTATCTGTGGATGTAATCTGGACAGCTGCCTCCAGCTCCTGCTACCATGACTCCTCCACCATGCTGAATCATACCTTGGAACTGTGAACCAAAATAACCCCTTTCTTCTCAAGAAGGAAGGAAGGAAGGAAGGAAGGAAGGAAGGAAAGAAAGAAAGAAAGAAAGAAAGAAAGAGGAAGAAAGAAAAAAGGAAAGACACAGGATACATCATTCTGCTGCAAACAAGAAAACAAAAACCTTAGCAACAGAGATAGATACTACCTTGAAGTAAAGGGCTGGAAAATGGTTGGTTTTTCCAAGCAAATTGACCCAAGAAGAAAGCTGGGGTGGCCATTCTAGTATCTAACAAATTAGACTTTCCATCAAAATTAATCAAAATAATACCCATTAGAGAAAAAAAAATTCACCAAGGTAACATCTCAATTCTGAACATATATGCTTCAAATGCAAGGACATCCACATTCATAAAAAAAACATTACTGACGCTTAACTCACACATAAAACCACACAAATTAATATTAGTAGACTTCAATACCCTTTTCACACGGATGGAAAAATAATCAAAACAATGAAAGTAGTGCTAGCAGTAAGGTTCATAACACTAAGTGCCTTCACAAGAAATTGGAAAGATCTCACACCTAAAACCTCTAGAATAAAAAGAAGCAAACACACCCAAGAGGAGTAGATGGCAAGAGATAATCAAACTCAGGCTGAAATCAATAAAAGAGAATAACACAAAGAATCAACAAAACCAAGATCTGGTTCTTTGAGAAAATCAACAAGATAAACAAACTCTTAGCCAAACTAACTAAAAGGCAGAGAGACAGTGCCCAAATTAACTAAATCAGAAGTGAAAGGGGCTAGATAGCAACTGACACTGAGGAAATTCAAAGAATCTTCAGGTCTTGTTTCAAAATCCTGTACTCTACAAAACTGGAAAATCTAACCAAAACAGACAATTTTCTTCATAGCTAGCACTGACCAAAGTTAAATCAAGAACAGGCAAACAATTTAAATGTACCGAGAACCTCTAAAGAAATAGAAGCAGTGATTACATGTCTCCCCCTCCCCCCACAAAGAAAATCCCAGGGCTACATGGTTTTAGTGCAGAATTCTACGGGACTTTCATAGAAGAGCTAATATCAATGCTGTGGGTTATTAATATTTATTATTGATTTATCTTTTAGTTAAGCCGTTATTATTCTTTTTTTCTGTTAGTAATTTTTTAATATTTTTTATTTATTACAATTTATTCACTTTATATCCCAGCTGTAGGCTAATCCTTGTCCCCTCCCAATTCTACTCTCCCTTATCTCCTCCCATGCTCCTTCCCCAGTCCACTGATAGGGGAGGACCTCCTTCCCTTCCATCTGACCCTAGTCTATCAGGTCTCATCAGGACTGTCTTTCATAGTCTTCCTCTGTGGCCTGGTCAGGCTGCTCCCCCCTCAGGGGAAGGTAATCAAAGAGCCAGCTACTGAGTTCACGTCAGAGACAGATTCTGCTCCCCTTACTAGGAAGCCCATTTGAAGACTGAGCTGCCATGGGCTACCTCTGTGCAGGGGGTTATCTCCATGAATGGTCCTTTGTTGAAGTATCAGTCTCAGAAAAGACCCCCAGGCCCAGATTTTTTTTGGTTCTGTTTTTCTCCTTGTGGAGCTCCATACCCTTCCAGGTCTTTCTATCTCCCCCTTTTTTCATAAGATTCCCTTCACACTGCCCAAGTTTGGCTATGAGTCTCAGCATCTGCTTTGATACCCTGCAGGATAGAGTCTTTCAGAGGCCCTCTGTGGTAGGCTCCTGTCTTGGTCCTTATTTTCACCTTCTTCTGATGTCTATCCCATTTGCCTTTCTGAATGAAGATAGAGCATCTTACCCAGGGTCCTACTTCTTGATTAACTTCTTTAGGTGTACAGATTTTAGTATTATCATCCTATATTATATGTGTAATATCCACTTATAAGTGAGTACATACCATATGTGTCTTTCTGCTTCTGGGATACCTCTCTCAGAACGATCTTTCTAGTTCCCACCATTTGCCTGCAAATTTCATGATTTCCTTGTTTTTAATAGCCGAGTAGTATCCCATTGTGTAAATGTACCACAATTTCTGTAGCCATTCCTCAATTGAGGGACATCTGTGTTGTTTCCAGATTCTGGCTATTATAAATAAAGCTGCTATGAACATGGGTGAGGAAATGTCCTTATTGTATACTTGAGCGTCTTTTGAATATAATCCTAGGAGTGGTATAGCTGGATCTTGAGGTAGCATTATTCCTAATTGTCTGAGAAAGTGCCAAATTGATTTCCAAAGTGGTTATACAAGTTTACATTCCCACCAGCAATGGAGGAAAGTTGCTGTTTCTCCACATCCTCTCCAGCACGTGTTGTTACTTGAGTTTTTGATCTTAGCCATTCTGATGGATGCAAGGTGAAATTTCAGGGTCGTTTTGATTTGCATGTCCCTGATGAGTAAGGATATTGGACATTTCTTTAATTGTTTCTCTGTCATTCGATATTCCTCTATTGAGAATTCTCTGTAAATAAAAATACTCTCTGGTTCCTTTTTATACTCTCAAAAAATCTTAAAATTAAACTGTAATCCTTAAGGTGACTACATGGTATAAACAATTTTAATCATAATTAATTCTCTGTTTATTTTATCTCATTTTTGACTAGGACAGCAACAAGTCTCGTTTTAAATTGGTATGGATTTTTATAAAAATTCAACGTTCTTTTTACAATATATATGATTCAACCCTTGTTCAAAATAATTTTTATAATGCTAAACTTTCAAGGTTATTAAGGTCTATTCAAATTAAGCTAATTTAAAATGTATGTCTAACTGCCTATGTCTTTATCAATTCCTAAATTAATAAATGTTGTTTCCTCCACCTTGAGCTGCTTATCATCCAGATTCACTGCTAGGTTTCTGGCTAATAGGTTTGATACAATAAATTCAAATGTAATTTAAAATTTGTTTTACACTGTTCTACTATATTGTTGGTTTTAAAACTCATAACTCAGGGGTTACTATGTTCAAGTTTTTACCAATACTCTAAATTAAGATTTATTAATTTTAGAGGCATTTATTTACTTATGTTAAAACTTGGTTATATATCTTCACTATCAAAAAGGTTAGATATGCTTGGTCTTATTTTCTGAATATGGTAATATTAGTAATCTATAATATGGCCTTAGACTTTTATAATGTATGGACTTTTTATATACTAAATCATATAGGAAAGTGGTATGCTCTCACTTTAATGGACTATTTTTATGACTTTTAAGGTTCCAAATTAACAGGGATGAAACCTAAAGTCCTACAAATGCAAGTTAATAGTCAGTCATCTTATAGATGATCATGTTTAACATGTTCAAAAATATATTTATAGTCCTAAAAATGCAGACATGGCCTCACTGCCATCTTTAATTCATAGCTGATGATGGTCCCTGAGTTGGTAAAAATAATAAGAGAGGAGTCTTCCCAATAGGCTCATCTACAGCAAAAACTATGCTCCAGACCTTGGCTGCTGCTCTGAGGCTATTGGCATTCCTGCACAAAAACAACAAGAGTTCTGCAATGCTCCATCCCACTGGGATATAGCCAAAAGTCAACTGCTCCAGGTAACTGCTTGAAATGCAGCCAGGAAGGACACTGGTCCCCCAGCTACCTCAACAAACCATGACTACAAGAAGGGAGGGTACCTCTATTTCCTGGTGAGTCAGTCTCTCAGACAAAGGATAACATTTATGCTGACCATGGAAGGGAACTCATCAATCTGCCATGTTGAATGTATGGATGCAATGATTGGGGAGCCAGAAAAGTATGGTCTCAAAACCAGGGAAAGGGGAAAGGAATCCCACTTTTTGAGATAGACAATAGGTGCAGTACTTATCTGGAGCCCAATTGACCTGAAAGATGGATTGAGGTGGATTTTCTGCAGATTACAGAATTTCTTTTAAGTTTTACAAAGGAGTTAAAACTTTAGACATGTTAGCATCACAATTGTAATTTGCAGTGAAATACACATTATGGAAAAAAGGCAGTAGACATACACATTTATGTTAATATCAGAAACATTCTTTAAGGTCAACTCTGAAAAGGCAGAAGCCTTTTGTGAAGTAGAAGGGGCAAAACTCTCTTGGTCTTAACTTTTAGTATGATTATATATTATGGAAAAGAGGCTTAACCAATTTTTAAGTTTGCATTTACCAACCTTAAAATACTTTTTAGACCCTCAAACAACATTTTTCTTAGTCCTCTGTATCTAGTTATTTACCATGTGACATAGGTGAGAATTCTAAGAACAGTTATTGTCCTTTAGCTAAAGGAATGGTAAAAGGTTACATCTGAGGCCTGTTTTTTGAGTCTGGCAGCAAACTAGGCTATCTAGACCTGGCAGTAGCAACTCTAGGACTGAGGCTTAAGGCCTGGTCTCCTGCATATGAAGAGAACTGAGAGGGCAACTGAAGTCTCCCAACACAGAAGCTGGCAATATGTCCGTGGGGCCCAAGTGTGAATAGACCTGCAGCATTACCCTGGGCTGGGCAAGGGTGGTGGAGGTTGCTGAATCTAGGAGCCATTTGTCCTCCATCGGGCCAAGGAATTCAAAGACTTGAAACATTTCTGGCTCTTGTGCTGGTTGAGCCTCCATGGCTGGGCACAGAGGACAATCCCACTCTTCCTGGGCTTGGCCAACATTTCAGCCTTTTGATCTCCCTATCACTGCCATCATGTCAGCAGGAAGTAGCTAAAGATGATTGATTTCTTCTCCCATGATCCACTTATTATCAGCAAAAGGCTGGAATGCTGTGCTGTAGGCCCAGGACTAACAGCTCCAGGTTCTCCTACCATTTCTCAGTCCCTATCTGCTGCTGGGCATGGCTGTCAATGCCACCCTCTACCCTGAAATTTTCAGGGCAGTGACTTCCTCCCCTCCTCACCGTGTAATCTGAACATTTTGGAGATCTGAATTTTTTCCTTTCTCTCTTATACCCTTGCATGGTGACCAGGAAATGCTTCCAATGAACCTACATTTATATACATTAACTTGCCTTACGTGAGAAGCAGCCCAAGTTCCTCATTTTTAATTAAACAAAGAGGGAGGAATGTTATATTGTGCAGGCAATTCAACTGGCCATCCCTTGGGGACTTTCAGGGTCCTGACAACATCCTATGTTAGTACCTGTGTCTTGTGATATCATCTGGACCAGGTACATAACCACCTGTCAACCACTCCTCTTGCTCTCTTGCTCTCTTGAGCTCTGGCACTCTCTTCTTCTCTCTTGCTTTTTCCCTCTCTCTGTCAGGGTGTCTCTCCTCCCATTATGTCTCTCTCTCTTTCCTTCTCTCTCTCCATCTTCATCCAATAAACTTTATTGGATTCAATGTTGGTTGTGTGCATGGCATTTTTACATAAATACTAACAATCAGCACATTATATGCTGAAAAAAAAAACCTTTGATAAAATCCAATACCCTTCATGATAAAAGTCCTGAAGATATCAGGAATAGAAGGCACATACCTATATCAGGGACATGACAAGGCTGCACACTCCCTCTGTATTTATTCAACCATAGTATTTGATGTTTTGGATAAAGCAATGAAACAACTAAAGGAGTTCAAGGTGATACAAATTCATAGGTGATATGATAGTGTACATAAGTGACTCCCAAAATTCTACCAGAGAACTACAGTTGATAAACAGCTTCAGCAAAGTGGCTGCATACCAAATTAGTTCAAAGAAATCAGTAGTTCTCCTGTAAACAAACAATAAACTGGCTGAGAAAGATATTAGGGAAAGAACATCCTTCACAAGAGCCAAAAATAACATAAAATATCTTGGTGTAACTCTAACCAAGCAAGTGAAAGACTTATATGACAAAAACTTCAAGTCTTGGAAGAAAGAAATTGAAGATATCAGAAGGTGGAACAATCTTCCATGCTCAAGGATCGGTATGATTACATACTAAAAGTAACCATTTTACCAAAATCAGTCTGTAGATTCAATGCAATTTCCTTCAAAATTTCAATACAATTCTTTACAAATGTTGAAAGAGTAATCCTCAACTTCATATGGAAAAATAAAAAACCTAGTATATCTAAAACAATTCTGTACAATAGAAGAGCATCTGGGGGTATCACCAGCCCTGACTTCAAGCTGTACTACAGAGCAATAGTAATAAAAACTCTGTAGTAGTGTTATAAAAAAAAAAAGATCGATCAATGGAATAAAATCGAAGACCCAGAAATAAACCCACAAACCTAAAGACACCTGAGTTTTTACAAAGAAGCCAAAACCATACAATGGAATAAGAAAGTCAGAGAGCAAGAGCAGAACTAACTCCATCTTGTTTTTCAGACACCATTTTGAATGGTCTTGTCCTTCAGGTTATCCAAATACTCCCACCAGGAACTTAGCAAGTAAAAAAAGCACAGAAGGAAACTGGCAAGTGAAAAATCACAGGAGGAACTTAGTAAGAGCAAATAGGCCCACTGAAGGAACTTGGCAAGAATAATTAGGCCCTGCACCTGGAGCCAACCAGTGAAATAAAAGTTCATACATAGTTCTGGGTCTTACCCAGGTCAAGGTGTTCATTTTTCAATAGCCTGTTTCCCCATTATGGTTTGGCCAGTTGGCCCGAACCAATCAGCTTAAAGGTCAATCTACCTCAATCTTCCTACCCACCACTTACCCAAACCTGTAACACCAAGGCTTGGAATTCCCTACTTTCAGTTTTTCCCTTTAAAAACTCTACCATCCCTAGGCTTGGGCAGCTCTTTCTGAATTGCTGAGTCAGGGACAATTGACAGGCCAAGCTCAAGTTTAAATAAAGACCCTTGTGTGTTTGCTTTGGACTCATGTTCCTGGTGGTTTGTTGGGGGTCTTATAATCTAGGCATAACAAAAGCATCTTCAACAAGTGGTGCTGGTCAAACTGGATGTCTGCATGTAGAAAAATGCAAATAAATTCTTTTTTATCACCCTGCACAAAACTCAAGTCCAAGCAGACCAAAGACCTCAACATAAAATGAGAAATACTAAATCGAATAGAAAACAAAGCAGAAAATAGCCTTGAATGAATTAGTACAGAAGACAACTTTCTGAACAGAACACCAACAGCTGGACACTAAGATTAACACATAATAAGTGGGACATCATGAAACAGAAAAGCCTCTGTAAGGCAAAGGACAATAGAAGAAAACAAAAACCTCCAGAATGGGAAAAGATCTTCACCAACTCCATATCTGGAAGAGAGCTAATACCCAAAATATATAAAGAACTGAAAAAGTTAAATACCAACAAGCCAAGTAATGCAATTAAAAAATAGGACAGAGCCAAACATAATTCTTAATGGAGGAATATGTAATGGCTGAGAAGCACTTAAAGAAATGTTCAAAGTCCAAAGTCATCAGTGAAATGCAAATCAAAACTATTCTGAGATTCCATCTTACACCAATCAGAATGGCTAAGATCAAAAACTCAGAGGACAGCACATGTTGGCAAGGATGTGGAACAAGAGGAAAATGCCTCCATTACTGGTGGGAGTGCAAACTTGTACAATGACTTTGGAAATCAATCTGGTGCTTTTTCAAAAATTGGGTATACATCTACTTCAAGACCCAGGAGTACTGCTCCTGGGCATATACCCAAATGATGTTGCACCACACCACAAGGAAACTTGCTCAACTATGTTCACAGCCCTTTATTTGTAATCACCAGACACTGTAAGCAACCTAGATGTCCCTCAACTGAAGAACAGATAAAAAAAAAATGTGGTACATTTACACAATGGAATACTATTCAGCTATTAAAAACAAAAGACATCATGCAATTTGCAGGCAAATGGATGGAACTAGAAAAGATCATCCTGAGTGAGGTAACCCAGACACAGGAAGACACACATGATATGTTCTCACTTATGAGTGTATATTAGCTATAAAATACAGGATAATCATGCTGCAATCCATAGAACCAATCAGGATCCAGGGGAGGATGCTTGAATCTCACTCAAAAGAGGACATAAATATGCATCTGAAGTAGATGGAGGGAGAAAACTGGCAAGCAGAGGGGTTGGGAACTGTAACAGGGAAGGAGGATCAAGTGTGGGGAGAGAAGGGGGGTTAGGGAAACAGACCTGGAGACAGGATCAACTGGGGCTCAGATCAACGGGAGCTCAGATCAACTGGCCTGGTGAAATGACAGGCTGCAATTCTAGGCTCTGGTGTAATTGGGTGGAGCCTGATTTCAAGGGAGGCCACCCCTGTGGAACAGGACAGAGGGCCTGTTGAGAGATGGGTCAGTATCCCTTTGGTTTCTCCTTCCTCTTCCTTTCTTTTTGTGCACATTGCACGGGGACATTGTTTTCTTGTGTTGTTCTGTTATGGGTTTGTTTATTTATGATGGTCTCAATAAGCAGATGACCAAACAGCTGTGCACCATGGTGATTTTGCCTGCCCCATGCTTCCAGTGCTATGAGCAGGGGTACCATTGGTGGGAACCACCCCCGGGGTGGGGCTTGGGGAGAACAGCCAAGCGAGTGGTGGGCAGAGCAAGTTCACCTAGGGTGATGAGACAAAGTGCTTTAAATTATGGGTAGATGGAGTAAGAGAAGTTTTGTCTACCAGTTTAAATGTATGTATGGCCATTACATGTTTATCTCTGACTGATCTTATATGCTTAATATGTTCTGGATGTCTTGGTTATAGATATTTAAAGGTTAAATTCAAACTCTTTTTTAGAACATGTGTGTGTGTGTGTGTGTGTGCATATGTGTTTGAAAGATTTATAAAAGCACAGATGTTTTTAAATAGCAACCATGTGGCTTGTCATACAATGTGATGTGACTCTGCCATCTTGAAATTACAACGTGGTGTGGGGCAGAACAAAGGAAAAGAAAGATTACAGAACCTTTTAGTCAAAATGAGTTTTGTTTATTATCCTATTTCCTTTTAGACTAAGAAGACAAGTCTCATTTTAAATTGGCATAGATTTTAGAGATTGGATTGTTTGCCCTGGTAAAATTTGGTTTTGACTTCTAAAATTATGGTTATACTTTGTAACTTCACTCCTAAAAAGGTTCTTTATTTTGATATTGCAAAAACATTTGGAGAATGTTTAAATATTTAAGACTGTGAAACATTATAAAGTTTATCAGGCATTTTAAATAATGATGTTGGGCAGTCTAAGAAAGAACTTGGAACAGTTTTTCAACCCTTTGGGGAGGACAAAAGATTTTAGTATTTATTTTATTAATTTTACCAAGTGAAACTAAGCCATACTGTTTGAGCCAATTAAGAAAATTGCAATTTTTACAGTGTATCATGTCAGGATGGTTCATTTAAAAGGCTGGTGATTTTTCTTTTTTCTTCAATTTTATTTTTTATTATTAGTTACATTTTATTAACTCTGTCTCCCAACTGTATCCCAGCCCCTCATTCCCTCCCAATCCCTCCTTCCCTCCCTCATCTCCTCCCTGCCCCTTTCTAAGTCCACTGATTGGGGAGGACCTCCTCCCCTTTCATCTGACCCTGTTTTACCAGGTATCTTCAGGACTGGCTGCAAAGTCTAGGCTGGTAATTTTTCAATGCAAAATGTTTTTTATGCTCTTCAAAGGGGGAAGAGGACTGCAGCTCCATGTTAGCCTAGGGTTATACAGGGATACTAAGTCATTGTTAACCATTATATGAAATATATGCCTGACTTCCAGTTCCTGAGTGAATGGATTAATGCTGTTTCTTTCTGGCTGATAGGTTTGATATGGCCAGAATAATCCAAGTACAGGTTAAAATTGTTCTATGCTCTTCTGTTATGCAGTTGGTTCTAAAACTTACTTGATTACAATGTTAGAACTTTTGGTTATGGGAAACTGTAAATGTTCCACAGTGCTTGCTGTACTGTGGGAGGCAGCAACACCATTAGCAACACCTAATGGCTATGCTTTGGATTGCCAGCCACAGCCTGTAGCAACACGTGCCTAGCTGCCATGATGGTTCAGGGATAAAGAGGTTGGAGCTATGGTTTTACAGCCTTCTTTGTTGATAGCTGCAAGCTGCGTTTAGTTCTCTGTTTAGTGCTTTTTGTCCTTTAAGCTTTTTGCTGTGCAGTCTTAATCCAACATGGTAGGATCAGCAAGATTTGCTAACCCCTCTATGAACTGTATCTGATTGAAAGTTTTGCTTTGATTTTAGTTCAGAAAGATATTTAAAGTTATGTTAATGACTGCATTTGGTTACTAGATTCAGCTTTACCTAGTCTCCTTGTTCGTTTTCAAGATTAAGCCTAGGATGGGTAACTGTGAAGTTTGCCTATGTACATCTACTTGATATAGATATGGTTCTTAAACACTTATCCAAGGAATATGCCAGAATTAGAGATTATAACATTCTGTTTGATAGGATGCAGTCTAGTGTAGATAAGGATAGAAAAAGAGTAACTCAGATATGCTGGCCCTCAAGCTTCTCAGAGATCTGGCATTTTAACATGTGTAAGCTTATTATGACACAGATTCCCCAAATCCTGGCATTAGCTCCCCAAGGTCTCTGAGAAGATTTGGGTACAATGCAACTTCGAACTGTGGTACGCTAACCACTGGGAAAGATTGCCCCAACTGCTGGCCCACTGTTAGGGCCCAGCCTAACCTATGGACAAAACTGTGGACACCTGGATAATCATTGTTTCACGTTGCTAAAGATGAGGTGAGGTCGATCTCTCATGTTCTGTTTACTACAGAAAAAAAACTCTCATCTTCTGTGCCTGATGGCTTGACTGCCTCTGCTCATAATGCCATGAGACCACAGAAGCCAGGGACAACTGCCTAGGTGGTGGACTGACTAGTTGTCACTCTCATTTTGATTGGTGCATTTATTTGGCTTATATTTTATCCTTCTCAGGTCTCTGATCACATTGATCGCTAAGCTAAGCTGATGGTAGCTTTGCAGCTAAAGAGCATCCACTGTTATTTCATTGGTCAACTCCTTAGAACTACTATGTATTAGCTCTTTTATTTAGAAAGGCAAAGAGGTTTGCCTTGCTCACAGGCTTCATATTAATTGCCTGTGTCTTACTGTGAATAACTGGGTAGAAAGATATAAAGTTTATGTAAGGGCCAAAAGATATGAAAGTTTAAATTAAAGTTGAGGGTCTAGAAAAATGTTTAACAGTTGGTAAATGCAAGGAAGATTGGAGGGTGTAAGTAGGTGTTTTAAGGTATGCGAATGTAAGTTGTAATGATATAAGAAAGTAATTTACAGCATTTTGAAAATGGAAAATATTTCAGATTTCTCCCCTCCCTTGTGCTATGGTTGTGCTTATGTTCTTATAAGAGTTCAGAAGTTCAGAATTTTGACATTGAGTTTTTGGTAAGTTTATGGAGCACTGACTGTTTATTATCCAGTCACAAGCTTGAGATTTTAATTTCCTTTTGGTTGTCTTCTGAGATAGACTTAAAGGTGTATCTCATCATACTAAAAACATTTGTCTAATGTGTCATCTGACCCAAAAGCCACAGCTTTTACTAGGTCTTAATGGCATGAGTCTACTTCTGCTATCTTGTAGACAACTGCTACCTGCTTTTTCTAAAGTATGGATCTCAATACGATGGTGATACTAATATACTTCCTTTTGTAAACTAAAATTCATATGAGTTTCAGGAAACCAAAAAGTCATGAGACCTGGATGTGGCATACCTCAAACAGACCCTAGATGAGGTTTTCCCTTGGTCTTGGGATCCCTCACATTTCCTAATTAGTAGACAAATGTTAACTTCTGTCTCTAGTCTGAATTTTTCTCAGCAGATTTTCACCTGTTTGACAGAATATATTTAGACTGGACTTGCTAGAAGCTGAAGTAAACCAGGTCAGCCAATGTGATGGCTCCATGTCTCTTCAACTGAATCACTAATTAGATAGTGTCCCCTTGTCCAGCCTTTGGCTGGCATTTCAGCATTCCTAGCCACTGACGCCAATGGTCCTATTGTTAGAGCTGAAGCAGTTTCAGAAGAAAAGAACTTCGGTCCCAATCCCACCTGGTAGGCTGAAATGCTAAGTCAAAAGGGGCTCCCTGACATTAGCTATTGTCTTGGGTAACTGCTTAGCTGGAGTAGCAACTGGACAAAAAATCTAGGAAGACACTAGAGAGAAAAGATTCCAGAGGATTTTTTAAATCCTGGTATAATAGTTCTCCTTGGCTTACTACCCTTATATCCACTCTGATGGGACCCCTATTCATTTTGATTTTTACCTTTAGGCCTTGTACTTTAAATTGTTTGTTGGCTTTCATGAAGGGATACTTGGGAGTGATAAAGTGATAAAGTAATAGTACTCACTGTGGAAAGGTATCTGGAGGACACCAGGGGTCAAATCTGGAAGACTCATGATTGGGTCTTCAAATGATCATGGGAAGGGGGTATGAAAGACTAAAGAATTAAAGATTAGTTTTTTGGGTTATTGCTTTAAATTTTAAAGCACGAGCCTGAACAAAGGGTGCTGGAGCCTGCCAGCAGAGTCAAACAGTACCTGAGTAGGGAATGAGGACAAATCACACTTCACACGGGATTGGCTTGAGAGGGCTGTCAATCTGACTGAAGCAGCATGGGTTTATTCCAGGGTTCATTATTTATAGGCAAGAAAGTAACATCAATACAAATAGAAAAAAGGTGTGGAACCACTTAACCTTTTTTCAAAAACTACTTCCCCAGGTGAAAACATAACAAAGCAACTTCACAAGCAACTCTGCACCACAGTGTGAGTCCTAGTGATCCAACTCAGCTCATCAAGCTTGGCTGCAGGTGTATTGCTTTAGCAAGAGGCCATTTGTTGTATACTTGAGCATCTTTTGGAAATATGCCTAGGAGTGGTATAGCTGGATCTTGAGGAAGTGCTATTCCTAATTGTCTGAGATAGTGCCAGATTGATTTCCAAAGTGGTTGTATAAGTTTACATTCCCATCAGCAGTGGAGGAGGGTTCCCCTTTCTCCACATCCTCTCCAGTATGTGTTGTCACTTGAGTTATTCATCTAAGCCATTCTGATGGGTGTAAGGTGAAATCTCAGGGTCATTTTAATATGCATTTCCCTGATGATTAAGGACATTGAACATTTCTTTAAGTGTTTCTCTGCCATTGCTCAACCATGTATGTAGCAGCTTTATTTGTAATAGCCAGAACCTGGAAACATCCCAGATGTCCCTCATTTGAGGAATGGATACAGAAATTGTGGTACATCTACACAATGGAATATTACTCAGTGTAAAAAAACAAGGGAATCATGAAATTTGCAGGTAAATGATGGGAACTGGAAAAGATCATCCTAAATGAGGTATCCCAGAAGGATAAAGACACATAGAGTATATGCTCACTCATAAGTGGATATTACACATGTAATATAGGATAAACATACTAAAATCTGTACACCTAAGGAAGCTAATCAGGAAGGAGGACTCTGGCTAAAATGTTCAATCCCCATTCATAAAGGCAAAGAGGATGGATATTGGAGGAGGGAGAAAACAGGGAACAGGACAAGAGCCTACCACACAGAGCCTCTGAAAGGATCTACGCTGCAGGGTATTGAGGCAGATGCTGAGACTCATAGCCAAACTTTGGGCAGAGTGTGGGGAATCTTATGAAAGAAGTGGGAGATAGTAAGACCTGGAGAGGACAGTAGCTCCACAAGGACAACAACAGATCCAAAAAGTATGTGCACAGGGGTCTTTTCTGAAACTGATACTCCAGCCAAGGACCACTCATAGAGATGGCCTGGAACCCCTGCACAGAGGTAGCCTATGGCAGTTCAGTGTCCAAGTGCCTCCATAGTAATGGGGACAGGGACTGTCTCTGACACAAACTGATTTGCCTGCTCTTTGATCACCTCCCCCCAAGAGAGGAGCAGCCTTACCAGGCCACAGAAGAAGACAACGCAGCCACTGCTGATGAGACCTGATAGACTAGGATCAGAGGAAAGGGGAGGAGGACCTCCCTTATCAGTGGACTGGAGGAGGGACATGGGTAGGGAAGAGGGAGGGTGGAATTGGGAGAGGAGGAGGGAGGAAGGTACGGGGGGATACAGAGTGAATAAAATGTCATTAATAAAAATAAAAATAATAAAAAAGAGGGCCTTTGCATCCAGGTGCCAGAGGCTTCCGAGTTACCTGGAACATCTGGGACTGTCTCTCAGGCTGGCTTTGTCTGTAGCTGTGTCTTACAGCTCTCCCACAAAAGGCCAGCCAGGTGGAGACATGTCTGGCCATCTGAGGGGAGGAACCAGCTTAACTGTATTCTTTTCCTGCTCACTAGAGATACAGTAGCTAGGAAACTGACCCAGATGGCCAGGCCAGAATCATTTATGGAATTGGTGCCTAAAGTAAACCAATCATTTCAAAAGTCAACTTCCCTTACCCAGTTGTGAAACGCCAAGGCTTGGAGACCTCCCACTTGTGGTTTTGCCCTTTAAAAACCTTGTTCCCCTAGACTTCTCCACTGCATACCTGTTTCCACAGGGAGCTTGCTGCCTGTGCTCAAGCTTGTATCCAATAATCTCTCATGTGTTTTGTAGTAGAGTTGATTCCTGTGGTCTTTAGGGGTCTCGTGAACTGGGCATAACAACTCTAATGAGGTTCCCCCGGCAAGTTTAGGTTGTGTGGCTCCAGCAAAAAGGTTGCCAAGATGGAGGCTGTTGTCTCTTGCAGTGAGATATCCTTATCTGTCTTATCAGTTAGGTTGTTGTCTATGGCCACCTTGGTGGTTCCTTTTGGGTGTCCAGGGCAGTGGATAATGGCCAGGTTCTTGGGAAGCCATAAGGCTTTAAGGAGCTGTAAAATTTCTTCTTTAGTTTTAATAGTTCTTCCTTCAGCCATCAGGAGTCCTCTGTCTTGGTATATGGCTCCATGCACATGGGCAGTGGCAAAGGCATACCAATTGTCTGTGTAGATATTGACAGCTAGCCCTTTGACCATAGTAAGGGCTTGGGTTAAGGTGATTAATTCAGCCTTTTGAGCAGAAGTTCCCAGGGGGAGGGATTGAGCCCAAATTACCTCAGTCTCGGTGGTCACTGCCGCACCTGCTCTCCTCTGACCCTCATGAATGAAACTGCTCCTACTGGTGAATCAAGTGTCCTTGGCATTCGACAGAGGGGCATCTTTTAGGTCAGGTTGGGTGTTGTGTACTTGAGCCAACATCTCTTCACAGTGATGCAGTGGCTGTTCCAATTCTGGATCAGGCAAGAGGGTCGCTGGATTCAAGGAAGCAGGGGGCTGGAAGACAGTTTGGCCAGGATTAATCAAGAGGGTCTGATAATGGTTCATGCAAGTGTTGCTCAACCATCGATCAGGTAGCCGCTTGAGTATTCCTTCAGTGGCATGGGGAGTGGTCACAATCAGTTTCTGGCCCAATGTCAGCTTTTTGGCATCTTTGACCAGCAGTTCTGTGGCTGCAATAATGCACAGACAAGGGGCCCATCCAGCCACTACTGGGTCCAACTTTTTGGACAGGTATGCCACCGGACATTTTCAAGGCCCCACCGTTTGAGTCAGGACTCCCTTGGCAATCCCTTTGCATTCATCCACAAACAGGTGAAAGGCCTTAGTAATGTCTGGCAACCCCAAGGCTGGTGCTGACAGCAGGGCCTGCTTGAACTTGTGAAATGCCTGTTGCTCTTCTGAGGTCCAATATAAGTTCTCAGTCTCTTTTTTTCACTTCATAAAAGGGCTTAGCTATTTCTGCAGAGCCTGGGATCCAGAGTGCAAAATCCCGCTGACATTAGGAACTCTCTTACCTTGTGATGACTATTTGGGAATGGAATGCTGATAACAATCTCTTTTCTGGCCATGAAGAGCCAGCATTGTCCCCTTTTCAGGATGTAGCCAAGGAAGGTCATGTCAGTTCTGCAGAGTTGTGCCTTTTTGGCTGAGGCTTGGTACCCTTGGTCTCCCAGGACTTGTAGGAGCCTCCAGGTCCCTTCCAGGCAGCTTGTTTGGTTCTTGGTCACCATTAAGAGGTCATCTATATACTGGAGAAGGGTAACATCTGGGTAGTTAGCCAGGTACTCACCCAAGTCCTCATGAAGGGCCTCATTGAAGATGGTGGATGAGTTCTTAAATCCTTGAGGTAGGCGTGTTCAAGTCAGCTGTCCATTGATGCCTGCCTCTGGGTCATGCTATTTGGAAGCAAACTATTCTTGGCTTTAGGTGCCAGGGGGAGTCAAAAGAAGGCATCTTTCAGGTCTAGGATGGTATACCAGTCTCTTTTAGGTGGTAGTGAACTCAGCAATGTATATGGGTTAAGTACAGTGGAGTGAATATCACTCACCAGTTGACTTCCCTCAAGTCTTGGACCAGCTGATAGTCAGTTGAGTTAAGCTTTTTAACAGGCAGCAGGGGAGTATTCCTGGCAGATTGACAAGGCCTGAGAATCCCAAGGTTGAATAGTTTAGACGTGAGGAGTTATTCCCCTCTTTGCCTCCAAGAACATTTGGTATTGGTGTACCCGGGTAGGATTTTCTCCTGCCTTGAGTTCCATAAATACAGGTAGCCAGTGTTTGGGTAGTCCCATTCCCCCAGTTTCTGCCCAAGAATGAGGACATTCCTCCACCAATGATTCAGATTTTTCTCATGAGCAAGGGTTTGTTCATACAATTTGTATTCAGATTCTGAGGCTAGGCTGACTGTTAGGACTTAGATATACTTCCCTTTCTCATCTTGTAGTTGGTATCTTCTGGCCCAAAGTGTATCTGGACCCTCATTTTGGTTAATAGATCCCTTCTGAAAAGTGGGTATGGGCATTCTAGAATGACCATGAATGAATGGGTTACCCCATTCCCAAGTCCACAGATCTTCAGATAGTTTATGAATATTATTTAATGCCAGTGACCCCTTGAACCCATGATTTCTTTGAAGATAGTGGCCCCCTGGCCTTTAAGAGCACTGAATGTTGGGCTCCCGTATCTACTAGAAAGTCCAAGTGTTTCCCCTCCACTTTAAGGGTTACCCTGGGTTCAGGGAGGGGGTCCAAACTCCGACCCCCTTCAGTCTTCTTTCTCTTTTGCAAACATAGCCTTAGTTTGCAGCTTTCTCTTGGGACAATCCTTTATCCAGTGTCCCTCTTCTCTACAACAGGCACATTGGTTCTTACCTAATTGTGGTCTGCTGTATCCCTCAGGCTCCTTTCTTCCAGTTACTCACTGGAGTTGTTGTTTTCTCTCTTCTGGATCCAAGGCAGTAACAGCTGGGAATACTTTGACCAAATCCCTATTCTTTTCTCTGCCCTAATTTGCTTTTCCTCTGAACTTTCCCTAATATTATGTACTTTCTCTGGAATCTCTACTGAGTCCCTTAACAACTTTTCTTTTAATCTTTCATGTTTCTGTAGCTTTTTCTTAATATCTGGTACTGACTCTTAAATGAAAGCAGGGCTACAGATGACTTTTGATCAGAATGTTCAGGATCATAAGTAGTATAATGTCTATAAGCTTCTATGATCCTTTCTAGGAAGGCCCCGGGCTTTCATTTTTTTCCCTGTCTCACATCATAAACCTTAGCCAAATTGGTGGGCAGTCTTGCGGCTGCCTTGAGACCTGCCAACAGAGCCTGGTGGTAGACAAAAAGGCACCCCTTACCTTCAGCTGTAATCCCAGGTGGAACAGGTGAGAGGAAATCCAGTGTCAATATCAGCCAGATTCTGGGTTGGAACACCAGTTTTTCCCAGAACAGTTTTCCAGGCCTCTAGGAGGATATGTTCCCTTTCTTCTGTGGTAAAAGGAGCCTAAAAGAGCTGTTGGCAGTCATCCCAAGAGGGCTGATGAGTAAAAGCACAGTTTCAAAGAGATCAATTAGGTCCTTTGGATTCTCAGAAAATTTAGCATTTCAGGTTCTCCAATTGCAAATGTTGGCCATTGAGAAAGGCCAATAATGGTGTGGTTGGGTCCAATGGTCTTCCACTGATCCAGTGGCCCACAGAGGCAGAACTGTGGAATCTGTCTCTGGTTCATGGGGAAGTCACCTGACAACTCCAGCTGCCTTGCACCAGACCATCTCATAGGTCTGGGGCAGGCCACTCCACATCTGAAAACAAAAGTAAAACCAAACACTAGGAATAAAATCAAAAGACAGATGCAGACTGAGTGGCAAGTAGCTCTATTGCAAATGAAGCTCAGACCCACAGACCTTAAGATTCCCACTCTGGTTTCCCTGCCACAGAAACCCCAGAACAACAGGTGGTTTGAACCACCTCACGATGGTGGGACTTTACCTGAGTGCCCACCAAAAACCTGATGAAGCCAGAAACATATTTCTGACTTTGGCAGCTGTGATCATGCAACATGTCTTCCTGCAGTCACATCTTGATGCCTTCACAGACACCACCAGGTTTTTTGAAAAGAGGACAGAAAGTAGATGCACACATGGGGACTTCCCAGAGACACTGAGACAAGAAAAACTCACCAGCCAATACTGGACCCTCCGGACCAAAGTTCAGGGATTCTCGGGGGTCCCAGAATCATGGTGAGACCTCCAAGATGTTGTACCCAAATTGTGAGACCCCAAAAGACCACCAGGAATAAAGTTTGATGCAAAACACATGAGGGCTTATTGCATACAAGCTTGAGCTTGGTTTGCAGCAACCTCTCTGTTAAAGCAGAAGGGGTGCAGTGACCAGCTCTAAGGGAACAGGATTTTTAAAGGGGAAAACCTCCCATAAGTGGGGGCTCCAAACTTTGGGTAGGGGGTTTACTATAGGCTCCAAGACCATAAAACGGTTCTGGGCCAGCCGTCTGGAAAGCATTTGATCATGGGGAAGGCCTGGAATGTGTTGATTAGCTGCTGCTAGGGAAGACCAATTAGCAATCTCTGTGGTCAGAAGCTAAGGGCCATCTGGGTGTGCTGAAAGGAAATGATATCTCAAAGAATGTGAGCAAGCCTGATTACTCCCTTCCCCAGGCCAACATGCCTTAATTTACCTGGGCCTTTATCTAAACTTTAACTCAGGACTTCAATCATGCTACCCTAAGACTCTAATTTTAAACTTTGGACCTCTCAACAACATGTTGTATTGAACAGACTTTGCAATATTATAAAAGAAAAATATGTTTCTGAGACTTAATTTTATTTGGGTTTGTAACTACTTTTGGATATGAGTGTCAGGACTTGGATCTTCAGGTGCAAATCCTTTAGGCAAATTGTCTCCCATCGAGCTATGCCCCCAGTATGGTTGCTCCACTTAAAAACCACTAGAAAATTCAAAATTAAAAGCATGCCTTGTGTCATATTTCATGTGGGTAGCATGGAGGTAGAAAACGACTTAGATGAACTGTGCAAACTAAAGAACAGGACTTAATTGTGCTGTTCACATTCAATTTCTTATGTTTCTTGTCATAGTGTATATTTCCTTCTTAGTGACATATAATGATATGTACATATTATATGATATATCATGATATGTACTCTGTCTTCAAAGAGCAGATTCACAGAGAAATACCAACTCAAGCTCACTCCTCACAGGAGGCTACCCCATCCCATGCAACAAGACCATCTCCTACTCCTGTGGATTTGCAAATGTTCTGTACTCTCATGACAATGGGACTTTCTCCAGAGAACTCCTACTATTCTGTTACATGCATCAGACCCTGCAATCTTAGTAAATCAGCTACTGTTGCAGTGCCATGCTGGCCTGTCTGCTGCCATGCTCCTCACTGTGATGGCCATAGGTCCTAATCCCCTG
>NW_026586590.1:0-1107 GCF_907164565.1 Psammomys obesus
GGAAAGAGTTAGGGTGAGTGTACTCAATCCCAGATCCCAGGCCCAGATCTCTCTGCCAGAAGCAGCCTAGCAGTACAACCTATGTTTGCTGATCCCAAGAGAGTACCGGGTAGGGTTGAGTGTCCTCAGATCCAGAGCTTGGGATTCTCTGCTAGGGGCCGCTGGAGAGAGGGTGCTGTGTCCTTGGCAGGCTGCCTCTCTGTCCTTCCCCTCTGACCTTCTCCTCTGCTAGGGCAAGCTTATGGAGGTGCTCTCAGTGGGGTGCCAGCAGGGGTTGGGGCTTCTCAGTCGGATCCTGAGCTCTGAGCCGGCGGCGTTTCTCTGCCCGGAGTGGGGCAATCGGTGATAGAACTTGCTGCTAGACCTTATTGCACTGGACCCAGGAGAATCTCAGGACGTGTAGAATGACCACTATCCCAGATCCCAAGCTGTAGTTTGTTTGCTACAAGCGGCCGGCAGCACTGGAGTTTCAGCATTGTGAAGCCACTGTGCACCTCTTTATGCTTCTGCTCTGCTGCGGCAGGGTGATGGCGGCGTTTGGGGGAGTGCTTGAAAGGATTGGGTTTTCTCAGCCCCGATCTCGGGTTGGGGTACAGACAATGTGGTCTGTGGTAGATTCTGCTGGATGCCTCCTGCCTCCCCCGAAGAGGGAGTAGGGATTTTAAGCTGAGTGAGCAGCTGGTATCTGCCCGCAGCGGGAGCTCAGTTGTGATGGCAGCAGGTACCCGCCGTGGTTGGAGAGACCTTCCAGGGAAAGACTGGGTGACCCGTGACCAGTCTCGCAACTTTCCTTCCCCTTGGGTTTTTTTTTTTTTTTTGCCACTGGGACTCCCCGACTTAGGCCCCCTTGTGGCCACCAATCAGCCTGGGAAATTGATCGTGACAAGCGGGCTTGAGGCATCAGCCTGGAGACCCAAAGCCCACGTTGCCGGGTTCTCTTTCGGGTTCTGCCTGGGCAGCCGAGAGTGGACCCGACTGATTCCCACGCCGTGGGAGCCTCCCCTCACCTGGGAAACACGATCGATTGCTGTTGTTTTAGGGCCCAGAGTTCAGTCTCCTTGTCGCTGCACGGAGTGTGTTGTCCTGCTTCTCAAGACACGGTGTTCT
>NW_026586591.1:0-1169 GCF_907164565.1 Psammomys obesus
ACCCAATGAGTTACCAATCAATGCACATTAAAAGTAACTATCAGTATGTTTTTCAATTTGTATAAATTTAGAGAAGTCAGAATAAGGTTGAGACCTGGGCTAGAAAAAAAAAATAAAACATTGTATATCAGTTATACACTAGTACAAAAGAAGTAGTGTAGTGGAGTTGAGAGTTGGGATGTTCAGCCTCTTAACAAACTAGGAAGAAATCTATTTTTGGTCTTTGGTCTTCAGAGGCAGAAATAGAGACAATGACACACAGAGACAGAGACACACAGAGACAGAGCAAGAGAGGCAGACTTTGAGAGACAAAATGACTGTGCATGTGTAAGCAAGAGAGACAGAGAGACAGAAAGAGAGAGTGAAGTGATAGTTCGATGTTGGATCTATGTCTAGAGATACAGATGGCCAAGGAGGGAGGAGCAGAAAAAAAACATGGAAAACCAAAATCAAAGCAGACACTCAAAACCACTACCACCACCAGAAGCAGCTATAGGAATTGCCTACAGAGAGGGATACTGTGGTAAGCACATTGGAAAAGACCCTCATCTTGGCACATGACTGGAGAAGTATTCAGAAGAATTTTAAGGGGGAGGACCACTGGCTCTCCTGGAACTCTCTGCATGAACCATGGAAAACTTGAACTCACACAGACGTGCCTGCCTCTGCCCACTGTGTACTGGGTTTACAAGTGAGAGCCACCAAGGGGTGCAGAAAACTATTTTTAAAATGCTGCAGCTGAGTTTGTAGCTAGGCAACTAGCTACAGCTAGCAACTAGGGTAGAGAACCCATGGCAAATATAAGGGGACTACATTTTTAGAAAAAAAAAAAGATTGTGTGTATGCATGTGTACACCTCTTGTGTGGAGGCTAGAGCCTGTCACTGGTATGTCTTCTTTAACCACTTCTTTACTGTATTTTCTGAGACAGGACCTCATCCTGAATCTGTAGCTGTCCACTTTTGCTGGACTACCTAGCAAGTGCATTTATCTGTCAGCCCTGGCGATTCAGGCACACACTGACTGCTATGAGAGAAGAATGGGAAGGAACAGAATGGGGTATGCATTGGTTCCAAACACTTTTAATCCATGTACAAATATTAAATAAAAATGTCAAAACAATGACAAAGGGAAGAAATAAGAAATGTGTCGGTATCAAAGACAAAAACT
>NW_026586592.1:0-1173 GCF_907164565.1 Psammomys obesus
GGCTCACACTCTGTGCCTCTGCACACCAGCGCGGGGCGCAGAGCGCGCCCGGAACCCTTCCCGGGCCCAGCCACTCCGCACACTGCGCAGTACCCGGCGCCGGCCCTGCCGGCCACCGTGTGCACATGCGGTTCGCCCTGCTGTTTACACTCTTCCCCTGAGCCCACATGCCGCACACGCCCCTCACCTTCGCACTAAGCATCTTGGCTGTCCTAACTGTCCCTGACCTGGCCTTCCATCCCGCCGGGGGTCCCTTGTCATTGCCCCCCAACTTCTGGTCCCCAGATCCGATAAAGGGTGCGAGGATCTGTAGGAACTATCAGCTTGGGGGTGGGGGGGCGTCGCACCTCTTCTGCAGGAGGCCTGGGGCTGCGGGAAGCGCCTAAGGGGACCTTCCTTGAAGCTGTGTGTGGACTGGAGCTGAACCTGGGGACAGCAAAGGACACTGTGGATGGAGGGGCCCTGAGCCTGTCTCCATGGTGGACATGCTGCTGCTAAGGGACTGTGTCTCCCCTTCCAGTCGGTGTGCCCCCTGGGAAGCTTACACCTGAGCCATCAAGCCAGGGTCTGAAGAGCTGCCCCAGAAGTCCCTCTCACTAGAAATGGAGAGGGAAAATAGGAGGCTCTGCCAAGGAAGGAGACCCACCTAGCTCTCCACACAGCCCTCCCAGTAAGGACAGGACAATAACAATGACACCCCATCCCCCCACTCCACCTTGCCTCCAAACCTCACTCTTTACCCCCCTCTCTCATCCTCACTGTGAAATCTGAAATCTTTCTCAAGCAGCCCAGAAGGGGGTGGGGGAGGCTCCCAGCCTTGGGTCCAAACCTGGCTTCAACCTACTAAAGTGAGTGCTATGGACTCTGGGCAAGTCACTTTTCACACTTAGCAGAGCCAGGGCCTCAGCTGCTGGGCCGCCCCTCCCCCCATTTCCGGGGCCTCAGGGAGATTTCCTGAGCTAACACAAGACAAGTCCCTGGTACAATGCTGGCACACTAG
This sequence comes from Psammomys obesus, assembly GCF_907164565.1. NCBI lineage: Eukaryota > Metazoa > Chordata > Mammalia > Rodentia > Muridae > Psammomys > Psammomys obesus. Next base: position 1,001 of record NW_026586592.1, read on the forward strand.
TAGGTGCCCAATGTCAGCTGCCACCCACCCCCAGCCAGTCTGTACTGTGGTTTCTGCGGGTGTCTGTGGGGTGGCACCAGGATGTGGTTATCTCAGAAAGTGTTGTGGGGGAAGGATACATTTGCTAAGGTTTTCAAACCTAAAGGTCCCTGAAGAAACTCACAGACTAGCAG
>NW_026586593.1:0-1976 GCF_907164565.1 Psammomys obesus
GACTATACCCAAAAAGCTGAGAAGACAGCCTTCAGGAAAAACCAGCTTTCTGCAAAGGAGATTCTCTCCACGACAGGATCCTCAGGAACCACCAGAAAATAACCCCAAACACCTAAGATAGCACAATGGGTAGAGGCCAGCGTAAAAGCTCAAGCAACAAAAGACAAAGCAATATGGCATCTACAGAACTCAGTTACTCAGGTGCAAGTAGCCCTGGACACCCCAGCATAACTGAAATCCAAGAAGATGACCTAACAACTATTCTCAAGATGATAACAGAGGAAACAAATAAGATACGCAAAGACATAGAGGAAGATAAACTCAAACAGAATATTGCCATCCGTAAAGAAATAGAGGAAGCTGCAGCCAGTTTATGGCCTTTAGAAAGGATATACTTAAAGCACTGAATGAAATAAAAGAAACAGAGTTGAAGGAACTAAAAGAAAATCAGGAAAGTACAATCAGACAGGTGAAGGAAGTAAACAAAACAACTCAAGACTTGAAGATAGAATTGGAAAAAATAAAGAAAACACAAATGGAGGAAATAATGGAGAGGAAGAATCTAGGGAAGAAAACAGGAACTACGGAGGTAAGCATAACCAACAGACTAGAAGAGATGGAAGGAAGAATCTCAGGTGTAGAAGACACAATGGAAGAAATCAATGTATCTGTCAAAGAAAATGTTAAATCCAAAAAATTCCTGAAACAGACCGTCCAAGAAATCCAAGACAATATGAAAAGACAAAACCTAAGAATAATAGGTATAGAGGAAAAAGAAGACTCCCTTCTCCAAGGCCCAGAAAATATTTTCAACAAAATCATTGAAGAAAATTGCCCCAAGTTAAAGGAGAAAACAATAAGAATACATGAGGCCTACAGAACACCTAACAAATTTGACCAGAAAAGAAAATCCTCCTGCCACATAATAATCAAAACAGTAAGTATACACAACAAAGAAAAAATACTAAAAGCTGCAAGGCAAAAAGGCCAAGTAACATATAATGGCAAACCCATTAGAATCACACCTGACTTTTCAACAGAGACCATGAATGCCAGAAGGGCCTGAACAGATATCATGCAGACCCAAGAAAACACAGATGTCAGCCCAGGCTACTATACCCTGCAAAACTCTCAGTCCTCATAGACGGATAAAACAAGATATTCAATGACAAAAACAAATTTCAATAATACCTACAAACAAATCCAGCATTACAGAAGACACTGGAAGGGAAAATACAACCCCAAAAAATTAGCTTCTTTCAAGAAAACACAGGAAATAATTAACCTTACTACAGTAAAACAAAAAGCAACCATGCACACAACCTGATGACCACAGCCAACATCAAAATCAAGGGATCTAACAGCCACTGGTCATTAATCTCTCTCAACATCAATGGACTCAACTCTCCAGTAAAAAGACACAGATTAACAGAATGGATACGTAAACAAAACCCAGCAATCTGTTGCATACAAGAAACTCACCTAAGGCACAAAGATAGACATTACCTGAGGGTAAAGGGTTGGAAGACGACTTTCCAAGCAAACGGACCCAAGAAGCAACCAGGAGTAGCCATTCTAATATCTGATAAAATAGACTTTCAACCAAAATTAATAAAAAGAGATGAGGAAGGACACTTCATACTCATCAAAGGAAAATTCCACAAGGAAGACGTCACAATCCTGAACATCTATGCCCCAAATACAAGAGCACCCACATTTGTTAAAGAAACATTGATAAAATTTAAACCACATATAGATCCCCACACATTAATAGTGGGAGACTTCAACACCCCACTCTCAACAAAGGACAGGTCAACAAAACAGAAATTAAACAAAGGAATAATATCTCTGACAGAGGTCATGAATCAAATGGACCTCACAGACATTTACAAAACTTTACACCCAAACACAAAAGAATTTACCTTCTTCTCAGCACCTCATGGAACCTTCTCCAAAATAGACCATATAGTTGGTCA
>NW_026586594.1:0-1574 GCF_907164565.1 Psammomys obesus
CTTAGGTGTGTTTCTTGTATGCAACAGATTGCTGGGTTTTGTTTACGTATCCATTCTGTTAATCTGTGTCTTTTTACTGGAGAGTTGAGTCCATTCATGTTGAGAGAGATTAATGACCAGTGGCTATCCTTTGATATTGATGTTGGCTGTGTTCATAAGGTTGTGTGCTTGGTTGCTTTTTCTTTTGCTGTAGTAAGGTTAATTATTTCCTGTGTTTTCTTGACAGAAGCTAATTTTCTTGGGTTGTATTTTCCCTTCCAGTGTCTTCTGTAATGCTGGGTTTGTGTGTAGGTATTGTTGAAATTTGTTTTTGTCATTGAATATCTTGTTTTCTCCGTCTATGAGGACTGAGAGTTTTGCAGGGTATAGTAGCCTGGGTTGACATCTGTTTTCTCTTAGGGTCTGCATGATATCTGTCCAGGCCCTTCTGGCTTTCATAGGTTCTGTTGAAAAGTCAGGTGTGATTCTAATGGGTTTGCCGTTATATGTTACTTGGCCTTTTTCCCTTGCAGCTTTTAGTATTTTTTCTTTGTTCTGTATACTTACTGTTTTGATTATTATGTGGCAGGAGGATTTTCTTTTCTGGTCTAATTTGTTGGGTGTTCTGTAGGCCTCATGTATCCTTATTGGCTTCTCCTTTTACTTGGGGAAATTTTCTTCAATGATTTTGTTGAAAATATTTTCTGGGCCTTGGAGAAGGGAGTCTTCTTTTTCCTCTATTCCTATTATTCTTAGATTTTGTCTTTTCATATTGTCTTGGATTTCTTGGACGGTCTGTGTCAGGAATTTTTTGGATTTAACATTTTCTTTGACAGATACATCGATTTCTTCCATTGTATCTTCTACACCTGAGATTCTTTCTTCCATTTCTTGTATTCTGTTGGTTATTCTAGTCTAGCTAGTGATAACTGGTTGATCCTTGGCACAGTATCTGAGGGCTGCTGTAATGGCTCTCTGGCTTTTGTAGGTCTGAGGATGCAGCTGTGTGTCCCAGTGCCCTAGGGGAACTCAATAATGGCGGCAGAGCACAGCGCTCCTGCCTGCACTAGAGTCTGCCTGAGTCCAGGAAGTGTTTTGGTGCTGGGTGTCCTAAGCTTTAGAGCTGCTGAGCCCCTCCGCTGGGCGTTTCCTCCTGCCAGAGACATGCAGTCTGGTGCCCTGGTGCCCTGGTGCCCACAGTTCTATCTGAGGCAGCGAATCAGGCGCGCAGGCAGGCGCCTGTGTCCCGGCTCTGGGTCTGGGCTGGCTCTTGGGGCACCCGCGGAACCCGAATCTTTTCCAGGGGATGTCTGGGTAACCTGAGGTCAGTCCCAATTGTTTCCTGCTCCGTGGGGTTATCTCTCGACTGGGAAATCCAGTCTATGGTGTTGTGGGCCCACAGTTCAGTCTGGGACTGTTACCAGATTGCACTGGCGGGTAGCTCTGGGCTGGTGACCAAGCCCCTGGCAGAACTGGGATCTCTTCTGTGGTTTAGCCGGGTGAGTTAAAGCTGATTGAATCCCCCACCGTGGGGTATCCTCTCACCTCTGAAACACAATCACTTGTGTTTTATGGCCGGGAGTTCTGATTGCTGG
>NW_026586595.1:0-1930 GCF_907164565.1 Psammomys obesus
GCTGTATGGGTATCAAATCCAATCAGAGAAGCTTATTAGGTCATTCTGATATTCTTTCTGTCACTGTTGTTGATCTAATGCATTTCTACTTGGTGATAGGTATTTTTCTGCTGCAAAGTATAGAATGGGATTCCCATCATCTATGTGATCCATTGCTTATTAATATCAGGTAGAGTGTGATCATGCTTTTCAATGAAGGGTCTCTGAGAAAATGTGGTGATTTTGTTTTTCATTTTCACAAATTCCTTTAAGATGTTTGTTTTCAAGCCTAATTTGGATGTCAGTTATTAGGCAAAGCTGCATTTGAAGTCTTGATTCTCATATGTCAGCCTTCTGAGTACAAGTCCACGGGTGGAAGATGTTCCCCCAGTGTGTTCTATTTTTACCAACATTAATGTTAAAATGCTTAATAGTGTGTATGTAGGTATGTATGACTGTATGTATCTATATCTATATCATCTATATCTATATCTGTATCTATATCATCTATATCTATATATCTATATCTATGTATGTATGTACTGTTTGTTGTTCCATTCTTCATGGTTCCATTATTTACTACAATGACACATAATGTTGAAGTACTGCCTTCTGAGAGAATTATCAAGAGGTGCTAAATAATGTAACAGCAATTATATTTATTTCAAAAAGCATGTTGTGTGTGTGTAATGTTACTATGGTTTCTTAGGCCATGACAGATGTGTGAAGACTTGGTGACAGCTTTGTGGGGTTTATTTTGGTCATAGTTATACGATGTTCAAAGTTATGTGGCCAGTTTTGCTTACCACAGACATTCCCCACTGAGTTCATTGATACTCAAATAAACTTAATTGAAATATTACATTGGTAAAATATTGTCTTCTATCCAGATTGTAAACCTGTTGTCATATAAGGATGGAAGAACATGAAATTAATAATAATAATAATAATAATAATAATAATAATAATAATAATAAACACTATGTACAAATTAAAATGATATAATGCTGTCATTTTTTTGGAATATGTTAGTTCATTCTTAGGAGTAAAGACTTGCTCATAACACTGTCTCAGATCTACAAGTGAATGTCAGAGAATTGTCTCAGTGGGAATAGTTGGTTGTTTCTAAGCCTGATGATTTGAGCTCAATTTCTTGGTAGACAATATTACTCCTATAGAATTTTTCTAATATTTCATTACTTGGGCCTTTGTATATACAAATTCACACACCAGTACATACATAAATCATTTTTAAACCTAAATAAGGGCCAGTTTTTTCACTGGCCAAAACACTCTTTGGGTTTCATGTTGAAAACTTGTATATGGGATATAAACAGACAGTAAACAGCAATAAGTTGTCCTCTCATGGCACATACATACTCAAACATTTTTCAATGGATGAAATTAAAGCAAAGGAGAAAACCCATTTACTGACAACATCGGAAATGATTTTGCAATTGTAAATAAATGTAGAATTTGTAGACTTATTACTGTTCATTAAAAGAAAAAATGTTACCTTTGTACATCTTATTTTATCCTTTCATTCCTTGATTCAAGAATAAGTCACTAAAAATATCTTAGCTTGTCTCAGAGGTGCATCCATGTCATCCTAGACCTGGGAGTCCATGGCAAACTAATCTTTCTGAGATTGTGGTCAGCTTGGTTTACAGAGTGAGTTCTCTTTTGGCTTTGTTCATTCGTTTCTTTCTTTCTTTGTTTGTTTGTTTAGACAGAATTTCTTTTGTGTAGGCTTGGCTGTCCTAGACTCTGTCTGTAGACCTGGCTGAACTAAAATTCGGACCTCTTCTTCCCTGAGTGCTGGTATTACAGGTGTGTGCCACCATGCCCAGCTCCAAAGATTGAGTTCTAAAACAGGCGTGCTATGTAGAAATATCATGTATTTAAATGATCCCCCAAAATGTACTCTATATCTCAAATTATAGGTTTCCCC
>NW_026586596.1:0-1525 GCF_907164565.1 Psammomys obesus
CTTCGTCTTCCAATGACTACAACAAGAGATGAAAAGAGAAGGCGCATCAATGAGGTCCTTGAACTTCTGAGTCTGGATAAAGTGGCAGATCACAAGGTGAGGTGAAGAAGAGTCTTGAAAGGCTCAGGGCAGGAAAAAAAATCCCTGTGTGGCTAACAGGACACTCTACCTGCCGTTACCTATAATGTGTGTGGTCAAAGGGGGCTGCTGTCTGACTGTTTACAGGAGGCAAAGGTGGAAATTGAGCTGGAAGCCATCTTAACAATGGCTTAGACCAGGAGTGGCATGTGCTCCAGCAGGGGAAATTGTTCCTTACATGGCCATTTCCAAGTGTTCTTCACATGAGCCCCTCAGCGTTAAACTCATGACTCCTTTGGGAATTTGACAAGTGCTTCTGTTTATGGTCTCTTCCTGCGGAGCAGTGGTTCTCCACCTTCCCAATGCAGCAGCTCTTTAATACAGTCCCTCAGCTGTGCTGACCCCAGCCATAAAGTTATTTTGTTGCTACTCCATAACTGTAATTTTTCTACTGTTGAGAATCGTAATGTAAATATCTGATTTGTGACCCCTGGAGGGGTCGTGGCCAAGGGTCGAGAAGCACTGCTCTAGAGGTCTGCGTTCCCATATCTGTTAGGAGATCACAGACTCGGGCTTGGTGTTTCACCCTATGCTAACTTTTTTTCCATGACTGTCTTGGTCTCTGTGGTGTTCAGTTCTAACCTGTTTGGCACTTGTTATTCTCTGTAGCCTTTTGTCTGTGTGTTGTCTCTTATCCTATCTGAGGTGGTTACTTTTGACTGTCAACCTGAAACAGTATAGAATCACCTGGAATCATCTAGAATGTAGAGACTAGGAGGAGGAATCTCTCTGTAGGCGATTGTCTTGATAAGTTCACTGATGTGGAGAGACCCGGCTCACTACAGGCAGCACCATTCTTTGGGCTTGGGTCCTGGTGGGATAAGAACGGAGAAAGTGAGCTGAGCACTGACACACATGTCTGCATTCTCTCTGTGCTCTTGACTGGATGCAACCAGCTGCTTCAGGTTCCTGAGCTGGCTTCCTGAAGTGACTGACTGTGCTTTAAAACTGTTCGTTCAGATGAAGGTTTTGCTCCCTGTTTACTTTTCACCAGAATACTGTATCTTAGCACCTCGACAGAAAACTAAGGTTTTCTTCCACCCTCAATCCCTGATTGCTCACCTTCTGTCGATGTTCTCTTCCAGCTCTCGGGTTAGGTTTAGAGGTACAGCCTGGGGCAAAAGCAACAAGAGAAGGACAGAGTGACTCCTATGGAGGCTCATGCAGCCTCAGGAAGGGCAGGAGATGAATGGCGAACTTCCCCCGAATATGGAACAGCTAACTAGTTTCTGACTGACATGCTAAGAAGACTATGATATAATACTTGATCCCTGCATACTTAATTATTCTTCATTCTGTAAAAAGGATGTTTTCTCACCTTAACAATGCCATTATTAACTATCAAAATGAATAAAATCTTGATACCCACAGCTCTGCCAGGTCAGTA
>NW_026586597.1:0-1609 GCF_907164565.1 Psammomys obesus
GTCAAAAATCAGGTGTCCGTAAGTGTGTGGGTTTATTTCTGGGTCTTCTGTTCGATTCCATTGATCCACCATTCTGTTTCTATGCCAGTACCATGCAGTTTTTATAACTGTTGCTCTATAGTACAGCTTGAGATCAGGGATGGAGATACCTCCAGAAGATCTTTTATTGTAGAGGATTGTTTTAGCAATTCTCGGTTTCTTGTTATTCCATACGAAGTTGAGGATTTTCATTTTTATATAACAACATTGGTGCCCAATGTGGGGCATGACTGTACAGACAGAGATATCACTCTAGCTGCAGACAGACTGAGAAGCCATCAGATCTGGGAAATCCCCTAGGAGATCCCGTCCCCTAGGATGGCAACTGCTGTAACAGAAGACTTTAGAACTCTGTTTAGCGCTATTCCAGATGGCCTAAAAATAGAAGCTAAATGAAAAGCTGTATAACTTAACTGAAATTAGCTCAATGTCAATTATGATTAGTTTCATTTTATTATTTTTAATTCATTCTTAATAGCCAATATGGCTTTATGTACTTGCTCTAAGAAAAAAAAAAAAACTTGCTCTAAGAAAAAAAAAAAAAAAACAAAGTGGCAGGATACAAAATCAACTCAAAAAAATCAGAAGCCCTCTTGTATACCAAAGACAAAAAGGCCGAGAAAGAAATTAGGGAAACAACACCCTTCACAATAGCCACTAATAACATAAAGTACCTTGGTGTGACTCTAACCAAGCAAGTGAAAGACCTGTTTGAGAAAAACTTCAAGTCTTTGAAGAAAGAAATTGAAGAAGATCTCAGAAGATGGAAAGATCTCCCGTGCTCATGGATTGGTAGGATTAACATTGTGAAAATGGCCATCCTGCCAAAAGCAATTTACAGATTCAATGCAATTCCCATCAAAATACCAACTCAATTCTTTACAGACCTTGAAAAAAAGATTCTCAGCTTCATATGGAGAAACAAAAAACCCAGAATCTCCAAAACAATCCTGTACAACAACAGATCATCTGAAGGTATCTCCATTCCCGATCTCAAGCTGTACTACAAGGCAACAGTAATAAAAACTGCATGGTATTGGCATAGAAACAGAAAGGAGGATCAATGGAATCGCATAGAAGACCCAGAAATAAACCCACACACCTATGAATACTCAATATTTGACAAAGAAGCCAAATCCATTCAATGGAAAAAAGACAGCATCTTCAACAAATGGTGCTGGACCAACTGGATGTCTACATGCAGAAAAATGAAAATAGACCCATATTTATCACCCTGCACAAAACTAAAGTCCAAGTGGATCAAGGACCTCAACATAAAACCAGATACTCTAAATCAGCTGGAAAAAAAAGTGGGAAACAGCCTAGAACTCATTGGCACAGGAGACAACTTCCTGAACAGAACACCAACAGCACAGGCTCTAAGAGCAACAATCAATAAATGGGACCTCATGAAACTGAAAAGCTTCTGTAAAGCAAAAGACACTGTCATCAAAACAAATAGACAGCCTACAGATTGGGAAAGAATCTTCACCAACCCTTTATCTGACAGAGGGCTAATATCAAGTATATATAAAGAACTAAAGAAGCAGAAAAGCAACAAACCAAGTAA
>NW_026586598.1:0-1188 GCF_907164565.1 Psammomys obesus
TGGACTCAACTCTCCAGTAAAAAGACACAGATTAACAGAATGGATACATAAACAAAACCCAGCAATCTGTTGCATACAAGAAACACACCTAAGGCACAAAGATAGACATTACCTGAGGGTAAAAGTTTGGAAGACGACTTTCCAAGCAAATGGACCCAAGAAACAAGCAGGAGTAGCCATTCTAATATCTGATAAAATAGACTTTCAACCAAAATTAATAAAAAGAGATGAGAAAGGACACTTCATACTCATCAAGGGAAAATTCCACCAGGGAGACATCACAATCCTGAACATCTATGCCCCAAATACAAAAGCATCCACATTTGTAAAAGAAACATTGATAAAATTTAAACCACATATACATCCCCACACATTAATAGTGGGAGACATCAACACCCCACTCTCAACAAAGGACAGGTCAACAAAACAGAAATTAAACAAAGAAACAATATCTCTGACAGAGGTCATGAATCAAATGGACCTCACAGACATTTACAGAACTTTACACCCAAACACAAAAGAATTTACCTTCTTCTCAGCACCTCATGGAACCTTCTCCAAAATAGACCATATAGTTGGTCACAAAGCAAGCCTCAACAGATACAAGAAGACTGAAATAATCTCTTGTATCCTGTCTGATCACCATGGAATAAAGCTGGACTTCAACAACAACAGAAATAGCAAAAAGCCTACACACACATGGAAACTAAACAACTTGTTACTAAATGACAGCTGGGTCAAGGAAGAAATAAAGAAAGAAATTAAAGTCTTTCTAGAACTCAATGAAAATGAAGACACAACATACCCAAACTTGTGGGACACAATGAAAGCAGTGCTAAGAGGAAAGTTCATAGCACTAAGTGCCTTCAAGAAGAAATTCGAGACAGCTCATTCAAGCAACTTAATGGCCCACTTAAAAACCCTAGAAAAAGAAGAAGCAGACACACCAAAAAGGAGTAGACGGCTGGAAATAATCAAACTCAGGGCTGAAATCAATCAATTAGAAACAAATAAAACAATTCAAAGAATCAATGAAACCAAGAGCTGGTTCTTTGAGAAAATCAACAAGATCGACAAACCCTTAGCCAAGCTAACTAAAAGGCAGAGAGACACCACCCAAATCAACAAAATCAGAAATGAAAAGGGGGACATAACTACAGACACTGAGGAAATCCAAACAATCATTAG
>NW_026586599.1:0-1053 GCF_907164565.1 Psammomys obesus
TTGCCAACACAATTCTTTACAGACCTGGAAAGAAAAATTCTCAACTTTGTATGGAATAACAAGAAACCGAGAATTGCTAAAACAATCCTCTACAATAAAAGATCTTCTGGAGGTATCTCCATCCCTGATCTCAAGCTGTACTATAGAGCAACTGTTATAAAAACTGCATGGTACTGGCATAGAAACAGAATGGTGGATCAATGGAATCGAACAGAAGACCCAGAAATAAACCCACACACTTACGGACACCTGATTTTTGACAAAGATGCCAAAACCATACAATGGAAAAATGATAGCATCTTCAACAAATGGTGCTGGTCCAACTGGATGTCTACATGTAGAAAAATGAAAATAGATCCATACTTATCACCCTGCACAAAACTGAAGTCCAAGTGGATCAAAGACCTCAACATAAAACCAGACACATTAAATCGGCTAGAAAAAAAAGTGGGGAATACCCTAGAACTCATTGGTACAGGAGAAAACTTCCTGAACAGAACACCAACAGCACAGGCTCTAAGAGCAACAATCAATAAATGGGACCTCATGAAATTGAAAAGCTTCTGTAAAGCAAAGGACACCGTCATCAAAACAAAGCGACTGCCTACAGATTGGGAAAGAATCATCACCAACCCTCTATCTGACAGAGGACTCATATCCAATATATATAAAGAACTAAACAAGCTGAAAAGCAACAAACCAAGTAATCCACTTAAAAAATGGGGAACAGAGCTAAAGAGAGAATTCTCTGCAGAGGAATATCGAATGGCAGAGAAGCACTTAAAGAAATGCTCAACCTCATTAGCCATTAGGGAAATGCAAATCAAAACAACCCTGAGATTTCACCTTACACCCATCAGAATGGCCAAGATGAAAATCTCAAGGGACAACACATGCTGGAGAGGTTGTGGAGAAAGGGGAACGCTTCTCCACTGCTGGTGGGAATGTAAACTGGTACAACCACTCTGGAAATCAATCTGGCGCTTTCTCAGACAACTAGGAATAGCGCTTCCTCAAGATCCAGCCATACCACTCCTAGGCATATACCCAAAA
>NW_026586600.1:0-1156 GCF_907164565.1 Psammomys obesus
GATACAGCCATGATACAAAGGGAATAAATTGTAATAAATAAATAAATAGCTTAATTAAATATATTTTCATTTAAAGAAAAAAAAGACAATTGCCATCTGTGAGCATGCCTGTGTAGGTGGCATTCTCCACATGACTGGGTAGCTGTTAGTCCTGTTATTTCCCTGGAAACCTACAGGGTAGGAAGTAAACTATCGTGTGGATGCTGGTGGGGAAATACAAGCCTTGACTATAACCATGGAACAAGAACTCTGTGAGCATGGCTATGCCAAAAATTTCAACAAACATGATTTCATATGTCTAAAAGGATAATTAAGGCTTACAGTGTCCCCTTAAGTCTTGAGGTAGTGTTCACATTGAAAGGTGCCATTACCCTGTTCAAATGTAGCCCATAGATTCAGTGTCCAAGTGGGTGCCTTACTAAGGGGAGCAGGGACTTTCTCTGGCATGAACTCCATGGCAGGCTCTCTGATTACCTCCCCCTGAGGGATACATCCTTGCCAGGCCACAGAGGAAGACAATGCAACCAGTCGTGATGAAACCTGATAGGCTAGGTCAAATAGAAAGAGAGGTTACCCTCCTCTAACAGTGGAATAGGGGAGAGGCATAGAGGAGAAGAGGGAGTGGGGTGGGATTAGATGGAGATGGGGGAGGAGCCACAGCCAGGACACATAATTAAAATTAATAATTAAAAAAAAGAAAGGTGCCACTACACAAACCTCCTGTAAATCATGTGAACTTTGGTTTGAACACACTTAAACCAGGGAAAATACCTTTTATGAGAAAAAAAATTGTTCGTTTTTTTCTTCACATGAATTACATAATTGACGTATAAAACATTAGGTTCCTAGAAAACTACAGCTTCATTTGGGTGAGTCATAACATCAAATCTCCTGGTGCTAAATAGTAATAAACTCACCGCTATTTTGCTGTAGCACGTACTGCTCAAATTTAAATGGATTAAAGATTAATGCACCACATTAATATTTGAGAGATTGCAAATTATAGGTTGAATGGGTTGGACTTCAGTGATATTGGATATCTTTAGAGTGTCTTATAATGGTCAACATTATTTTTTATGAACAACTTTTTTCTTTTCTGGAGGATAGTTCTTTTCCAGTTCACTATTCTTAATTCTGCTCACTCACAACCTATACC
>NW_026586601.1:0-1631 GCF_907164565.1 Psammomys obesus
TTTCTTTTCTATTGTGCTAAAACATGATGTCATGCTAACTTATGGAAGAAAGAGTTTATTTGGGTTTAGTGCTCCAGTTTAACCTGACCTAACTTAAGTTTTATGAGTCTGCGATGGCAGAACAGAGTCATGGGCACAAGCAGAAAGCATGGCATCAGGAACAGGAAGTTGAGAACACACTTTATGAACCACAAACATGAAGCAAAAAGAATGACCTGGAAAGTAGAGTGAGGCCTAAAGCAGTCAACACCCACTCCTAGAAATATACTTCATCCTAAACCTCCTCAACCAGAGTCATCAACAGGAGACAAAGACTTTGGGGGCATTTCTCATTTAAATCTCCATACAGAATGCTCAGGATCTCACATGTACAAGGCAAGTGTTATGCCTCCAGCCTTGTTGTGGCAGCCTTTTTGGAGTTTATGGCAAATTTGGAGTTAATGGCATCTGAGCAGTGGAATTCGGCCTCTTGGCTTTGACTATTTTCCAAAGTCCAGTTTCTCATAAACTGATCTTGGTGGTCCTACAGAGGACTGCTCTGACCGTGAGAAAATCTGTGCAACCATAGTAACCAGACAGCAGGCTCTGTGTAACCTTGAGTGAGCTCTCCTATGTTTTGATCAAGTAAAGCTCCTACCTGAGAAACTGCTTGTACTTTTTTGCCTACTTAAGTGTTAATCTGATGTCCATTAAATCGACACCTGGATCAGCATGTAGACTTGGTGTCCTTCTCTTTTTCGCCCTGTCTCACTCTCTCTGTCTCCCAGCCCTCTCTCAGGTGGTATTCAGGTGTCATTGCTGGTCGGTGACACCTTATAATATTTTTAAGACATTTAAAACATAAAAAATGTGTTGTTATTTTTGTTGTTGTTGTTTTAAAATTATGTGTGTTTTGCCTGCATTAAGGCCAGAAAAAGAGCATCAAAATTCTTCAAACAAGTTATAGACAGTTGTGAGCCACCATTGCTGGGCTAAAAACATTACAATTCTGATGTTGAAAATATGCCTATTATGTATCTTTGCCTTTCACAACACATAGCATACCTAATGTCTTCATAACTTTGTGCACCCTCTCCCTGAACCTACACAACAATGTGGTGTACTTGTCTGTATACTGGTTTTTATGCCTGAATTAATAGATTACTGTAATAGAAGCCTTCACTACCATAGTAGAAAAGGCTGGACTTTCCAAATCAAGATGTCACAGACTTGTACTCACTCCAGCTCCAAAGACAGAAACTATTATTTGCCTCCTCTGTGTTGAGTGGCTAAAACATTTAGTACCTCTCGTCAGGTCTCTGTCTCCATCAACGTGCTATGACCTTTCTTTCTCTGTGTAAGTGATGGCTTGAATGAGACTGTCCCCTACAGGCTCATGTATTTGAATGCTTGTTCTGAAATTAGTGGAACTGTTTTGGGAAGAATTAGGAGGTGTGGCCTTGCTGGAGAAGGTGTTTCACTGTCAGGGGGCAGGGAGTTGGAGGGGGGATTTAGGGCTTCAAAAGCTAATGTCATTCCCAGTTAGCTCTCTGTGATTCCTGATTATGGATTAGATGTAAACTCTCAACTACTTCTCCAGGGTCATGTGTGCCTGCTTGCTGCCATGGTCCCTACCATGATGTTCTAATCCT
>NW_026586602.1:0-2221 GCF_907164565.1 Psammomys obesus
TTTTTTAGGTGTATAGATTTCATTATGTTTATCATATCTTATAGGTCTATATAAGTGAGTATATACCGTGTTTGTCTTTCTTCTTCTGGGATATTTCACTCAGGATGATCTTTTCTAGGTCCCACCATTTGCCTGCAAATTTCATGATTTCCTCCTTTTTGATTGCTGAGTAGTATTCCATTGTGTAAAAATACCACAATTTCTGTACCCATTCCTCCGTTGATGGACATCTGGGTTGTTTCCAGGTTCTGGATATTACAAATAATGCTGCTATAAACATGGTTGAACAAATATCCCTTTTGTGTACTTGAGCAAACTTTGGGTATATACCTAGCAGTGGTATAGCTCGGTCTTGAGGAAGCACTATTCCTAATTGTCTTAGAAAGTGCCAGATAGATTTCCAGAGTGGTTGTATCAGTTTACATTCCCACCAGCAGTGGAGGAGGGTTCCCGTTCCCCTTTCTCCACAACCTCTCCAGCATGTGTTGTCCCTTGAGTTTTTCATCTTGGCCATTCTGATGGGTGTAAGGTGATATCTCAGGGTCGTTTTGATTTGCATTTCCCTGATGGCTAATGAGGATGAGCATTTCTTTAAGTGTTTCTCTGCCATTCGATATTCCTCTGTCGAGAATTCTCTGTTTAGCTCTGTTCCCCATTTTTTAATTGGATTACTTGGTTTGCTGCTTTTCAGCTTCTTTAGTTCTTTGTATATACTCGATATTAGTCCCCTGTCAGATTAAGGGTTAGTGAAGATTCTTTCCCAATCTGTAGGCAGGCGTTTTGTTTTGATGACAGTGTCTTTTGCTTTACAGAAGCTTTTCAGTTTCATGAGGTCCCATTTATTGATTGTTGCTCTTAGAGCCTGTGCTGTTGGTGTTCTGTTCAGGAAGTTGTCTCCTGTGCCAATGAGTTCTAGGCTGTTCCCCACTTTTTCTTCTATCAGATTTAGAGTATCTGGTTTTATGTTGAGGTCTTTGATCCACTTGGACTTTAGTTTTGTGCAGGGTGATAAATATGGATCTATATTCATTTTTCTACATGTAGACATCCAGTTGGACCAGCACCATTTGTTGAAGATGCTGTCTTTTTTCCATTGAATGATTTTGGTTTCTTTGTCAAAAATCGAGTATTCATAGGTGTGTGGGTTTATTTCTGGGTCTTCTATGCGGTTCCATTGATCCTCCTTTCTGTTTTTATGCCAATACCATGCAGTTTTTATTACCATTGCTCTGTAGTACAACTTGAGATCTCTCCAAGGCTTTCATCATGAATGGGTGTTGTATTTTGTTACAGGTGTTTTATGAATCTAATGAGATATCATGTGATTTTTTTCTTTGAGTTTTTTTTATATAGTGGATTATGTTGATGGATTTTCATATGTTGAAAATCCCTGCATTCCTGGGATGACTCTTACTTGATCATGGTGGATTAATCAGTTGGTGTGTTCTTGAATTCGGTTTGCAAGTATTTTATTGAGTATTTTTGCATCAATATTCATAATGGAGGTTGATCTGAATTTTTCTTTCTTTGTTGAGTCTTTGTGTGGTTTAAGTATCAGGGTGACTGTGGCTTCACACAATGAGTTTAGTAATTTTCTTTTTTTTTTTTTTTGTTTTTTTATTATTTAAATCTTTTATTTATTTTTTATTAATTACACTTTATTCATTTTGTATCCCCCCATAAGCCCCTCCCTCCTCCCCTGCCAATCCCACCCTCCCTCCCCTTTCTGCATGCATGCCACTCCCCAAGTCCACTGATAGGGGAGGTCCTCCTCTCCTTCTTTCTGATCTTAGTCTATCAGTTCTCATCAAAAGTGGCTGCATTGTCCTCTACTGTGGCCTGGTAAGGCTGCTCCCCCCCAGGGGGAAGTGATCAAAGAGCAGGCCAATCAGATTATGTCAGAGGCAGTCCCTCTTCCCATTACTATGTAACCCACTTGGACACTGAACTGCCATGGGCTACACCTGTGCAGGGGTTCCAGGTCATCTCCACAAATAGTCCTTGGTTGGAGTAGGAGTCTCTGGGAAGTTCCCTGTGTTCAAATTATCTTGTTCTGTTGCTCTGCTTGTGGAGTTCCCGTTCCCTCCAGCTCTTACTATTTCCCACTTCTTACATAAAATTCCATTCACTCTGCCCATCAGTTGGCCATCAGGCTCAGCATCTGCTTTGACAGTCTATACTGCAGAAGCTTTCAGAGGCCCTCTGTGGCAGGTTTCAAGGT
>NW_026586603.1:0-5692 GCF_907164565.1 Psammomys obesus
TAGTATGTCCTATATTATATGGCCAATATCCACTAAAGGGTAGACCTCCTCCATGGCTAGTGGGAATATAAACTTATACAACCACTTTGGAAATCAATAAGGTGCTTTCTCAGAAAACTAAGAATAGTGCTACCTCAAGATCCAGCTATACTACTCCTAGGCATATACCCAAAAGATGCCCCACTATTCGATAAGGACATTTGCTCAACTATGTTCTTAGTAGCTTTATTTGTAATAGTCAGAATCTGGAAACAACGTAGGGGTCCCTCAATGGAGGAATAGATACAGAAAGTGTAATAATTTACATAATGGAATACCACTCAGCAATTAAAAACAAGAAAATCATGAAATTTGCAGGCAAATGTTGGGAACTAGAAAAGAGCATACTGAGTGAGGAAACCCAGAAAGACACATATGGTATATACACACTTGTTCACAATGCTTAAGAACTCTCTTCAATGGCTTCCTGCCTAGACTGTATCTTCCTTTGGGTGTAGAGGCTAAGAGAACATGCACTGCCACATGGTTTCTGGCTGACGCAAGGACTATGGACACCGTCAAGGCCTTCAGCTACAACACAGAACTTGGAGGTCTTTTGAGGAGGCCCTATCCAGAAAATGAACCCATCTCTACCAGTGCCAGCTGCTCTGGCTCTAGTTTTACTTCTCTCTGCCACATGCATGGGGCTCTGGTCAGCCATCTTTATTTTCTCCATTTTCATGTGACCACTTTTTCAAAACATATTCTCCAAAGACGTGGCTTGTTCTGAAGATAATGTGCTCTCTGTAGACTTGTGCTCTGCTGCAGTGTATCTCTTCTGAGCCTTCAGGGGTCTCTCAGGCTTCTTGATGTTGCTCCAAAGTTCTCAGGATACATGCAGCTGCTACCATCTGGAATCCAACTTCACTGTATATCCTTATTTTAAAAAGCAGTGACTTAATCCTGTTGTTGTTTTTTTTTTTTCAATTAAAATTGTTTTTAAGTGTTCACTCTGCAGTGGATGTTTTGACTACCATCCTGCCTCAGTCAATGAATTGCAGGATAAAAAGACTGTATCCCCATGGCCATAGTTGTCATTACTTCAGCAAGGCATAGTTTAACGTTAATTCCCAGAGAAGTAAAGGTCTCCTTTCCTAAAAACATGTTTATTTGGTGACAGGAGGGAACTTTGTGATACCCAGACAATCAGACCACCAGGATTGTCCAGAAAATAAAGTACCTTTCACTACTGGAACAACAAATGTGGTAAGTCTCATTGCACTTTAACATAAAGGTAATTTACATAAAATCATATTTCTCAAATTTAAAATCCTAGTGTCTTTCTCTGTGTTTAAGTTAAAGAACTAGAGTGATAATATATCATCTTTTCTTTACATTGCAGCAAGATTAGAGAAAAGAGGTCAATATTGTAAATAGGTAGTCTTTAGAGTACATTGCATTTCTGCTCTCAAACACCCTAACTCCCCTGAGGATAGGGATTGTGCAATGTTGTGGTCCAAGGTGCTGACAGTTCTCAAAAATTTGTTTCTTTCTGCTGCTTCTCAACCTTAGTTTCTGAAGTCCTTCAAGAGCAGGAACTGAGTTTTCATTCTTCATTGTCACTCAGATATTCTTGAAGATTTGAGCATCATAGATACTAATTAAATTACAGGGAGCACCAAATCCCAAATCCTTTTGCTTCTAGCTGGGACTAAATTATGGAATATGGGCTCCTCCAAGCTCAGATGCTCCCTAATTGTCTTGGTAATGTCAGGAGAAGTCTCTGTGGTGAGAGCTGGTTATGTGCATGCACAATCCTCCAGTCTGTGCACAATCACTCATAGCTATGTGTTGTAGGTATTTAATATTTACTATTGATGTAATTTTTTTAGTTAAGCAGCAGTTATTCTTAAACCACCTCTATACCCAAATCACCACACAGAGACTGGGATTTATTTAATTAACCTAGAACACAATGCTAGACAATGGTTTCTCCATCCTAAACCTCCAAACCCGCATAGTTTCCTACCACTTAGATTTTACCCATTATACTTGCTTAGTCATATTTTAGGTCCGGTTCATCTCACCATGTCGTTCCAACTTCTCTCCTGCTCATCTCTGCCCCTACACTCCCACTTCCTTCCTCTGCCCTCTGGACCAGGATGTCTCACCCTATTCTCCCCATTGCACTGCAATGGCTGGTTGCTTTATTGACAACACAAGAGAACAAATGGTGGCATGTTTACACAAACTTGAGACAGGTGATGCTTACAATAAGCATCACAATGCAGTGTCCTGATTGATTGAAATCAGATAGTGGGGTAGAGAAATCAGCATTTGAATGAACAAGGGTAAATTGTATACGTTCCAAAAGAACATTATACCAACAGCTATGTAAAGTTATGGTGTTAATCTCAATAAACAGGCTCTTTGTAAGGACCCCTCTTTAAGTTACATGCTACCTGAAAGTTCCTTTGCATTTGTGTTTACAAGGGGCACAGAGATCCCAGGTCCAGAATCTGCCACTTTACTACCATATTAAGGTAGTAAACAGGCTGTGCTTGTTCACTAAATTTATGGAGCTGAATCACAACAAATGGTGTTTTATTTGTTCTAATTTCTTTAGGGAGAGCTTTGTCACACAATCTGGCACACATGCATGTGGCACACACACACAAGCACACACAAGAAAACATTGTGTACTAGCTAGCTGGAACAACAGGATGGAAGGATGGCAGGAGATGGGCTTTGATGTTTCCTGTTTTCTCTTTTGTCTTAGACCATCCGCAGACACGATGATGTCAGTCTACCTCCCCAAGAACGGTTCCAGATCTTAAGCGCTCTAGGGCAGGACATCAAAGTCAACAAAAAATTTTCCAAGGCTTCTTACATAAGCCTGAGAGATGACTTCTTCAAAATGGCAGCTGACCTGGATGAATGTGGAAAAGAAGAAGGAGCCTTTGTTCTCTATCATAAATTCCTCACGTGAGAACCTGCAGTTTCTATCTCCTTTTCTGGGACTGTTCCCTAACACATGCTGCTCTCCTGGTCATGTTTGTCACATTTCCTGATGGTTACTGAATTTGACAGTATCAGGATTTAATAATGTTTCTGGCAGTTCATACACATTATTTCTTCAAGGACCAAAAGTGCGGTGGTCACAAATAAAGAACTTTATGAGTAGTTCTATTTTTATGTTTTTTAATAAATTACATTTTATTCACTTTGTATCCCAACTGTGGCCCCCTCCCTCAACCCCTCCCAATCCTACCCTCCCTCTTCTCCGTCCATGTCCCTCCCCAAATCTACTGATAGAGGAGGTCCTCCTCCCCCTCCATCTGATCCAAGTCTATCAGGTCTCATCAGGACTGGATGCATTGTCTTCCTCTCTGGCCTGGTAAGGCTGCTCCCCCCTCAGAGGGAGGTGATCAAAGAGGCAGCCACTGAGTTCATGTCAGAGACATTCCTTGTTCCCATTACTAGGGACACACTTGGACACTGAGCTGCCATGAGCTACATCTGGACAGGGGTTCTATGTTATCACCATGAATGGTCCTTGGTTGGTGTATCAGTCTCAGAAAAGGTCCATGTGTCCAGATTTTTTTCTCTCCTAGTAGTGCTCATGTCTCCTCCAAGTCTTTCTATGGCCCACTTCTTTCATAAGATTTCCTGTACTCTGCCCAAAGTTTGGCTATGAGTCTCAGCCTCTGCTTTGATACCCTGCAGGGAAGAATCATTCAGAATCCCTCTGTGGTAGGCTCCTGTCCTCTTCCCTGTTTTCTCCCTTTTTCGATGTCCATCCCATTTGCCTTTCTGAATGAGGGTTGATCATCTTACCCAGGGTAATCCTTCTTCCTTAGCTTCTTTAGGTGTACAAATTTTAATATGATTATCCTATATTATATATTTAATATCCACTTATAAGTGATTATATACCATATATATAATCTTTCTGCTTCTGGGATGGATACAGTTGGCAGGGAAGCAGGGTATATCCAAATTGGTGAGTGGACTGATCAGCAAATGGCCTCTGAGGCACAGGATTATCTCTGATGTGTAGCCAAACCCAGATCCCTCTTCTCTTCATCCTGTAGCCTGTTGAGTTGTATAGGAAAGAGGGTAGCCTTCCCTGTAGCTCCAGTCACCAGAGGACTGTAGAGCACCTGAGTCAGTGGGGTTCAGCACAGAAAGGACTTTCCCAAGCTCTTCATCATATTTGCACAGGCAGATTAAATACAAGATTGTGGATCTAACACCAGGGAATGACTCTTATAGGCTCAGGTACAAGAGTGCTGTCTCTGACATGAACTGATTGGCCTGCTCTTTAATTACCTCCCCCTGAGGGGGAAGCAGCATTTCCAGGCCACAGAAGAAGACAATGCAGCCACTCCTGAGGAGACCTAATTGACTAGGATCAGAAGGAAGGAAAAAAAGTCCTTTCCTATCAGTGGACTTGGGGAGGGGCATGCATGCAGAGGGTGGAGGAAGGGAAGGATTGGGATGGGAGGAGGGAGGGAACCACAGGGGGGATACAAAGTGAATAAATTGTAATTAATAAAGAAAAAATAAAATTAAATTAAAAATTAAAAAAAATAAAAAATGAGTGCTGTGTTTGACAAAGTGAATGATGTTAAAATCTCACTAGTCAATTCTAACCCTGAATTTGGTGAAACAGAACCTAAGGAGATGCACAGGACTCTGAGGAGCTCAGGCAATGGGGTGGGGTTTTCTGGTCATAACTTTTCTTCAGAAGACTGTATGTGTTGAGTAGAGACATCACCTTCTTGTTCCACAGAGGAGCAGAAAGCTCAGGTTTAGACATGAATTCAGCAGGACAGATTGCATTTCCCTGCTTGTACAAATCTTTTTTTAAAATTTTTTATTAATTACACTTTATTCATTTTGTACCCCCCCATAAGCCCCTCCCTCCTCCCCTCCCGATCCCACCCTCCCTCCCCTTTCTGCATGCATGCCACTCCCCAAGTCCACTGATAGGGGAGGTCCTCCTCTCCTTTCTGATCTTAGTCTATCAGTTCTCATCAAAAGTGGCTGCATTGTCCTCTACCGTGGCCTGGTATGGCTGCTCCCCCCTCAGGGAGAGGTGATCAAAGAGCAGGCCAATCAGATTATGTCAGAGGCAGTCCCTCTTCCCATTACTATGGAACCCACTTGGACACTGAACTGCCATGGGCTACATCTGTGCAGGAGTTCTAGGTTATCTCCACAAATAGTCCTTGGTTGGAGTAGGAGTCTCTGGGAAGTTCCCTGTGTTCAAATTATCTTGTTCTGTTGCTCTGCTTGTGGAGTTCCCGTCCTCTCCAGCTCTTGCTATTTCCCACTTCTTACATAAAATTCCATTCACTCTGCCCGACAGTAGGCCATCAGGCTCAGCATCTGCTTTGACAGTCTATACTGCAGAGGCTTTCAGAGGCCCTCTGTGGCAGGTTTCAAGGTTGTTTCCTGTTTGCTTCTGGCTTTCAGAGGCCCTCTGTAGCAGGTTCTGAGGTTGTTTCCTATTTTTTTTTTCTTCTGATGTCCATCCTCTTTGCCTTTCAGGATGGGGATTGAACATTTTAGTTAGGGTCCTCTCTTTTGCTTAGTTTGTTTACATGTACAGATTTTACTGGGTTTATTCTATGTTGTATGTTTATATGAGTGAGTATATTCCATGCGTGTCTTTTTGCTTCTGGGACAACTCACTCAGGATGATCCT
>NW_026586604.1:0-1343 GCF_907164565.1 Psammomys obesus
GGTACTTTATGTCCTTTGAGGCTATTGTGAAGGGTGTTGTTTCCCTACTTTCTTTCTCAGCCCTTTTATCTTTTGTATACAGGAGGGCTAATGATTTTTTTTTTGAGTTAATTTTGTATCCAGCCACTTTGCTGATGGTGTTTATCATCTGCAGGAGTTCCCTAGTAGATGTTTTGGAGTTACTCAGGTATACTATCATATCATCTGCAAATAGTGATAATTTGACTTCTTCCTTTCCAATTTGTGTTCTTTTGATCTCCTTTAATTGTCTTATTGCTCTAGCAAGGACTTCAAGAACTATGTTGAAGAGATATGAATAGAGTGAGCAGCCTTGCTTGTCCTTAAGTTCAGTGGGATTGCTTTAAGTTTCTCTCCGTTTAGCTTGATGTTGGCTATAGGCTTGCTGTATATTGCCTTTACTATGTTTAGGTATGTGCCCTTTATCACTGATCTCTCCAATACTTTAAACATGAATGGATGCTGGATTTTTTCAAACGCTTTTTCAGCATCTAAGGAGATTATCATGTGTTTATTTTTCTTTCAGTTTGTTAATATGGTGGATCATATCGATGGAATTTTGTATATTGAACCACCCCTGCATACCTGCCATGAAGCCTACTTGGTTGTAGTTGATGATATCTTTGATGTGCTCTTGTATTGGGTTTGCAAAGTATTTTGCTGAGTATTTTTGCATCAATGTTCATAAGGGAAATTGGCCTGAAATTGTCTTTATGCTGGGGTATCCAGGGCTGCTTGCTCCTGGATAACTGGGTTCTGGAGATGCCATATTGCTGTGTCTTTTGTTGATTGAGCTTTTATGCTGGTCTCTACCCATTGGGCTATCTTAGGTGTTGGGTGTTAGTTTCTGGTGCTTCCTGGAATCCTGTGGTGGGGAGAATCCCCTTGGCAGGAAGAAGATTTTTCACAAAGGAGGCCTCCTTAGCTTTTAGGGTACGGTCACTGAATGGCAGGTGTTTTTCAGGAATTGTCACAGCTCACCTCAGGCATATGGACCTTAGTGGAAATTGTCTTTGTTAGTCAAGGGGGCTCTTCTCTCACCCAGAGAAGTCCTGGAGACAGCTGCCCTGCTGCTGGGGTTCTTGCTGTAAATTTAGTGAGCTGCAGCTGCAATCTGGGTACCCCATAGTTTGGTCAGTTTAGTTAGGGATAACTGGTTGTCCCTTGGAACAGTATCTGGGGGTTGATCTTGGGGATCCCAGGCTTCTGTAGGTCTGAGGTTGGAGCTCTGTGCCCCAGTACCCAAGCAGTAATCAGTGACAGTTGTGCACCACTCACATGTGTGCAGCAGGAGGCTAGAGTCTGGAGCCTGTGGATAACCAGAA
>NW_026586605.1:0-1138 GCF_907164565.1 Psammomys obesus
TGAGTATCATGGAAAACAATAATATTTGACATAGACATTGACACAGTATGTGAACATAGCTTTCCCAGAGAAGTTGTATTAGGTCAGTTAGTATAACCATTGTATAGATAACAGTGATTAAGCAACAGTTCTTTATAACGTGGGTTGGAATTAGGTAACAACATTGAATATCATAAGTTGAAATATTAATCCATTGTGTTTGCTAGGTATGTAATTAAATGATGGTCAAGGGATGACTCAACAGTTATAATCAGTTGCTGCTCATACAGAGTACTCCAGTTTGATTGTTAGCACACATATGGTGTCTTTTTAACTTCAGCTCCAAGGAATCTGACACACAATTTTGCTGTCTGCAGGCATCAGGCATGCACCTCAGGCCTGAGGTAGCTCAGTGTTTAGAATACTCTTCTGGGGGATCCAGCACCTTCTTCTGGCCTTCAGAGGCACCAGAAACTTTTGTAGTACATATTGTCCCACATAGTGTTCATAGCAAAGCTGAAAATAAAATGTTGCACAAAGAGGAATGAAGGCAGCCGGTGTGTCTCTTTTGCATTTCCTGAGTTATAACTGACATAAATTTTGTGTTATTTAATATACATTTTTAAATGAATCTGGAGCTTTGCATAAACTCCTACTAATATAATTTTATTAATGAAATCTATATCTATATGTATAGCTATTTACCTAATTGCAACACGCTCATATTTTTTCATGAGGCACTAAAACTGGACATATCTTAATACATGTGAACCTACTGAAATAATGTTGTTTACATTTTACTAAAAATTTTCATTACACAATTTTATATTTTCTAATTAGAAATATTTTGCTAGGTCTTGGGAAAGACACGGGCATTGTTCCCTCTAAGAATATGCTCAACATTTTCTGTATCTTAGACAACATTTCTTCTTGTGTTAAGTAACTCTTTCATTACTTTCATGGGGGGAACTGTTCATCTCACTTAAACTAGTTGGGGGGACATATAAACAAACTAAGCCTCTTCAAAAAAGCCAAGTTAGAGAGAGAGAGAATGGATTTCTCTTAAAGAACATCAACCAGTAATTTGTATGGATCACTCATATCAAATGATATTTCTCTTCAGTTGCATCCATTTCTGAGGAAAATTAAAGTAACAAAT
>NW_026586606.1:0-2355 GCF_907164565.1 Psammomys obesus
ATATGATAAACATAATGAAATCTACACACCTAAAGAAGATAATCAAGTAAGTGGACATGGGGGAAGATGATCAATCCTCATTTAGAAAGACAAATGGGATGTGCATTGAATGTATGACAGGAGTCTACCGCAAAAGGCATCTGAAAGACTCTACCTAGCAGTGTTTCAAAGCAGACACTAAGACTCATAACCAAACCATGGCAGAGTGCAGGGAATCATATGAAAGAAGGGGAGTTAGTATGATATGGAAAGGATAGGAGCTCTACAAGTACCAAATATATCCAGGCACAGGGCCTTTTCTGAGACTGACACTCAACCAAGGACCATCTATGGATATAACCTAGAACTTCTGCTCGGATGTGGCCCGTGGTAGCTCAGTAACCAAGTAGTTTTCCAAAGTAAGGGGAACAAGGACTATTTCTAACAGGATCTCAAGGGCAGGCTCTTTGACCTCCCCCACCCCAGGGGAGGAGCAGTCCTGTTAGGCCACAGAGGAGGACTTTGCAGCCAGCCTTGAAGATACCTGATAAAACAGGGTCAAATGAAAGGGGAGGAGGTCCTCCCCTATCAGTGGACTTGGAAAGGGGCAGGGAGGAGACCAGGGAGGAAGTTGGGGAGGGGGAGGGAATGAGGGAGCGGGATACAGCTGGGACACAGAGTTAACAAATTGTAACTAAAAAGAAAAAAAAAAGAGAAAGAAAATGGCATCAATTATGTTTACCCTTTAAAATAAAAATTCTATTGGATTCCAAAAAAAAAAAAAAATCACAAATCAATTACATGAATACAGTTATATATAACAAGGAAAAAAAAAGATTATTAAAACATGACATCCAAGTAAATTATATAAATTACCTCTCTTTGCAGCATCTACGGAGAAAGATTAGCATAAAGCAGAAATAAGGTAGTGAAATTCTTGTAATATATGTTAATAATTTGATATGAAATATTAATATGAATATAGAAATATTAAATTATGGCAAGCATAGCCTCTATATTTAAGATTACCTTACATTGCTATACTTAATAATTAAAATTATAACTTTCTTCTTTCTATATTTCAGCTTAGAAACTAATTTTTAAATCATGTTAATTTGTGTTCTACTCTAGTTCTTACTATTATATTATAAAATTATACAAAGTAGTTTATATTATCAAAAGTATCTGTTATGTGCTGGCTTCCATCTCATATAAATAATATATAATTTTTTCATAAAACAGGTTCTGTGTTTTTATTTCTCCGCAAGTTATGAAAACCTATTTCTTCAGGTCTGCTTTTATTGTGTAAGGCGATAAGACAAAGAACATATGAAAAAAGCTCTACTGAATACATATTTTCTCAAAGAATAGATAGCATAACATAAAATGGACCCCCCCAAAATCTGATTTTAAAATAAGAAGTACGCTGAAATAGACTTTTATCTAACCTCTGATTCCTAGCCCTTTAGTCTGTGTCATGCACTACTTCTGTCTCCTAGCTTTCGCCTGAAGTTGTACTGGTTATCAGACAGCCACTTCCACAAGTTCTGTGTCACCATTACCCCAGCACAGCTTGCAGGCAGGACATATTGAAGGTCTGGGTAGATGCCCTAGAGCCATTGCTAGGAGCTTTTGCTGGTTATAGAAGATAACCAGTTCAGGCTCCATATACCCCATTATTTTTTTTTTAATTTTTCTTTTTAGTTACATTTTGTTAACTCTGTGTCCCAGCTGTATCCCGCTCCCTCATTCCCTCCCCAACCCCACACTCCCTCCCTGGTCTCCTCCCTGCCCCTTTCCAAGTCCACTGATAGGGGAGGACCTCCTCCCCTTTCATCTGACCCTGTTTTATCAGGTATCTTCAGGGCTGGCTGCAAAGTCCTCCTCTGTGGCCTAACAGACTGCTCCTCCCCTGGGGGGGGGGGGTCAAACAGCCTGCCCTTGAGATCCTGTTAGAAATAGTCCGTGTTCCCCTTACTTTGGAAAACTACTTGGTTACTGAGCTACCACGGGCCACATCCGAGCAGAAGTTCTAGGTTATATCCATAGATGGTCCTTGGTTGAGTGTCAGTCTCAGAAAAGGCCCTGTGCCCAGATATATTTGGTCTTGTGGAGCTCCTATCCTTTCCATATCATACTAACTTCCCTTCTTTCATATGATTCCCTGCACTCTGCCGAGGGTTTGGTTATGAGTCTTAGTGTCTGCTATGAAACACTGCTAGGTAGAGTCTTTCAGATGCCTTCTGTGGTAGACTCCTGTCATAAGTTCAAAGCACATCCCATTTGTCTTTCTAAATGAGGATTAATCACCTTCGCCTGTGTCCACTTTCTTGATTATCTTCTTTAGGTGTGTAGATTTCATTATGTTTATCATAT
>NW_026586607.1:0-1640 GCF_907164565.1 Psammomys obesus
CTATTTGCAGATGATATTATAGTATATATGAGTGACCCCAAAAACTCGACCAGGGAAATCCTACAGCTGATAAACACCTTCAGCAAAGTGGCCGGATACAAAATTAACTCAAAAAAAAATCAGTAGCACTCCTGTATACCAAAGACAAAAGGGCTGAGAAAGAAATTAGAGAAACAACACCCTTCACAATAGCCACAAATGACATAAAGTACCTTGGTGTAACCCTAACCAAGCAAGTCAAAGACTTGTATGAAAAAAATTTCAAGTCTCTGAAGAAAGAATTAGAGGAATATATGAGAAGATGGAAATATCTCCCATGCTCATGGCTTGGCAGGATTAACATATTAAAAATGGCCATCTTACCAAAAGCAATCTACAGATTTAATGCAATTCCCATCAAATTGCCAACACAATTCTTTACAGACCTGGAAAGAAAAATTCTCAACTTCATATGGAATAACAAGAAACCGAGAATTGCTAAAACAATCCTCTACAATAAAAGATCTTCTGGAGGTATCTCCATCCCTGATCTCAAGCTGTACTATAGAGCCACAGTTATAAAAACTGCATGGTACTGGCATAGAAACAGAATGGTGGATCAATGGAATTGAACAGAAGACCCAGAAATAAACCCACACATTTACGGACACCTGATTTTTGACAAAGATGCCAAAACCATACAATGGAAAAAAGATAGCATTTTCAACAAATGGTGCTGGTCCAACTGGATGTCTACATGTAGAAAAATGAAAATAGATCCATACTTATCACCCTGCACAAAACTGAAGTCCAAGTGGATCAAAGACCTCAACATAAAACCAGTCACATTAAATTGGCTAGAAAAAAAAAGTGGGGAATGCCCTAGAACTCATTGGTACAGGAGAAAACTTCCTGAACAGAACACCAACAGCACAGGCTCTAAGAGCAACAATCAATAAATGGGACCTCATGAAATTGAAAAGCTTCTTTAAAGCAAAGGACACCGTCATCAAAACAAAGCGACTGCCTACAGATTGGGAAAGAATCTTCACCAACCCTTTATCTGACAGAGGACTCATATCCAATATATATATAAAGAGCTAAACAAGCTGAAAAGCAACAAACCAAGTAATCCACTTAAAAAATGGGGAACAGAGCTAAGGAGAGAATTCTCTGTACAGGAATATCGAATGGCAGAGAAGCACTTAAAGAAATGCTCAACCTAATTAGCCATTAGGGAAATGCAAATCAAAACAACCCTGAGATTTCATCTTACACCCATCAGAATGGCCAAGATGAAAAACTCAAGTGACAACACATGCTGAAGAGGTTGTGGAGAAAGGGGAACCCTTCTCCACTGCTGGTGGGAATGTAAACTGGTACAACCACTCTGGAAATCATTCTGGCGCTTTCTCAGACAACTAGGAATAGCGCTTCCTCAAGATCCAGCCATTCCACTCCTAGGCATATACCCAAAATAGGCACAAGTACACAAAAAGGACATTTGCTCAAACATGTTTGTAGCAGCTTTATTTGTAATAGCCAGAAGCTGGAAACAACCCAGATGCCCCTCAACTGACGAATGGATGCAGAAACTGTTGTACATCTATACAATGGAGTATTACTCAGCAATGAAAAAATAAGGAAATCATGAAATTTGC
>NW_026586608.1:0-1366 GCF_907164565.1 Psammomys obesus
CTGACATGAACTCAGTGGCTTGCTCTTTGATCACCTTCCCCTGAGGGTGATACGCCTTACCAGGCCACAGAGAAAGACAATGCAGTCAGTACTGATGAGACCTATTAGGCTAGGTTTAGATGGAAGGGGAGGAGGATCAAACCTATCTTTGGTTGTGCAGAGGGGCATTGGAAGTGATGAGGGAGGGAGGATGTGTTGGGAGGGAATGAGGGAGCAGTCTACAGGTGGTATAAAAAGTAAATAAACTGGTGCGGGGCAAGATGGCGGTGCCAGGAGGACTCTCATTCTGAACAGCAGCACAGCAGGATTGGCACAGTGACCAGCAATCAGAACTCGTGGCCATAAAACAAAAGTGATTGTGTTTCACAGGTGAGAGGATACCCCACGGTGGGAGATTCAATCAGCTTTAACTCACCTGGTTAAACTTAGGAAGGGATCCTGGTTCTGCCAGGCGCTTGGTCGCCAGCCCAGAGCTACATGCCAGTGTCATCTGGTCACTGTCTCAGACTGATCTGTGGACCCAGAACATCACAGACTGGATTTTCCAGTTGAGAGATAACCCCACAGAGCAGGAAAAGATTGGGACCTGCCAGAGACCAAGAATCCCATGCAGGTAGTCACGACGGATGCTGGCGCCAGAGGCTGCAATTAGCTTTGACCACCTGGGTAGATTGCTTCCTGAGACCGGGAAGCACCCCCCACCTGACTCCCCCACCTGATTCCCCCACCTGACTCCCCCACCTGATCCCACCACCTGATTCCCTCACCAGACCGGAATCATGAGATAGCCTCCCGTCCTTCTCCCTCCAATTTTTTACTTCTTTATTCTTTGAGCTTAAAAGCAAAAGCTTTGCTCCATAATAAATGGGACTTTGACAAGGAAAACTACTTGGTCCCGTTCTTCTCTCTCACCCGTTTTTCTTCAGACTTGGCCCTCTTCGAAGACCCACGAATTACTAGTCCCACAGGCAGGTACAGGGACTGACCTTAGGTCACCCAGACATCCCTTGGAAAAGACTTGGGTTCCACGGGCACCCCAGGAGCCAGCCCGGAGCCAGAGCCAGGGACCCAGGTGCCTGCACAGAGCCCTGCCTGCGCACCTGATTCGCCACCTCAGATAGAACTGTGTGCTCACCAGTGCACCAGGCACCAGAGACTGCAATTCACTGGCAGGTGCAAACCCACAGGGAGGGAAACAGCTGGTCTGATCTCAGAGCACTCGGCCTACACCCCTACCCCGAAAAGGTCTCAGCAAACACAGTGTAGGAGCAGCAACAGCTTACTAAATTCAGAGCAAGAAACCCAGGGAAAGGGAAACTGAGAGTTCATGGACTACCAAAGAGCCAAGTTACCCCACAGAACCATA
>NW_026586609.1:0-1344 GCF_907164565.1 Psammomys obesus
TGCCACAAAATTTGAAAACCTAAATGAAATGGACAATTTTCTTGATAGATTCCATCTTCCAACATTAAGTCAAGATCAGGTAGAAAGACTGAACAGCCCTATATCTCCCAAGAAAATTGAAGCAGTCATTCACAGTCTACCCTCCAAAAAAAGCCCTGGGCCAAATAGTTTCAGCGTGGAATTCTACCAGACCTTCAAAGAAGTGCTCACACCAATTCTCCTCAAACTATTCCACAAAATAGAAACAGAAGGTACATTACCAAACTCATTCTATGAAGCAACAGTCACCCTGATACCTAAACCACACAAAGACCCAACAAAAAAAGAGAACTTCAGACCTATCTCTCTTATGAACATTGACGCAAAAATACTCAATGAAATGCTTGCAAACTGAATCCAAGAACACATCAAAGATATCATCCACCACGACCAAGTAGGCTTCATCCCAGACATGCAAGGGTGGTTCAACATACGGAAATCCATCAATGTAATCCACCTCATAATCAAACTGAAGGAGAAAAACCACATGATCATCTCCTTAGATGCTGAAAAAGCATTTGACAAAATCCAACACCCACTCATGTTTCAAGTCTTGGAGAGATCAGGGATACAAGGCACATATCTAAACATAGTAAAGGCAATATACAGCAAGCCTATAGCC
Source organism: Psammomys obesus (assembly GCF_907164565.1). Classification (NCBI taxonomy): domain Eukaryota; kingdom Metazoa; phylum Chordata; class Mammalia; order Rodentia; family Muridae; genus Psammomys; species Psammomys obesus. The sequence goes on from NW_026586609.1 coordinate 662, forward strand.
AACATCAAACTCAATGGAGAGAAACTTAAATCAATCCCACTGAAATCAGGGACAAGACAAGGCTGCCCACTCTCTCCTTACCTCTTCAACATAGTACTTGAAGTCCTAGCCAGAGCAATAAGACAACTAAAGGAGATCAAGGGGATACAAATCGGAAAGGAAGAGGTCAAGGTGTCACTATTCGCAGATGATATGATAGTATATCTGAGCGAACCCAAAAATTCAACCAGAGAACTCCTCCAGCTGATAAACACCTTCAGCAAAGTGGCAGGATACAAAATCAACTCAAAAAAATCAGAAGCCCTCCTGTATACCAAAGACAAAAGGCCCGAGAAAGAAATTAGGGAAACAACACCCTTCACAATAGCCACTAACCCCATAAAGTACCTTGGGGTGACACTAACCAAGCAAGTGAAAGACCTATTTGAGAAAAACTTCAAGTCTCTGAAGAAAGAAATTGAAGAAGATCTCAGAAGATGGACTGATCTCCCGTGCTCATGGATTGGTAGGATTAACATTGTGAAAATGGCCATCCTGCCAAAAGCAATCTACAGATTCAATGCAATTCCCATCAAAATACCAACTCAATTCTTTACAGACCTTGAAAAAAAGATTCTCAGCTTCATATGGAGAAACAAAAAACCCAGAATCTCCAAAACAATCCTGTACAACAACAGATCATC
>NW_026586610.1:0-1180 GCF_907164565.1 Psammomys obesus
ATGCAAGGGTGGTTCAACATACGGAAATCCATCAATGTAATCCACCACATAAACAAAATGAAGGAGAAAGACCACGTGATCATCTCCTTAGATGCTGAAAAAGCATTTTGCAAAGTCCAAAACCCATTTATGTTTAAAGTCTTGGAGAGATCAGGGATACAAGGCACATACCTAAAGATAGTAAAGGCAATATACAGCAAGCCTATAGCCAACATCAAACTCAATGGAGAGAAACTTAAATCAATCCCACTGAAATCAGGGACAAGACAAGGCTGCCCACTCTCTCCCTACCTCTTCAACATAGTACTTGAAGTCCTAGCCAGAGCAATAAGACAACTAAAGGAGATCAAGGGGATACAGATCTGAAAGGAAGAGGTTAAAGTGTCACTATTCGCAGATGATATGATAGTATATATGAGCGACCCCAAGAATTCAACCAAAGAACTCCTCCAGTTGATAAACACCTTCAGCAAAGTGGCAGGATACAAAATCAACTCAAAAAAAACAGAAGCCCTTCTGTATACCAAAGACAAAATGGCCGAGAAAGAAATTAGGGAAACAACACCCTTCACAATAGCCACTAACCACATAAAGTACCTTGGGGTGACACTAACCAAGGAAGTGAAAGACCTGTTTGAGAAAAACTTCAAGTCTCTGAAGAAAGAAATTGAAGAAGATCTCAGAAAATGGAAAGATCTCCCGTGCTCATGGATTGGTAGGATTAACATTGTGAAAATGGCCATCCTGCCAAAAGCAATCTACAGATTCAATGCAATTCCCATCAAAATACCAACTCAATTCTTTACAGAACTTGAAAAAAAGATTCTCAGCTTCATATGGACAAACAAAAACCCAGAATCTCCAAAACGATCCTGTACAACAACAGATCATCCGGAGGTATCTCCATCCCCGATCTCAAGTTGTACTACAGAGCAATAGTAATAAAAACTGCATGGTATTGGCATAAAAACAGAAAGGAGGATCAATGGAACCCCAGAGAAGACCCAGAAATAAACCCACACACCTATGAATACTGGATTTTTGAAAAAGAAGCCAAAACCATTCAATGGAAAAAAGACAGCAGCTACAACAAATGGTACTGGTCCAACTGGATGTCCACATGCAGAAAAATGAAAATAGATCTATATTTATCACCCTGCACAAAACTAAAGTCCAAGTG
>NW_026586611.1:0-2908 GCF_907164565.1 Psammomys obesus
ATCATATCATCTGCAAATAGTGATAATTTGACTTCTTCCTTTCCCATCTCTATCCCCTTGATCTCCTTCAACTGTCTTATTGCTCTAGCAAGGACTTCCAGCACTATGTTGAAGAGATATGGAGAGAGTGGGCAGCCTTGTCTTGTCCCTGATTTCAGTGGGATTGCTTTAAGTTTCTCTCCGTTCAGTTTGATGTTGGCTATAGGCTTGTTGTATATCGCCTTTACTACGTTTAGATATGTGCCTTGTATCCCTGATCTCTCCAGTACTTTAAACATGAATGGATGTTGGATTTTGTCAAATGCTTTTTCAGCATCTAGGGAGATTATCATGTGGTTTTTTTCTTTCAGTTTGTTAATATGGTGGATCACATTGATGGATTTCCGTATATTGAACCACCCCTGCATACCTGGGATGAAGCCTACTTGGTCATAGTGGATAATATCTTTGATGTGTTCTTGTATTCAGTTTGCAAGTATTTTGTTAAGTATTTTTGCATCAGTGTTCATAAGGGAGATTGGCCTGAAATTCTCTTTCTTTTTTGAGTCTTTGTGAGGTTTAGGTACCAAGGTGACTGTGGGTTCATAGAATGAGTTTGGTAATTTTCCATCTGTTTATATTTTGTGGAATACTTTGAAGAGAATTGGATTTAGCTCTTCTTTGAAGGTCTGGTAAAATTCTGCGCTGAAGCCGTCTGGTCCTGGGCTTTTTTTAAATGGGAGACTTTTGATTACTGCTTCTATTACTTTGGTGAATATAGGACTATTTAATAGATTTACCTGGTCCTGATTCAGCTTTGGTAAGTCAAATCAATCAAGAAAATTGTCAATTTTGTTTAGATTTTCAAATTTTGTGGCACATAGACTTTTGAAGTAAGTCCTAATGATTGTTTGGATTTCCTCAGTGTCTGTAGTTATGTCCCCCTTTTCATTTCTGATTTTGTTGATTTGGGTGGTGTCTCTCTGCCTTTTAGTTAGCTTGGCTAAGGGTTTGTCGATCTTATTGATTTTCTCAAAGAACCAGCTCTTGGTTTCATTGATTCTATGAATTGTTTTATTTGTTTCTATATGATTTATTTCAGCGCTAAGTTTGATTATTTCCAGCCGTCTACTCCTTTTTGGTGTGTCTGCTTCTTCTTTTTCTAGGGTTTTTAAGTGGGCCATTAAGTTGCTTGAATGAGCTGTCTCAAATTTCTTCTTGAAGGCACTTAGTGCTATGAACTTTGCTCTTAGCACTGCTTTCATTGTGTCCCACAAGTTTGGGTATGTTGTGTCTTCATTTTCATTGAGTTCTAGGAAGACTTTAATTTCTTTCTTTATTTCTTCCCTGACCCAGCTGTCATTTAGTAACAAGTTGTTCAGTTTCCATGTGTGTGTAGGCTTTTTGCTATTTCTGTTGTTGTTGAAGTCCAGCTTTATTCCATGGTGATCAGACAAGATACAAGGTATTAGTATTATTTCAATCTTCCTGTATCTGTTGAGGCTTGCTGTGTGACCAACTATATGGTCTATTTTGGAGAAGGTTCCATGAGGTGCTGAGAAGAAGGTAAATTCTTTTGTGTTTGGGAGTAAAGTTCTGTAAATGTCTGTGAGGTCCATTTGATTCATGACCTCTGTCAGATATATTGTTTCTTTGTTTAATTTCTGTTTTTTTGACCTGTCCTTTGTTGAGAGTGGAGTGTTGAAGTCTCCCACTATTAATGTGTGGGGATCTATATGTGGTTTAAATTTTATCAATGTTTCTTTTACAAATGTGGGTGCTCTTGTATTTGGGGCATAGATGTTCAGGATTGTGATGTCTTCCTGGTTGAATTTTCCCTTGATGAGTATGAAGGGTCCTTCCCCATCTCTTTTTATTAATTTTGGTTGAAAGTCTATTTTATCAGATTTTAGAATGGCTACTCCTGCTTTTTTCTTGGGTCCATTTGCTTGGAAAGTTGTCTTCCTACCTTTTACCCTCAGGTAATGTCTATCTTTGTGCCTTAGGTGTGTTTCTTGTATGCAACAGATTGCTAGGTTTTGTTTACGTTTCCATTCTTTTAATCTGTGTCTTTTTACTGGAGAGTTGAGTCCATTGATGTTGAGAGAGATTAATGACCAGTGGCTGTTAGATCCTTTGATTTTGACATTGGCTGTGGTCATAACGTTGTGTGCTTGTTTGCTTTATGTTTTACTATAGTAAGGTTAATTATTTCCTGTGTTTTCTTGATAGAAGCTAAATTTCTTGGGTTGTATTTTCCCTTCCAGTGTCTTCTGTAATGCTGGATTTGTGTGTAGTTATTGTTGAAATTTGTTTTTGTCATTGAATATCTTGTTTTCTCTGTCTATGAGGACTGAGAGTTTTGCAGGGTATAGTAGCCTGGGCTGACATCGGTGTTCTCTTAGGGTCTGCATGATATCTGTCCAGGCCCTTCTGGCTTTCATAGTTTCTGTTGAAAAGCCAGGTGTGATTCTAATGCTTTTGCAGTTATATGTTACTTGACCTTTTTCCCTTGCAGCTTTTAGTATTTTTTCTTTGTTCTGTATACTTACTGTTTTGATTATTATGTGGCGGGAGGATTTTCTTTTCTGGTCAAATTTGTTGGGTGTTCTGTAGGCCTCATGTATCCTTATTGGCTTCTCCTTTAACTTGGGGAAATTTTCTTCAATGATTTTGTTGAAAATATTTTCTGGGCCTTGGAGAAGGGAGTCTTCTTTTTCCTCTATTCCTATTATTCTTAGGTTTTGTCTTTTCATATTGTCTTGGATTTCTTGGACGGTCTGTGTCAGGAATTTTTTGGATTTAACATTTTCTTTGACAGATACGTCGATTTCTTCCATTGTATCTTCTACACCTGAGATTCTTTCTTCCATTTCTTGTAGTCTGTTGGTTATGCTTACCTCTGTAGTTCCTGTTTTCTTCCCTAAAT
>NW_026586612.1:0-1445 GCF_907164565.1 Psammomys obesus
ATGAAACCAAGAGCTGGTTCTTTGAGAAAATCAACAAGATCGACAAAACCTTAGCCAAGCTAACTAAAAGGCAGAGAGACACCACCCAAATCAACAAAATCAGAAAAGAAAAGGGGGACATAACTACAGACACTTAGGAAATCCAAACAATCATTAGGACTTACTTCAAAAGTCTATATGCCACAAAATTTGAAAATCTAAATGAAATGGACAATTTTCTTGATCGATTTAACTTACCAAAGGTAAATCAGGACCAGGTAAATCAATTAAATAGTCCTATATCCTCTAAAGAAATAGAAGCAGTCATCAAAAGTCTCCCATCCAAATGAAGCCAAGAACCAGATGGCTTCAGTGCAGAATTCTACCAGACCTTCATAGAAGAGGTAACTCCAATTCTCTTCAAACTAGTCCACAAAATAGAAACAGAAGGAACATTACCAAACTCATTCTATGAAGCCACGGTCACCTTGGTACCTAAAACTCACAAAGACTCAACAAAGCCAGAGAATTTCAGGCCAAATCTCCTTTATGAACATTGATGAAAAAATACTTAACAACATACTTGCAATCCGAATCCAAGAACACATCAAAGATATTATCCACTATGACCAAGTAGGCTTCATCCCAGGTTATGCAGGGGTGGTTCAATACATGGAAAACCATCAATGTGATCCACCATATTAATGAACTGAAAGAAAAAAAAAACACATGATAATCTCCCTAGATGCTGAAAAACCATTTGACAAAATCCAACATCCATTCATGTTTAAAGTACTGGAGAGATCAGGGATACAAGGCACATATCTAAACATACTAAAGGAAATATACAGCAAGCCTATAGCCAACATTAAACTGAATGGAGAGAAACTTAAAGCAATCCCACTGAAATCAAGACAAGACAAGACTGTCCACTCTCTCCATATCTCTTCAACATAGTGCTGGAAGTCCTTGCTAGAGCAATAAGACAGTTGAAGGAGATCAAGGGGATACAGATGGGAAAGGAAGAAGTCAAATTATCACTATTTGCAGATGATATGATAGTATACATGAGTGACCCCAAAAACTCTACCAGGGAACTCCTACAGCTGATAAACACCTTCAGCAAAGTGGCCAGATACAAAATTAACTCAAAAAAAATCAATAGCCCTCCTGTATACAAAAGACAAAAGGGCTGAGAAAGAAATTAGAGAAACAACACCCTTCACAATAGCCACAAATGATATAAAGTACCTTGGTGTAACCCTAACCAAGCAAGTCAAAGACTTGTATGAAAAAAATTTCAAGTCTCTGAAGAAAGAATTAGAAGAAGATATGAGAAGATGGAAATATCTCCCATGCTCATGGCTTGGCAGGATTAACATAGTAAATATGGCCATCTTACCAAAAGATTTAATGCAGTTCCCATCAAATTGCCAACACAATTCTTACAGACCTGGAAAGATAAA
>NW_026586613.1:0-2872 GCF_907164565.1 Psammomys obesus
TGGCAACTCCTGAAAAACACCAGCCATACAGTGACTATACCCAAAAAGCTGACAAGGCTTCCTTCAGGTAAAACCATCTTTCTGCCAAGGGGATTGTCTCCACTACAGGATTCCAGGAACCACCAGAAACTAACTCTAAACACCTAAGATAGCCCAATGGGTATAGGCCAGCAAAAATGCTCAATCAACAAAAGACAGAGCAATATGGCATCTCCAGAAACCAGTTAATCAGGGGCAAGAGAATTAAAGGCTAATCTCCCCTAAGAAAATTGATGCAAAAATACTCAGCAAAATACTTGCAAACCGAATACAATATCACCTCAAAGATATCATACACTATGACCAAGTAGGCTTCATCCCAGGTATGCAGGGGTGGTTCAATATACGGAAATCCATCACTGTGATCCACCATATTAAAAAACTGAAAGAAAAAACCACATGATAATCTCCCTAGATGCTTAAAACACATTTGACAAAATCCAACATCCATTCATGTTTAAAGTATTGGAGAGATCAGGGATACAAGGAACATATCTAAACATAGTAAAGGCAATATACAGCAAGCCTATAGCCAACATCAAACTGAATGGAGAAAAACTTAAAGCAATCCCACTGAAATCAGGGACAAGGCAAGGCTGCCCCCTCTCTCCATATCTCTTCAACATAGTTCTGGAAGTCTTTGCTAGAGCAATAATACAGTTGGAAGAGATCAAGGGGATACAAATAGGAAAGGAAGAACTCAAATTATCACTATATGCAGACGGAATGATAGTATTTGTGAGTGACCCAGAAAACTTTACCAGGGAACTCCTAGAGCTGATAAACACCTTCAGCACAGTGGCCGGATGCAAAATTAACTAAAAAAAAAAAAAAATCAGAACCCTCCTGTATACAAAAGTCAAAAGGACTTTGAAGAAAGAATTAGAAGATATCAGATGGAAAGTTCTCCCATGCTCATAGTTTGGAAGGATTAACATAGTAAAAATGGTCACCTTGCCAAAAGCAATCTACAGATTCAATGCAATTTCCATGAAATTACCAACACAATTTTTACAGACCTGAAAAGAAAAATTCTCAACTTCATCTGGAATTAAAAAAAAAAAAAAAAAAAAAAAACAGAATTGCTGAAACAATCCTCTACAATAAAAGATCTTCTGGAGGTATCTCCATACCTGATCTTAAGCTGTACTATAGAGCAACAGTAATAAAAAATGCATGGTACTGGCATAGAAACAGAATGGTGGATCAATGGAACCGAATAGAAGCCCCAGAAATAAACCCACACACTTAAGGATACCTGATCTTTGACAAAGATGCCAAAAACTATGGAAAAAAGATAGTATTTTCAACAAATGGGGCTGGTCTAACTGGATGTCTACATGTAGGAAAATGCAAATATATCCATACTTATCATCCTGCACAAAACTAAAGTCCAAGTGGATCAAAGACCTCAACATAAAACCAGACACATTAAATCGGTTAGAAGAAAAAGTGGGGAATACTCTAGAACTCATTAGTACAAGAGACAACTTTCTGAACAGAACACCAATAGCACAGGCTCTAAGAGCAACAATCAATAAATGAGAGCTCATCAAACTGAAAAACTTCTGTAAAGCACAGGACACCTTCATCAAATCAGAACGACCACCTACAAATTGGAAAAGAATCTTCACCAACCCTTTATCTGACAGATGACTAATATCCACTATATATAAAGAAATAAAGCTGAAAAGCAGCAAACCAAGTAATCCAATTTAAATATGGAGAAGAGTGCTAAACAGAGAACTCTCTGTAGAAGAATATCGAATGGCAGAGAAACACTTAAAGAAATGTTCAATGTCATTAGCCATTATGGAAATGCAAATCAAAATGACCCTGAGATTTCACCTTACACCCATCAGAATGGCCAAGATGAAAAATTCAAGTGATAACACATGCTGGAGAGGTTGTGGAAAAAGGGGAACCCTCCTCCACTGCTGGTGGGAATGTAAACTTTTACAACCACTCTGGAAATATATAAAATAAATAGTTTTCAGACAACTAGGAATAGTGCTTCCACAAGATCCACCCATACCAATCCTAGTCATATATCCAAAAGAGGCTCAAGTATACAATAAGGACATTTGTTCAACTATGTTTGTAACAGCTTTATTTGTAATAGTCAGAAGCTGGAAACAGCCCAGATGCTCCTCAACTGAAGAATAGATGCAGAAATTGTGGTAAATCTACACAATGGAGTATTACTCAGCAATGAAAATAAGGAAATCATGAAATTTGCAGGTAAATGGTGGGACCTGGAGACGATCATCATGAGTGAGCTGTCCCAGAAGCAGAAAGACATACACTCTATATACTCACTCATATAGACATAAAACATAAGATAAACCTAGTAAAATATGTACATCTAAAGAAACTAATCAAGAGGGAGGACCCTGACTAAAATGCTCAATCTCCTTCCTGAAAGGCAAAGAGGATAGACATCAGAAGAAGAAGAAAACAGAAAACAACCTAGGAACCTGCCACAGAGGGCCTCTGAAAGCCTCTCTCCTGCAGACTACAAAGCAGACATTGAAACTTGTGGGCAACTTTTGAGCAGAGTACATGGAATTTTATGTAAGATGTGGGAAATAGTAAGAGATGGAGAGGACAGGAACCACACAAGGAAAGCAACAGAACCAGAAAACTTGAACACAGGGGTCTTCCCAGAGACTCATACTCCAACCACGGACTATTCATGGAGATAACCTAGAACCCCTGCACAGAAATAGCACATGGCATTTCAGTGCCGAAGTGGGTTACATAGTAAAGGGAAGAGGGACTGCCTCTAACATAATCTGATTGGTCTGCTCTTTGATGACCTCCCCCTGAGGGG
>NW_026586614.1:0-2049 GCF_907164565.1 Psammomys obesus
TAAGGCTGCTCCCCCCTCAGGGGGAAGTGATCAACGAGCAGGCCAATCAGATTATGTCAGAGGCAGTCCCTCTTCCCATTACTATGTAACCCACTTGGACACTGAACTGACATGGGCTACACCTGTGCAGGGGTTCCAGGTCATCTCCACGAATAGTCCTTGGTTGGAGTATGATTTTCTGGGAAGTTCCCTGTGTTCAAATTATCTTGTTCTGTTGCTCTCCTTGTGGAGTTCCCGTCCCCTCCAGCTCTTACTATTTCCCACTTCTTACATAAAATTCCATTCACTCTGCCCATCAGTTGGCCATCAGGCTCAGCATCTGCTTTGAGTCTATACTGCAGAAGCTTTCCGAGGCCCTCTGTGGTAGGTTTCAAGGTTGTTTCCTGTTTCCTTCTGGCTTTCAGAGGCCCTCTGTAGCAGGTTCTGAGGTTGTTTCCTATTTTCTTTTTCTTCTGATGTCCATCCTCTTTGCCTTTCAGGATAGGGAGTGAGCATTTTAGTTAGGGTCCTCTCTTTTGCTTAGTTTGTTTAAATGTACTAATTTTAGTGTGTTTATCCTATGTTGTATGTTTATATGAGTGAGTATATTCCATGCGTGTATTTTTGCTTCTGGGACAACTCACTCAGGATGATCCTTTCCAGGTCCCACCATTTACCTGGAAATTTCATGATTTCCTTATTTTTCATTGCTGAGTAATACTCCATTGTATAGATGTACCACAGTTTCTGCATCCATTCTTCAGTTGAGGGGCATCTGGGTTGTTTCCAGCTTCTGGCTATTACAAATAAAGCTGCTACAAACATGGTTGAGCAAATGTCCTTTTTGTGTACTTGTGCCTCTTTTGGGTATATGCCTAGGAGTGGTATGGCTGGATCTTGAGGAAGCGCTATTCCTAGTTGTCTGAGAAAGCGCCAGATTGATTTCCATAGTGGTTAGGTACAAGTTTACATTCCCACCAGCAGTGGAGAAGGGTTCCCCTTTCTCCACAACCTCTCCAGCATGTGTTGTCCCTTGAGGTTTTCATCTTGGCCATTCTGATGGGTGTAAGGTGAAATTTCAGGGTTGTTTTGAGTTGCATTTCCCTAATGGCTAATGAGGTTGAGCATTTCTTTAAGTGCTTCTCTGGCATTCGATATTCCTCTACAGAGAATTCTCTCTTTAGCTCTGTTCCCCATTTTTAAGTGGATTACTTGGTTTATTGCTTTTCAGCTTGTTTATTTCTTTATATATATTGGATATGAGTCCTCTGTCAGATAAAGGGTTGGTGATGATTCTTTCCCAATCTGTAGGCAGTCGCTTTGTTTTGATGACGGTGTCCTTTGCTTTACAGAAGCTTTTCAATTTCATAAGGTCCCAATTATTGATTGTTGCTCTTAGAGCCTGTGCTGTTGGTGTTCTGTTCAGGAAGTTTTCTCCTGTACCAATGAGTTCTAGGGTATTCCCCACTTTTTTTTCTGCCAACTTAATGTGTCTGGTTTTATGTTGAGGTCTTTGATCCACTTGGACTTCAGTTTTATACAGGGTGATAAGTATGGATCTATTTTCATTTTTCTACATGTAGACACCCAGTTGGACCAGCACCATTTGTTGAAGATGCTATATTTTTTCCGTTGTATGGTTTTGGCATCTTTGTCAAAAATCAGGTATCCGTAAGTGTGTGGGTTTATTTCTGGGTCTTCTGTTCGATTCCATTGATCCACCATTCTGTTTCTATGCCAGTACCATGCAGTTTTTATAACTGTTGCTCTATAGTACAGCTTGAGATCAGGGATGGAGATACCTCCAGAAGATCTTTTATTGTAGAGGATTGTTTTAGAAATTCTCGGTTGCTTGTTATTCCATACGAAGTTGAGAATTTTTCTTTCCAGGTCTGTAAAGAATTGTGTTTGCAATTTGATGGGAATTGCATTAAATCTGTAGATTGCTTTTGGTAAGATGGCCATTTTTACTATGTTAATCCTGCCAAGCCATGAGCATGGGAGATCTTTCCATCTTCTCATATCTTCCTCTAATTCTTTCTTCAGAGACTTGAAATTTTTTTCATACAA
>NW_026586615.1:0-3596 GCF_907164565.1 Psammomys obesus
AGACAAACCCAGACACACGCGCGTGTGCAACAGACAAACCCAGACACGCGCATGTGCAAGTAAACTGACACGCGTGTGCAAGCAGACAAGCGCAGACACGGGTGTGTGCAAGCAGACAAATCCAGACATGCGCGTGTGCAAGCAAGCTCTGACACGCGCTCGTGCAAGAAGACAAACCCAGACACGCGCATGTGCAAACAGACGCGCACGTGCAAACAAACTCAGACATGCAAGTGTGGAGTGTGCAAACAGACACACATGTACAGACAAACCCAGACACGCGCGTGTGCAAGCAGAGAAACCCAGACACGCGCGTGTGCAAACAAACTCAGACACGCGAGTGCAGACAAACCCAGACACGCGCGTGTGCAACACACGCGTGTACAGACATGCATGTGTGCAACTGACGCGCGCGTGCAAGCAAACCCAGACACACAAGTGTGCAACAGACACGCGCGTACAGACAAGCATGTGTGCAACTGACACGTGCGTGTGCAAGCCGACAAACCCAGACGCGCACTCATGCAAGCAGAGAAACCCAGACACGCGCGTGTGCAAACTCAGACACGCGAGTGTGCAGACAGACACGAGTGTGCAAGACAAACCCAGACACGCGCGCGTGCAGACAAACCCAGACACGCGCGCGTGCAGACAAACCCAGACACGCGCATGTGCAAACAGACGCGCGCGTGCAAACTCGGTCACGCGAGTGTGCAAACAGACGCACACGTACAGACAAACCCAGACACGTGCGCGTGCAAGCAGACAATCCCAGACACGCGCATGCGCAAACACGCGCGCGCAAACAAACTCAGACACGCGCGTGTGCAGAGAAACCAGACAGGGGCGTGCAAGCAGACAAACCCAGACACGCGAGTGTGCAAGCCGAGAAACCCAGACACGCGCGCGTGCAAGCAGACACGCCTGTACAGACATGCAAGTGTGCAACTGACACGCGCGCGTGCAAGCACACAAACCCAGACGCGCGCGCGTGCAGACAAACCCAGACGCGCGCACGTGCAACAGACACGCGTGTACAGACACGCGTGTACAGACATGCATGTGTGTAACTGACACGCGCGTGCAAGCAAACCCAGACACGCGCGCGTGCAAGCAGACAAACCCAGACACGCGCATGTGCAAACAGACGCGCGCATGCAAACAAACTCAGACACGCGAGTGTGCAAACAGATGCACACGTACACAAACCCAGACACGCGCGCGTGCAAGCAGACACGCCTGTACAGACATGCATGTGCAACAGACACGCTCGCGTGCAAGCCGACAAACCCAGACACGCGCGTGTGCAAGCAGAGGAACCCAGACACGTGCAAACAGACAAACCCAGACACGCACGTGTGCAAACAGATGCGCGTGTGCAAACTCAGACACGCGAGTGTGCAAACAGACGCACACAGAAAAACCCAGACACGCGCATGTGCAGACAGACACGCGCGCGCGCAAACCCAGACACGCGCGTGTGCAGAAGGACGTGAGTGTGCAAGAAAAACCCAGACAGACACGCGTGTGCAAGCAGACAAACCGAGACACGCGCGAGTGCAGACTAAACCAGACACGCGTGTGCAAACACACAAACACACATATGCAGACGTGCGTGTGCAAACAGACACACGTGTGTAAACAAACCCAGACACGCGTGTGTGCAAACAGACAAACCCAGACACGCGCGCGTGCAACAGACACGCGTGTGCAGATACAGACACACGTGTGCAAACACGGACACGCGTGTGCAAACACAGGCACGGCCAGGCACACGCACATGCAAACAGACACTTGTGTAAACAGACGAACTCAGACACGCGTGTGCAGACACGTGTGCAAACACGGACACCCGTGTGCAAACACGAACACGCGTGTGTTCACACTCACACAAACTCAGACACGCGTGTGCAGACACAGACACTTGTGCAAACACAGACACGCGTGTGCAAACACGTTCACGGTCAGGCACACGCACGTGCAGACACGTGTGTGCGCAAGCAGGGACCCGCGTGGGCAAAAACGGACACAACAGGGGGCAAATACACACTCAGGCACACGTGTGTGTAAGCACAGACGCGCGTGTGCAAACAGACATGCGTGTGCGCAAAGGCAGACACGCGAGCGTGCAAACACTGACACGGTCAGACACGTGTGTGCAAACACACACGTGTGCAAACAGACATGCGTGTGTGCAGGCACGAACACGCTCAGGCACGCGCGTGTGCAAACAGACAAACCCAGACACGCGTGTGCAAACACAGACACGGTCAGGCAGGCACGTGTGCAAGCAGACACGAGTGTGTGCAAACACAGACGCGCGTGTGCACACGTGACACTCGCATGTACAAACACGGACACACGCGTGTGCAACAGCAGACACACTGGTATGCGGACACACGGCCCAACCCGCCATGCCCAGCTCACGTGTGCAGACACGCGCACACCCACGCCCGCCCGCTCACACGTGCACACGCACACTCACACCCGTGCACGCCCGCACACGCATGCACAGCACGCACACCCTTGCACACCCACGCACGCTTGCACACGCGTGCATACCCACAGACCCTCACACCCACGCACTCCCTTGCACACCCACGCCCGCCCGCTCACACGTGCACATGCACATTCACACCCGTGCACGCCCGCACACGCGTGCACACCCGCTCACACCCACGCACGCCCGAATACACGTGCACACGCACACTCACCCACAAAGGTCCGCGCACGCGTGCGCACACACACCTGCACACACACCCGCTCACACCCACACACCCACGCACGCACACCCACGTGCTCCCGCACACCCACGCACACCCACGCACACCCACGCACTCTTGCACACCCACACTCACCCACGCACATCCACACACTCACGCACACCCACGCCTGCCCGCACACGAGTACATACCATGCACACCCTTGCACACCCATGAACTCACACCCCCGCACTCTTGCACACCCGCGCCCTCTTGCACACCCGCCCCCTCTTGCACGCCCGCGCACCCTTGCACGCCCGCGCCCTATTGCACACCCACGCACTTGCACACCCAGGCCCGCCCGCGCACTCTTGCACACTCACGCCCACCCATCTGTGCACTCTTGCACACCCAGGCCTCCCCAAACACTCTTGCACGCCCGCCCCCTCTTGCACGCCCGCCGCCTACTGCACGCCCGCCCCCTCTTGCACGCCCGCCGCCTACTGCACGCTCGCCCCCTCTTGCACGCCCGCCCCCGCCCCTACCGTAGAGCACGTCCTGCCGCCGCACCACCTCCCGCGCCTGCGCCTGCGCGAAGGCCGCGTCCACCGCGAGGCTCCACGACTCGGCCTCGAACTCGCGCGTGTCCACGTCCACCTCGGCCTGCAGCGCCGCCAGCGCCGGGTCTGCGGGGGGGGGGAGCACCGCGGGGAGCACGGGGAGGGGGGAGGAGGGCGGGGAGCACGGGGAGGAGGAGGAGGAGGAGGAGGGGGAGGAGGGGGAGGAGGGGGACGGCGGGGAGCACGGGGAGGGGGAGGAAGGAGGGGGAGGAGGGGGAGGAGGGGGAGGAGGGGGAGAAGGGGGACGGCGGGGAGCACGGGGAGGGGGGGGGGG
>NW_026586616.1:0-2425 GCF_907164565.1 Psammomys obesus
TCTTGAGGTAGCACTACTCCTAGTTGTCTGAGAAAGCGCCAGATTGACTTCCAGAGTGGTTGAACCAGTTTACATTCCCACCAGCAATGGAGGAGGGTTCCCTTTCCTCCACAACCTCTCCAGCATGTGCTATCACTTGAGTTTTTCATCTTGGCCATTCTGATGGGTGTAAGGTGAAATCTCAGGGTCGTTTTGATTTGCATTTCCCTAATGGCTAATGAGGTTGAGCATTTCTTTAAGTGTTTCTCTGCCATTCAATGTTCCTCTACAGAGAATTCTCTGTTTAGCTCTGTTCCCCATTTTTTAAGTGGATTACTTGGTTTGTTGCTTTTCTGCTTCTTTAGTTCTTTATATATACTGGATATTAACCCTCTGTCAGATAAAGGGTTCGTGAAGATTCTTTCCCAATCTGTAGGCTGTCTATTTGTTTTGATGACAGTGTCTTTTGCTTTACAGATACTTTTCAGTTTCATGAGGTCCCATTTATTGATTGTTGCTCTTAGAGCCTGTGCTGTTGGTGTTCTGTTCAGGAAGTTGTCTCCTGTGCCAATGAGTTCTAGGCTGTTTCCCACTTTTTTTTCCAACTGATTTAGAGTATCTGGTTTTACGTTGAGGTCCTTCATCCACTTGGACTTTAGTTTTGTGCAGGGTGATAAATATTGATCTATTTTCATTTTTCTACATGTAGACATCCAGTTGGTCCAGCACCATTTGTTGAAGATGCTGTCTTTTTTCCATTGAATGGATTTGGCTTCTTTGTCAAATATTGAGTATTCATAGGTGTGTGGGTTTATTTCTGGGTCTTCTATGCGATTCCATTGATCCTCCTTTCTATTTCTATGCCAATACCATGCAGTTTTTATTACTGTTGCCCTGTAGTACAGCTTGAGATCGGGAATGGAGATACCTCCAGATGATCTGTTGTTGTACAGGATCGTTTTGGAGATTCTGGGTGTTTTTTTTCTCCATATGAAGCTGAGAATCTTTTTTTCAAGGTCTGTAAAGAATTGAGTTGGTATTTTGATGGGAATTGCATTGAATCTGTAGATTGCTTTTGGCAGGATGGTCATTTTCACAATGTTAATCCTACCAATCCATGAGCACGGGAGATCTTTCCATCTTCTGAGATCTTCTTCAATTTCTTTCGTCAAAGACTTGAAGTTTTTCTCAAACAGGTCTTTCACTTGCTTGGTTAGAGTCACACCAAGGTACTTTATGTTATTAGTGGCTATTGTGAAGGGTGTTGTTTCCCTAATTTCTTTCTCAGCCTTTTTGTCTTTGGTATACAAGAGGGCTTCTGATTTTTTTGAGTTGATTTTGTATCCTGCCACTTTGCTGAAGGTGTTTATCAGCTGAAGAAGTTCCCTGGTTGAATCTTTGGGGTCGCTCATGTATATTATCATATCATCTGCAAATAGTGACACTTGGACCTCTTCCTTTCTGATTTGTATCCCCTTGATCTCCTTTAGTTGTCTTATTGCTCTGGCTAAGACTTCAAGTACTATGTTGAAGAGGTATGGAGAGAGTGGGCAGCCTTGTCTTATCCCTGATTTCAGTGGGATTGATTTAAGTTTCTCTCCATTCAGTTTGATGTTGGCTATAGCCTTGCAGTATTTTGCCTTTACTATGTTTCTGCATGTGCCTTGAATTTCTGATCTCTCCAAGACTTTAAGCATGAATGGGTTGGACTTTGTCAAATGCTTTTTCGGCATCTAAGCAGATGATCATGTGGATTTTCTCCTTCAGTTTGTTTATGTGGTGGATTACATTGATGCATTTCCATATGTTGGACCACCCTTGCATGCCTGGGATGAAGCCTACTTGGTCGTGGTGGATGATATCTTTGATGTGTTCTTGGATTCGGTTTGCAAGTATTTTATTGAGTATTTTTGCATCAATGTTCATAAGAGAGATAGGTCTGAAGTTCTCTTTTTTTGTTGCATCTTTGTGTGGTTTAGGTATCAAGATGACTGTGGCTTCATAGAATGAGTTTGGTAGTGTTCCTTCTGTTTCTATTTTGTGGAATAGTTTGAGGAGAATTGGTGTTAGCACTTCTTTGAAGGTCTTGTATAATTCTGCGCTGAAGCCATCTGGCCCAGTGCTTATTTGGAGGGGAGACTGTTAATGACTGCTTCAATTTCCTTGGGAGATATAGGGCTATTCAGGCTTTCTACCTGATCCTGACTTAATGTTGGTAGATGGAATCTGTCAAGAAAAGTATCCATTTTATTTAGATTTTCAAATTTTGTGGCATATAGGCTTTTTTTTAGTATGACCTAATAATTGTTTGGATTTCCTCAGTGTCTGTAATTATGTCCCCATTTTCATTTCTGATTTTGCTGATTTGGATAGTTTCTCTCTGCTTTTTAGTTAGTTTCGCTAAGGGTTTGTCTATCTTGTTGATTTTCTCAAAGAACCAGCTTTT
>NW_026586617.1:0-1610 GCF_907164565.1 Psammomys obesus
GTATTGATGTGACAGCCGTGATGGCCAAAGCAACTCAGGGAAGAAAATGTTTATTTGGTTCACACATCCTGATCACTGACCATCATAGAAGGGAAGTCAAGGCAGGAACTCTAGCAGGACAGGATCAGGAGGCAGGAAGCAGTGGAGCCTACAGAAAATGCTCCAGGTTTCCAGGCTTCCTGTCCACAGAGCAAGGCTCAGCACAACCGGCCTCTTACTTGGAAGCCATGCTTTGAATCTTCAGTCAGGGGCAAGGGATTTGTCCCCTTTGAGGCAGCATCCTTTGAGATGCTTCTCCTCCAGCTATAGGCACAGCAGACTTTAGCACCACCAGCACCACCTCACCCTGGTGTTTCTGTGAGCTGCAGTGTTCTCCAGGGCCTGATGTCACCCTCTGTCACAAGGAAGCCTAGGCTTTGATAACCCTTGCATGGCATGGGGAGAAGAGATGTTCTGGATACTTGGGGAGAGTCAGTGTAGACAAGATTTGTGTTTCATTAAGGACTACAAGGCTGCCAGGATGAATATATAATCAGGTGACACTTGTCCCCGGGGTGGTCGCTGGGATCTGGCTGTATTGTCACCTTCTGTGCTCAGGACTGTCATTTAATTTCACAATCTTCTGAGGTCACTGTGACTCTCGACCTCTGGGCTTGGATATGGCCTCACATCGAGATATTGGGGCCTATCCCATTCAGCCAGGTCTGCCCTCTCTCGCAATCATGTCTCTGATTCTCAGGCCTGGAGCTGCACATCCAGCAAAAGCCTGAGACACTCGAAAGGCCTCACTAACATGCCATTGCTGTGGCAGATTGCAAGACCCATCCCAGCCTTCCACCACTGGACCTTACTTCAGCTCCTTCTTGAGGAAAAAGCCAAAGGCCTGGTGTGGTGTTCCTGCGTGCTGTGAGTGATGGGACAGAAGGTGGCTTCTGTCTGGGCTCTTCCAGCATGTGCTCCTTCAGTTCCCATTACAAAAGGATAGGAGACAGCCATGCCTCCAGCCTCCCGTTTCAGTTTTTCAGACAGCCTTCTGGAGCAGCACAGAGGCTCCTTAGACAGGCTTCTTCAAGTCGCCTCCATAGTCCGTCCAAAGGGTGGTTGCCAACATGTCCCGCTGTTGCCTTTGAGCCCATACAGGACCTGTGCAATGGGCAGGTCCCCCGCATCCTCAGTACTACCTGCCTCTTGACTGCCCATCTAGGGAGGACAATAGGCAGAGGCCTGGGTACAGACTATCCTGATGTTCGGCCTTGACTCCACCTGTAGCCGGAAGGTGGAGTCAAGGTGTGTGACTGATCCCTCACACACCTCTGTCTTTAGACCCAAAGACAGACATGCCATGAGCAGAAAAAGGCCACCTGTCTGAGTACCTCATCTCCAACTGTGGGCCATGTAATGTAAGTTAAACCTCAGTCTGTGGTAGTTGGGGCTTGCCCATCCCCCAAAGTTCTGACCACCAACTACCTCTTCTCAAAGGGGGCAGGGCTCTCAGGCTCCCTTCCTTCTCGATTCTCTGCCACCTAAGCATCCACTCTCCCTGATGAGAGCCAATGTACAAAGCACACTTCTGTCCTAGGTTACTTTGTATTGATGTGACAGCCGTGATG
>NW_026586618.1:0-3057 GCF_907164565.1 Psammomys obesus
TGTAGGCTTTTTCCTATTTCTGTTATTGTTGAGGTCTAGTTTTATAACATCGTGGTCTCATATGATACAAGGGATTATTTTATTTTTTTCTATCTCTTGAGGCTTGTTTTGTGCCTTACTATATGGTCAGTTTTGGAGAAGGTTCCATGAGGTGCTGAGAAGAAGAGATACTCTTTTGAGTTTGGGTGAAAAGTTCTCTAGACATCTATGAGGTCCATTGGATTTAGTACCACTTTTTTATTTTTTATTTAACTTTTATTAATTATACTTTATTCATTTTGTTTCCTCCCATAAGCCCCTCCCTCCTCCCCTCACGATCCCACTCTCCCTCCTGCTTTCTACATGCATGCCCCTGCCCATGTCCAATGATAGGGGAGGTCCTTCTCTCCTTCTTTCTGATCTTAGTCTATCAGTTCTCATCAGAAGTAGCTGCATTGTCAGGGTTCTAGGTTATCTCCATGAATAGTCCTTGGTTGGACTATGAGTCTCTGGAAAGTTCCCTGTGCTAAATTTTTTTGGTTCTGTTGCTCTTCTTGTGGAGTTCCTGTCCTCTCCAGCTCTTACTATTTCCCACTTCTTACATAAAATTCCATTCACTCTGCCTGGCAGTTGGCCATCAGGCTCAGCATGTGCTTTGACAGTCTGAAAGGCAGAAGCTTTCAGAGGCCCTCTGTGACAGGTTCCTAGGTTGTTTCCTGTTTTCTTCTGGCTTTCAGAGGCCCTCTGTAGCAGGTTCCTAGGTTGTTTCCTGTTTTCTTTTTCTTCTGATGTCCATCCTCTTTGCCTTTCAGGATGGGGATTGAACATTTTAGTTAGGGTCCTCTCTTTTGCTTAGTTTGTTTAGATGTACAGATTTTAGTGGGTTTATTCTATATTGTGTATGTTTATATGAGTGAGTATATACCATGCGTGTCTTTTTGCTTCTGGGACAACTCACTCAGGATGATCCTTTCCAGGTCCCACCATTTACCTGCAAATTTCATGATTTCCTTATTTTTCATTGCTGAGTAATACTCCATTGTATAGATGTACCACAGTTTCTGCATCCATTCTTCAGTTGAGGGGCATCTGGGTTGTTTTCAGCTTCTGGCTATTACAAATAAAGCTGCTACAAAAATGGTTGAGCAAATGTCCTATTTGTGTAATCGAGCCTCATTTGGGTATATGCCTAGGAGTGGTATGGCTTGATTTTGAGGAAGTGCTATTCCTAGTTGTCTGAGAAAGCACCAGGTTGATTTCCAGAGTGGTTGTACCAGTTTACATTCCCACCAGCAGTGGAGAATGGTTCCCCTTTCTCCACAACCTCTCCAGGATGTGTTGTCCCTTGAGTTTTTCATCTTGGCCATTCTGATGGGTGTAAGGTGAAATCTCAGGGTTGTTTTGATTTGCATTTCCCTAATGGCTAATGAGGTTGAGCATTTCTTTAAGTG
Organism: Psammomys obesus; assembly: GCF_907164565.1. NCBI lineage: Eukaryota > Metazoa > Chordata > Mammalia > Rodentia > Muridae > Psammomys > Psammomys obesus. The sequence goes on from NW_026586618.1 coordinate 1,431, forward strand.
CTTCTCTGCCATTCGATATTCCGCTACAGAGAATTCTCTCTTTAGCTCTGTTCCCCATTTTTTAGGTGGATTACTTGGTTTATTGCTTTTCAGCTTGTTTAGTTCTTTATATATATTGGATATGAGTCCTCTGTCAGATAAAGGGTTGGTGATGATTCTTTCCCAATCTGTAGGCAGTCACTTTGTTTTGATGACAGTGTCCTTTGCTTTACAGAAGCATTTCAGTTTCATGAGGTCCCATTTATTGATTGTTGCTCTTAGAACCTGTGCTGTTGGTGTTCTGTTCAGGAAGTTCTCTCCTGTACCAATGAGTCCTAGGATATTCCCCACTTTATTTTCTAGCCCATTTAATGTGTCTGGTTTTATGCTGAGGTCATTGATCCACTTGGACTTCAGTTTTGTGCAAGGTGATAAGCTGAACCAGGACCAGGTAAATCAATTAAATAGTCCTATATCCCCCAAAGAAATAGAAGCAATCATCAAAAGCCTCCCATCCAAAAAAAGCCCAGGACCAGATGGCTTCAGTTCAGAATTCTACCAGACCTTCAAAGAAGAGCTAACTCCAATTCTCTTCAAACTATTCCACAAAATAGAAACAGAAGGAACATTACCAAACTCATTCTATGAAGCCACAATCACCTTGGTACCTAAACCTCACAAAGACTCAACAAAGAAAGAGCATTTCAGGCCAATCTCCCTTATGAACATTGATGCAAAAATACTTAACAAAATACTTGCAAACCGAATCCAAGAACACATCAAAGGTATTATCCACTATGAACAAGTAGGCTTCATCCCAGTTATGTAGGGGTGGTTCAATATACGGAAATCCATCAATGTGATCCACCATATTAACAAACTGAAAGAAAAAAAACCACATGATAATCTCCCTAGATGCTGAAAAAGCATTTGACAAAATCCAACATCCATTCATGTTTAAAGTACTGGAGAGATCAGGGATACAAGGCACATATCTTAACATAGTAAAGGCGATTTACAGCAAGCCTATAGCCAATATCAAACTGAACGGAGAGAAACTTAAAGCAATCCCACTGAAATCAGGGACAAGACAAGATTGCCCTCTCTCTCCATATCTCTTCAACATAGTGCTGGAAGTCCTTGCTAGAGCAATAAGACAGTTGAAGGAAATCAAGGGGATACAGATAGGAAAGGAAGAAGTCAAATTATCACTATTTGCAGATGATATGATAGTATATATGAGTGACCCCAAAAACTCTACCAGGGAACTCCTACAGCTGATAAACACCTTCAGCAAAGTGGCCAGATACAAAATTAACTCAAAAAAATCAGTAGCACTCCTATATACAAAAGACAAAAGGGGTGAGAAAGAAATTAGAGAAACAACACCATTCACAATAGCCACAAATTACATAAAGTACCTAGGTGTAACCCTAACCAAGCAAGTCAAAGACTTGTATGAAAAAAATTTCAAGTCTCTGAAGAAAGAATTAGAGGAAGATATGAGAAGATGGAAAGATCTCCCATGGTCATGGCTTGGCAGGATTAACATAGTAAAAATGGTCATCTTACCAAAAGCAATCTACAGATTTAATGCAGTCCCCATCAAATTGCCAACACAATTCTTTACAGAACTGGAAAGAAAAAT
>NW_026586619.1:0-3353 GCF_907164565.1 Psammomys obesus
TGAGAATTTTTCTTTCCAGGTCTGTAAAGAATTGTGTTGGCAATTTGATGGGAATTGCATTAAATCTGTAGATTGCTTTTGGTAAGATGGCTTTACTATGTTAATCCTGCCAAGCCATGAGCATGGGAGATCTTTCCATCTTCTCATATCCTCCTCTAATTCTTTCTTCAGAGACTTGAATTTTTTTTCATACAAGTCTTTGACTTGCTTGGTTAGGGTTACACCAAGGTACTTTATGTCATTTGTGGCTATTGTGAATGGTGTTGTTTCTCTAATTTCTTTCTCAGCCCTTTTGTCTTTTGTATACAGGAGTGCTACTGATTTTTTGGAGTTAATTTTGTATCCGGCCACTTTGCTGAAGGTGTTTATCAGCTGCAGGAGTTCCCTGGTAGAGTTTTTGGGGTCACTCATGTATACTATCATATCATCTGCAAATAGTGATAATTTGACTTCTTCCTTTCCCATCTGTATCCCCTTGACCTCCTTCAACTGTCTTATTGCTCTAGCAAGGACTTCCAGCACTATGTTGAAGAGATATGGAGACAGTGGGCAGCCTTGTCTTGTCCCTGATTTCAGTGGGATTGCTTTTAAGTTTCTCTCCGTTCCGTTTGATGTTGGCTATAGGCTTGCTGTATATCGCCTTTACTATGTTTAGATATGTGCCTTGTATCCCTGATCTCTCCAGTACTTTAAACATGAATGGATGTTGGATTTTGTCAAATGCTTTTTCAGCATCTAGGGAGATTATCATGTGTTTTTTTTTTTCAGTTTGTTAATATGGTGGATCACATTGATGGATTTCTGTTTATTGAACCACCCCTGCATACCTGGGATGAAGCCTACTTGGTCATAGTGGACAATATCTTTGATGTGTTCTTGGATTCGGTTTGCAAGTATTTTGTTAAGTATTTTTGCATCAATGTTCATAAGGGAGATTGGCCTGAAATTCTCTTTCTTTGTTGAGTCTTTGTGTGGTTTATGTACCAAGGTGATTGTGGCTTCATAGAATGAGTTTGGTAATGTTCCTTCTGTTTCTATTTTGTTGAGAATAGACTTTTGAAGTAAGTCCTAATGATTTTTTGGATTTCTTCAGTGTCTGTAGTTATGTCCCCCTTTTCATTTCTGATTTTGTTGATTTGGGTGGTGTTTCTCTGCCTTTTAGTTAGCTTGGCTAAGGGTTTGTCAATCTTGTTGATTTTCTCAAAGAACCAGCTCTTGGTTCAATTGATTCTTTGAATTGTTTTATTTGTTTCTAATTGATTGATTTCAGCCCTGAGTTTGATTATTTCCAGCCGTCTACTCCTTTTTGGTGTGTCTGCTTCTTCTTTTTCTAGGATTTTTAAGTGGGCCATTAAGTTGTTTGAATGAGCTGTCTCGAATTTCTTCTTGAAGGCACTTAGTGCTCTGAACTTTCCTCTTAGCACTGCTTTCATTGTGTCCCACAAGTTTGGGTATGTTGTGTCTTCATTTTCATTGAGTTCTAGAAAGGCTTTAATTTCTTTCTTTATTTCTTCCCTGACCCAGCTGTCATTTAGTAACAAGTTGTTCAGTTTCCATGTGTGTGTAGGCTTTTTGCTATTTCTGTTGTTGTTGAAGTCCAGCTTTATTCCATGGTGATCAGACAGGATACAAGGGATTATTTCAGTCTTCTTGTACCTGTTGAGGCTTGCTTTGTGACCAACTATATGATCTATTTTGGGAAGGTTCCATGAGATGCTGAGAAGAAGGTACATTCTTTTGTGTTTGGGTGTAAAGTTCTGTAAATGTCTGTGAGGTCCATTTGATTCATGACCTCTGTCAGAGATATTGTTTCTTTGTTTAATTTCTGTTTTGTTGACCTGTCCTTTGTTGAGAGTGGGGTGTTGAAGTCTCCCACTATTAATGTGTGGGGATCTATATGTGGTTTAAATTTTATCAATGTTTTTTACAAATGTGGGTGATCGATCTTGTATTTGGGGCATAGATGTTCAGGATTGTGATGTCTTCCTGGTGGAATTTTCCCTTGATGAGTATGAAGTGTCCTTCCTCATCTCTTTTTATTAATTTTGGTTGAAAGTCTATTTTATCAGATATTAGAATGGCTACTCCTGCTTGTTTCTTGGGTCCATTTGCTTGGAAAGTCGTCTTCCAACCTTTTACCCTCAGGTAATGTCTATCTTTGTGCCTTAGGTGTGTTTCTTGTATGCAACAGATTGCTGGGTTTTGTTTACGTATCCATTCTGTTAATCTGTGTCTTTTTACTGGAGAGTTGAGTCCATTGATGTTGAGAGAGATTAATGACCAGTGGCTGTTAGATCCTTTGATTTTGATGTTGGCTGTGTTCATAAGGTTGTGTGCTTGGTTGCTTTTTGTTTTGCTGTAGTAAGGTTAATTATTTCCTGTGTTTTCTTGAAAGTAGTAATTTTCTTGGGTTGTATTTTCCCTTCCAGTGTCTTCTGTAATGCTGGATTTGTGTGTAGGTATTGTTGAAATTTGTTTTTGTCATTGAATATCTTGTTTTCTCTGTCTATGAGGACTGAGAGTTTTGCAGGGTATAGTAGCCTGGGTTGACATCTGTGTTCTCTTAGGGTCTGCATGATATCTGTCCAGGCCCTTCTGGCTTTCATAGTTTCTGTTGAAAAGTCAGGTGTGATTCTAATGGGTTTTCCATTATATGTTACTTGGCCTTTTTCCCTTGCAGCTTTTAGTATTTTTTCTTTGTTCTGTATACTTACTGTTTTGATTATTATGTGGCGGGAGGATTTTCTTTTCTGGTCAAATTTGTTGGGTGTTCTGTAGGTCTCATGCATCCTTATTGTCTTCTTTAACTTGGGGAAATTTTCTTCAATGATTTTGTTAAAAACATTTTCTGGGCCTTGGAGTAGGGAGTCTTCTTTTTCCTCTATTCCTATTATTCTTAGGTTTTGTCTTTTCATATTGTCTTGGATTTCTTGGACGGTCTATGTCAGGAATTTTTTGGATTTAACATTTTCTTTGACAGATACATCGAATTCTTCCATTGTATCCTCTACACCTGAGATTCTTTCTTCCATTTCTTGTATTCTGTTGGTTATGCTTACCTCTGTAGTTCCTGTTTTCTTCCCTAAATTTTTCCTCTCCATTATTTCCTCCATTTGTGTTTTCTTTAATTTTTCTAGTTTTATCTTCAGGTCTTGAGTTGTTTTGTTTACTTCCTTCACCTGTCTGCTTGTATTTTCCTCTTTTTCTTTTAGTTCCTTCAACTCTGTCTCTTTGATTTCTTTCAGTGATTTAATTATTTCTTCTCTGAAGGCCACAAGCTGTTTGGCTGCATCTTCCCGTATTTCTTCACGGATGGCCCTAATCTGCTTGTCTTTATCTTCCTCCATTTCTTT
>NW_026586621.1:0-1008 GCF_907164565.1 Psammomys obesus
TTGTGTGCTTGGTTGCTTTTTGTTTTGCTGTAGTAAGGTTAATTATTTCCTGTGTTTTTTTGACAGAAGCTAATTTTCTTGGGTTGTATTTTCCCTTCCAGTGTCTTCTGTAATGCTGGATTTGTGTGTAGGTATTGTTGAAATTTGTTTTTGTCATTGAATATCTTGTTTTCTCCGTCTATGAGGACTGAGAGTTTTGCAGGGTATAGTAGCCTGGGTTGACATCTGTGTTCTCTTAGGGTCTGCATGATATCCGTCCAGGACCTTCTGGCTTTCATAGTTTCTGTTGAAAAATCAGGTGTGATTCTAATGGGTTTGCCGTTATATGTTACTTGGCCTTTTTCCCTTGCAGATTTTAGTATTTTTTCTTTGTTCTGTATACTTACTGTTTTGATTATTATGTGGTGGGAGGATTTTCTTTTCTGGTCAAAATTGTTGGGTGTTCTGTAGGCCTCATGTATCCTTATTGGCTTCTCCTTTAACTTGGGGAAATTTTCTTTAATGATTTTGTTGAAAATATTTTCCGGGCCTTGGAGAAGGGAGTCTTCTTTTTCCTCTATTCCTCTTATTCTTAGGTTTTGTCTTTCCATATTGTCTTGGATTTCTTGGATGGTCTGTGTCAGGAATTTTTTGGATTTAACATTTTCTTTGACAGATACATCGATTTCTTCCATTGTACCTTCTACACCTGAGATTCTTTCTTCCCTTTCTTGTATTCTGTTGGTTATGCTTACCTCTGTAGTTCCTGTTTTCTTCCCTAAATTCTTCCTCTCCATTATTTCCTCCATTTGTGTTTTCTTTAATTTTTCTAGTTTTATCTTCAGGTCTTGAGTTGTTTTGTTTAGGTCCTTCACCTGTCTGATTGTATTTTCCTATTTTTCTTTTAGTTCCTTCAACTCTGTCTCTTTTATTTCTTTCAGTGATTTAATTATTTCTTCTCTGAGGGCCACAAGCTGTTTGGCTGCATCTTCCCGTATTTCTTCACGGATGGCCATAATCTGCTTGTCT
>NW_026586622.1:0-1075 GCF_907164565.1 Psammomys obesus
AGAAGATGACCTTACATCTATGTTGATGAAGAGGATAATAGAGGAAATAAATAAAATACGTAAAGAATTAGAGGAAGATAAAACCAAACAGATCATGGCTATCCGTAAAGAAATGGAGGAAGATAAAGACAAGCAGATTATGGCCATCCGTGAAGAAATACGGGAAGATGCACCCAAACAGCTTGTGGCCCTCAGAGAAGAAATAATTAAATCACTGAAAGAAATAAAAGAGACAGAGTTGAAGGAACTAAAAGAAAAATAGGAAAATACAATCAGTCAGGTGAAGGACCTAAACAAAACAACTCAAGACCTGAAGATAGAACTAGAAAAATTAAAGAAAACACAAATGGAGGAAATAATGGAGAGGAAGAATTTAGGGAAGAAAACAGGAACTACAGAGGTAAGCATAACCAACAGAATACAAGAAAGGGAAGAAAGAATCTCAGGTGTAGAAGATACAATGGAAGAAATCGATGTATCTGTCAAAGAAAATGTTAAATCCAAAAAATTCCTGACACAGACCGTCCAAGAAATCCAAGACAATATGGAAAGACAAAACCTAAGAATAATAGGAATAGAGGAAAAAGAAGACTCCCTTCTCCAAGGCCCGGAAAATATTTTCAACAAAATCATTAAAGAAAATTTCCCCAAGTTAAAGGAGAAGCCAATAAGGATACATGAGGCCTACAGAACACCCAACAATTTTGACCAGAAAAGAAAATCCTCCCGCCACATAATAATCAAAACAGTAAGTATACAGAACAAAGAAAAAATACTAAAATCTGCAAGGGAAAAAGGCCAAGTAACATATAACGGCAAACCCATTAGAATCACACCTGACTTTTCAACAGAAACTATGAAAGCCAGAAGGTCCTGGACGGATATCATGCAGACCCTAAGAGAACACAGATGTCAACCCAGGCTACTATACCCTGCAAAACTCTCAGTCCTCATAGACGGAGAAAACAAGATATTCAATGACAAAAACAAATTTCAACAATACCTACACACAAATCCAGCATTACAGAAGACACTGGAAGGGAAAATACAACCCAAGAAAATTAGCTTCTGTCAA
>NW_026586623.1:0-1083 GCF_907164565.1 Psammomys obesus
CAACAAGATAGACAAACCCTTAGCCAAGCTAACTAAAAGGCAGAGAGCCACCACCCAAATCAACAAAATCAGAAATGAAAAGGGGGACATAACTACAGACACTGAGGAAATCCAAACAATCATTAGGACTTACTTCAAAAGTCTATATGCCACAAAATTTGAAAATCTAAATGAAATGGACAATTTTCTTGATCGATTTGACTCACCAAAGCTGAATCAGGACCAGGTAAATCAACTAAATAGTCCTATATCCCCCAAAGAAATAGAAGCAGTCATCAAAAGTCTCCCATCCAAAAAAAGCCCAGGACCAGATGGCTTCAGTGCAGAATTCTACCAGACCTTCAAAGAAGAGCTAACTCCAATTCTCTTCAAACTATTCCACAAAATAGAAACAGAAGGAACATTACCAAACTCATTCTATGAAGCCACAGTCACCTTGGTACCTAAACCTCACAAAGACTCAACAAAGAAAGAGAATTTCAGGCCAATCTCCCTTATGAACATTGATGCAAAAATACTTAACAAAATACTTGCAAACCGGATCCAAAAACACATCAAAGATATTATCCACTATGACCAAGTAGGCTTCATCCCAGGTATGCAGGGGTGGTTCAATATACGGAAATCCATCAATGTGATCCACCATATTAACAAACTGAAAGAAAAAAACCACATGATAATCTCCCTAGATGCTGAAAAAGCATTTGACAAAATCCAACATCCATTCATGTTTAAAGTACTGGAGAGTTCAGGGATACAAGGAACATATCTAAACATAGAAAAGGCGATATACAGCAAGCCTATAGCCAACATCAAACTGAACGGAGAGAAACTTAAAGCAATCCCACTGAAATCAGGGACAAGACAAGGCTGCCCACTGTCTCCATATCTCTTCAACATAGTGCTGGAAGTCCTTGCTAGAGCAATAAGACAGTCGAAGGAGATCAAGGGGATACAGATGGGAAAGGAAGAAGTCAAATTATCACTATTTGCAGATGATATGATAGTATATATGAGTGACCCCAAAAACTCTACCAGGGAACTCCTACAGCTGATAAACACCTTCAGCAAAGTGGCCGGATA
>NW_026586624.1:0-4920 GCF_907164565.1 Psammomys obesus
CTTGGAGAAAACTAAGTTTTTTATTCATTATTATTATTATTATTTAAAGAGGTAGTGAGCGTTCTTTTTGGAGGGAAGGAAACTTTATGGTTCACGGTGTATTTCTTTTAATTATGAAAGATTTGTTTATTATTTGTACAGTATTCTGTTTGCATGCCAGAGGAGGTCACCAGGTCTACTATAGATGGTTATGAGCCACCACGTGGGTGCTGGGAATCAAACTCAAGACCTTTGGATGAACAGCCGGTTCCCTTAAGCTCTGTGCCATCTCTCCAACTCCCTTATTTATTATTTTCATTTATTCATTTTACATCCTTGTTGTAGACCCCTTCCACCTCTCCTCCCAGGCCTACCCTCCCTGTTTCCCCTACCACCCCTCACCTGGCTCCTCAAAACGGGATCCGCCAACCCTGTTTCCACCCACCCAAGCCGGCAATCAACTCCCATCAGGACTGACCTCATTCTCTTCCCTGTGGCCTGGCTCAGTAGCCCCAACAGAGGAAAGTGATAGAAAAGCTAGCTTGTGGGTGAGGGTGCATTCATATATGTGTTGGTCCTGCTGTGTTTACAAGGCCTTGTTACCCTCGTATCCTTCATCCTCTCTGGCACTTACAGCACACAGCTCACAGCACACAGTGTTCCTTGAGTCCTTATGAGAAGGGGTTTCCTGGAAACATCTTATTTAAGGTGGAATGGTCCAAGGCCTCTCACTCTCTGCACATCAACTGGACATGAGTCTCTGGATTTGTTTCCATCTGCTGCAGGAGGAAGTTTCTAATGATGGCCGAGCAAAGCACTGATTTGTGACTATGGCTGTGCTCCTTTAGCACAACTGTAGCATTTAGATTTCTCTTATGTCCTTGGCCTCTCTAAAGTCAGGTTTCTGGCCACCCAAGCCGTGTTGGATCAAAGTTCCTTCTCATGGTGTGGGACTCCTGAAACCCAATGAGATATTAGTTGGTCACTTCCATGACTTTTTTGCCACAAGCACACCAGCAAATCTTGTAGGCAGGTCACCGTTGGAGAGTGAAGGGTGTATGGCTGGGTTGGTGTGTGCGTTTCTCTTCCAGTGGCACGCAGTGTATGTTCCAGTATCTTGAACAGTAGTCCATAGGGAGTAAATGTTCTAGGTAGGCATCAGCTGGGATTCTCTGTGTCCAGTGACTTGCAGAGGTGTTGTCCTCAACAAAGAATCTTGCCATCAGGTTGGGAAGAGCAGGAGAGGATGGACACAGGTTGGGCGGCCCCGGCCCTGCTTTGATATAGTACAGAGTCCTCCCGCGTCCTGACGTCACAGGACTAAAGGAGGAGGCCTGATTTGAGACACTGTTCTTATTAAATTGAAGTAAATACATAGTATTAAATTAAACACATATGTATATAAAGCTAGTTAGTCAATGACACATGTGCACCACCAGAGGACACTAGATCCCTTGACAGTAGTTTGAGCGCTACCGTGTGGTCGCTGGGGATGGAACCCGGCACCTCGGTAAAAGAAGGATTCTCTGTGTTAGAGCCCTGGCTGTTGGGATGACAAAGGTCGGCTTGTGTTTTTTTTTTTTTTTTTTTTCTTTTCTTTTTTTAAAACTTTTATTAATCACACTTTATTCACTTTGTTTCCCCCCATAAACCCCTCCATCCTTTCCTCCCAATCCCACCCCCACCCCCTTCTTCACGCATGCCCTTCCCCAAGTCCACTGATAGGGGAGGTCTCCCTCTCCTTCCTTCTGATCTTAGTCATCCATTCATCCATGCATCCATCCTTTCATCCATTCATTCATTGTACAGCATTCTGTCTGTGCATGAGAAGAGGGCACTGGATCTCATTACAGATGGCTGTGAACCACCATGTGGTTGCTGGGAGTTGAACTCAGGATCTCTAGAAGAGAAGCCAGCGCTGTTAACCCCTAAGCCATCTCTGCAGCCTCCGGTTTTGTTTTTTGTTTTTGTTTTTTTAATCTTTAAAAAAGATTTATTATTCGTGTAAGCACGTTTCTGCCTTCCCGAGACTAGTCCCGCTTTGACTCGGAGACTCGAAATTACTTTTAAAAAGGGGGTAGGCACCCCAGGATCCCTTCTCCAAGGACCGGCTGGACTGCGTCTGATAAGGGAAGTTCAACGTGCACGTTTGTCCTGCACACAAGTGACTTCCAGCTGCCCGGTGGGTTTACTTCCGGTACCAGGGGGCAGGGCAATGATGTCACAAATCGGCTCCGAAAGGCTCCTGATCCTGAAGACAATGAGGGGTGCAGGGCGGGGACATTAACAGAACCCCGGGGTCCGGGGAAAACGCTGTGTGCGCTGTGGCGACGGGCAAGGGTGGATGGGATGGGGGCTTTTGGACCGGACTGTGGTGAATGTTAAGTGGAACGTGAGCACCCACAAGCATACATGCCATGTCTTCAATGGCTTATGTACTGTTGAAAAAGCAGGCACTTGAGGAAAACTATAAGGTTATGTTCCAAGAACCTGACAGTTGGTGAAAACTGAAAGTTCAAGAGTTAGCAGGGCACCTCTTCGTTTTCCTAGTTCCGGAATCATTCTGTATCCTGTTATTTTCTGGTTATTTCAGACTGAACAAACAGCATCTTTACAGGCTGGAAATGGACTGTAGTTTTCAGGTCAAATAGGTAATAGCATATAATTTTGAGGATTCTCTTAGAAAACCCTTACCAATAACTCAAAAGCTAACTACTCATGACTTGTGTTGGAGTTCTTGTTAGATGGAGGGACCATTGTCATCACAGGAGGTTCATTTAAACTAAATTTTCATTTTATACAACTTATATGGATTATACATATCTTAGGCAGATTGTTACTAATGTGAGTCTGTGTTACTTTTTCAGACATCCTTATTGTTATTTTACCTTCCTCCCTTTTGTATTTCCCTCAGTCTCACCTCCTAATTATTATAATCCCCTCATGTTTTTCCCCTTTCCTCTTTCAAATCACTGAAACCCTTCTACTTCCTACTGTTCCCACAACAACTCCATTCTCATCTGGGAAATGCTCTCTTTTTCATTCCTTGTTATTGCAATTACTGCCAGATATGGACTCACATCTGAGTACATACATACTCAGATTAGAGCTAGGAACCTTAGAGGAGAGAATATGTGAAGTTTGTCTGTTTGTGTTTGGATTACCTCATATAACATGATTTTTTTTTCTAGTTCCATCTCTTTACCTGCAAAATTTTTATACTACTCAATAGCAATTCATTTTAAAATCATGAGCTAAAGAGGTAATATTTAGTTCATTTTTCAGGCTATAATATAATTATACCATTTTGTGCCTTCTCTTTTCTTCCCTCCAAACCTTCCCACATACCTCTCCTGCTTCTCTCTTAAATCCATGGTATTTTTTTTTCGTTAATTGGTATTATACTCTTAACATTAGTTGCTCAGTTTAATAATGTGACTTCCATGGATGTTTTCAGGGCTGATTGTTTGGTGTTGAATAACTGATTGTACACTCTTTCCTGGGAAGAATATTTATCCCACTCTCTGCCTTTATCAGTTCCCTGTAATTTTTGCATACGATTGAGGCCAGTGGTTTCTTTCTGGAGCACGTTCACATGTCTTATATTTTTCAACTTCCAGTCCATGTTTATGTAGGTAAATTGGTAAGTCTTTTTTTTTTCTTTATTTGTTATATTTGGTAAGTCTTATGGCTGTGGCTTCTGGTATTATTAGGAGACACACTACCAGAACTTACTCTGATCCTCTGCCTTATATACGTTTTTCATCACCTGTGCTGCATGATCTCTGAGCCTTCGATCTGGGAACTGTTTTGTAGATATGTGTGAGTGTTCTTCAGAATTCTGCCTTATGATTGGTTGTGCTTTTCAGTTCTGGTTGTTGGTGTAAAGAAAAGCTTTCATCAGTCATGAACTGACGAAACTTTACTTATATGTGAACTTTACTTATCTGTGTGCATTATTAAAAATATTTAGGGTGTGATGTTTATATTCATGAATGGACTTACATGTATTATAGGAATTTTATGTAGATAATTCAGAGAATGGTTGCTTAAAACTCTTTCACAAATATTTACTATTATTTACCAACTTCCTTCTTTTATATATTTATCCATCTACATATTTAGAGTTCCTCCTCCACATTATCCCAGTCAGATCAATTATACCCTGCCACTGTATGTTTTCTTGTTTCTACAGTTATTCCGTGGTGAATACTCACATCTGAACATTTGGAGCTAGATGACCCAGAGTATAGAATGGGAGATATTTGTCTTATGAATATGGGTTACCTTAATTATAATTTTCATCTGACATATATTTATGTGTGATATTTTTCTTATCGATTTATCATGTTAAAGATATTTATGAGTTTCCATTTCTTACCTATTGTGAATAGAATAATAATGAACATGACTGAGCAAGTATTTCTAAGTGGGATATCTAGTCATTTTTACATATGTAAAGGAAAAGAGAACAGGGTCATGCTGTAGATTTATTGATCTCTTTTACAAAATTCTCTATACTTATATCTGGAATGGCTCAACCTGTTTAAAAGTCCGTCCCCTTTGCAGAGATCGACTTTTTTGCCTGTAATAAAGAGAATCTCATATGCCACCCAATGCCCTGTTATACAGCCCAAGATAAGAAAGAGAAGTATTTAGTTCTTGTACTATTTATCTCAGTTACTGTCGTGTAATTACATTTGGAATATTTATATTGTCTATGAATTGAATTCATAAGTAACATGCATAACATAATAAAATTTTAGCAGCAGCTTCTCTTCTGAAATAAAATGTCTGTGATTGTGAGACAAAGTGAGGGGCTCTTATTGTTCTTTAAATACACATTTCAGAAAAAAGTTTCTAAAAAGGAGGTAAATACTTCATTTTTAGCATACTAATGAGTTTTATTAGAGAAACCAATACATCAAAATGATCAGTTTT
>NW_026586625.1:0-1396 GCF_907164565.1 Psammomys obesus
CACAGACATACATGCAATCAAAACAGCAAAGTGCACAAAATAAAAATAACTAACGTCTTTTAAAAAATGAAAACATAGGATTAACATAGTAAAAATGGACATGTTACCAAAAGCAATCTACAGTTTCAATGCAATTCCCATCAAATTACCACACAATTCTTTACAGACCTTGAAAGAATAATTCTCAACTTCATATGGTATAACAAGAAACCCAGAATTGCCTAAACAATCCTCTACAATAAAAGATTTTCTGGAGGCATCTCCATCCCTGATATCAAGCTGTACTATAGAGGAACAGTAATAAAAATTGCATGGTACTGGCATAGAAACAAGCTGGAACAAAGGAATTGAATAGAAGACCCCGAAATAAGCCCACACTGACCTAGAAACAAGCTGGAACAAAGGAATTGAATAGAAGACCCAGAAATAAGCCCACACACCTACAGAAACTTGATTTTTTTATAAAGAAGAAAAAACTATACAATGGAAAAAAGCATCTTCAACAAATGGTGCTGTTCTAACTGAATGTCTACATGCAAAAAAATGCAAATAGATCCATATTTATCACCCTGTACAAAACTCAATTCCAAGTGGATCGAATTTCTCAACATAGAACCAGACACAGTAAACCTGTTAGAAGAAAAAAGTGGGGAAGAGCCTTGAACTCATTGGCACACGAGACAACAGAACAGGCTCTAAGATCAACATGGGACCTCATGAAACTGAAAAGCTTCTCTTAAGCAAAGGATACTGTCATAATAACAAAATGACAACCTACAGTCTGGGAAACAATCTTCATCAACCCTATATGTGACAGAGGGCTAATATCCAGCATATATAAAGAACTCAACAAGTTAAACAACAACAAATCAAGTAATCTAATTAAAAAATAAGGTGTAGAGCTGAACAGAGAATTCTCTACAGAGGAATATAGAATGGAAGAGAAACACTTAAAGAAATGCTCAATGTCCTTAGACATCAGGGAAATAAAAATGACCTTTAGATTTCACCTTACAGCCATCAGAATGGCTAAGATCAAAAACTCAAGTGACAGCACATGCTGGAGAGGATGTGGAGAAAAGGAAACCTTCCTAAATTGCTGGTGGAAATGTAAAATTGTACAACCACTTTGGAAATCAATGTGGTGCTTTCTCAGACAATTAGGAATAGTCCTACCTCAAGATCCAGCTGTACCACTCCTAGACATACATCTAAAAGATGCCCAAGGACATTTGCTCAACCATGTTCATAGCAGTTTGGTTTTTTTTTTTTTTTTTTTGTAATAGCCAGACGCTAGAAACAACCCAGATGTCCCTCAGTTGAGGAATGGATACAGAAATTGTTGTACATTTACACAATGGAAAACAACTCATTAACTAAAAACAAGGAAATCATG
>NW_026586626.1:0-4494 GCF_907164565.1 Psammomys obesus
ATCCACTTGGACTTTAGTTTTGTGCAGGGTGATAAGCATGGATCGATTTGCATTTCACTACATGTAGACATGCAGTTAGCCCAGCACCATTTGTTGAAGATGCTGTCTTTTTTCCATTGAATGATTTTGGCATCTTTGTCAAAAATCAGGTGTCCATAAGTGTGTGGATTTATGTCAGGGTCTTCAATTCGATTCCATTGATCCACCAGTCTGTTTCTATGCCAGTACCATGCAGTTTTTAGTATTCTTCCTCTATAGTACAACTTGAGATCAGGGATGGAGATACCTACTGAAGATCTTTTAGTGTAGAGAATTGTTTTAGCAATTCTGGGTTTCTTGTTGTTCCATATGAAGGGGAGAATTTTTCTTTCAAGGTCTGTAAAGAATTGTGCTGGTAATTTGATGGGAATTGCATTAAATCTGTAGATTGCTTCTGGTAAGATGGCCAATTTTACTATATTAACCCTGACAAGCCATGAGCATGGAAGATCTTTCCATCTTCTCATATCTTCTTCTAATTCTTTCTTCAGAGACTTGAAATTTTTTTAATACAAGTCTTTGACTTGCTTGTTTAGGGTTACACCAAGGTACTTTATGTCCTTTGTGGCTATTGTGAAGGGTGTTGTTTCCCTAATTTCTTTCTCAATTCTTTTGTCTTTTGTATATAGTAGGGCTACTGATTTTTTTTTTTTAGTTAATTTTGTATCCTACCACTTTGCTGAAGGTGTTTATCAACTGTAGGAGTTCCCTGGTAGAGTTTTTGGAGTTAGTCTGGTATACTATCATATCATCTGCAAATAGTGATACTTTGACTTCTTCCTTTCCAATTTGTATCCCCTTGATCTCCTTCAATTGTGTTATTGCTCTAGCCAGGACTTCAAAATCAATGTTGAAGAGATACAAAGATAGTGGGCAGCCTTGCCTTGTCCCAGATTTCAGTGGGATTGCTTTAATTTTCTCTCTGTTGAGTTTGATATTGGCTATAGGCTTGTTGTATATTGCCTTTACTATGTTCAGGTATGTGCCTTGTATCCCTGATCTCTCCAAGACTTTAAATATGAATGGATGTTGGATTTTGTCAAATGTCTTTTCAGCATCTAAGGAGATGATCATGTGGTTTTTCTCCTTCAGTTTGTTTATGTGGTGGATCACATTGATGGATTTCCATATATTGAACCACCCCTGCATGCCTGGGATGAAGCCTACTTGGATGTAGCGGATATGATTGATGTGTTCTTGTATTCAGTTTGCAAGTATTTTGTTGAGTATTTTTGCATCAATGTTCATAAGGGAGATTGGCCTGAATTCTCTTTCTTTGTTGGGTCTTTGTGAGGTTTAGGTACCAAGGTGACTGTGGTTTCATAGAATGAGTTTGGTAATGTTCCTTCTGCTTCTATTTTGTGGAATAGTTTGACGAGTATTGGTGTTAGCTCTTCTTTGAAGGACTGTTAGAATTCTGTGCTGAAACCATCGGGCGTTGGGCTTTTTTTGGATGGGAAACTTTTGATGACAGCTTCTATTTCCTTTGGGGATATAGGACTATTTAACTGATTTACCTGGTCTTGATTCAGCTTCGGCATGTGGAATCGGTCAAGGATATTGTCCATTTCATTTAGATTTTCAAATTTTGTGGCATATAGGTTTTTAAAGTAAGACCTAATTATTGTTTGGATTTCTTCAGTGTCTGTGGTTATACCCCCTTTTCGTTTCTGATTTTGTTGATTTGGATAGTGTCTTTCTGCCTTTTACTTAGTTTGGCTAAGGGTTTGTTTATCTTGTTGATTTTCTCCAAGAACCAGCTCTTGGTTTCATTGATTCTTTGAATTCTTTTATTTGTTTCTAATTGATTGATTTCAGCCCTGAGTTTGGTTATTTCCAGCCATCTGCTCCTCTTTGGTGTGTCTGCTTCTTTTTTTTCTAGGACTTTTAAGTGAGCCATTAAGTTGCTTGCATGAGATGTTTCGAATTTCTTCTTGAAGGCCCTTAGTGCTATGAACTTTCCTCTTAGCACTGCTTTCATTGTGTCCCATAAGTTTGGGTATGTTGTGCCTTCATTTTCATTGAATTCTAGGAATACTTTAATTTCTTTCTTTATTTCTCCTCTAACCCACCTGTCATTTTGTAGCAAGTTGTTCAGTTTCCATGTGTGAGTAGGCCTTTTGCTTTTTTTTTTTTTTTTTTTTTTTTTTTTTGTCATTTAGGTCCAGCTTTAGTCCATGGTGATCAGATAGGATACAAGGGATTATTTCAATCTTCTTGTATCTGTTGAGGCTTGTTTTGTGACCAACTATATGCTGTATTTTGGAGAATGTTCCATAAGGTAGTGAGAAGAAGGTAAATTCTTTTGTATTTGGGGGAAAGGTCCTGTAGATGTCCGTGAGGTCCATTTGATTCATGACCTCTGTCAGAGTTATTGTTTCTTTGTTTAATTTCTGTTTTGTTGACTGGTCCTTTGTTGAGAGTGGGGTGTTGAAGTCTCCCACTATTAATGTGTGGGGTCTATGTGTGGTTTAAGTTTTATTAAAGTTTCTTTTATAAATGTGTGTGCCCTTGAATTTGGGACATGGATGTTCAGGATTGTGATATCTTCCTGGTGGATTTTTCCCTTGATGACTATAAAGTGTCCTTCTCTATCTCTTTTGATTAATTTTGTTTGAAAATCTATTTTATTAGATATTAGAATGGCTACTCCTGCTTGCTTCTTGGGTCCACTTGCTTGGAAAACCTTCTTCCAGCCCTTTACTCTCAGGTAATGTCTATCTTTGTGATTTATGTGTGTTTCTTTTATGCAACAGATTGTTGGGTCTTGTTTACGTATCCATTCTGTTAGTCTGTGTCTTTTTATTGGAGAATTGAGTCCATTGATGTTGAGGGAGATTAATGACCAGTGGCTGTTAGATCCTTTGATATTGATGTTGCCTATGGTAGTGTGTTTGTGTGCTTGGCTACTTTTGGTTTTGCTGTAGTGAGGATATTTATTTCTTGTGTTTTCTTGAAAGTAGTTAATTTTCTTGGGTTGTATTTTTCCTTCTAGTATCTTCTGCAATGCTGGATTTGTGTGTAGTTATTGTTGAAATTTGTTTTTGTTGTTGAATATCTTGTTTTCTCCCTCTATGAGGACTGAAAGTTTTGCTGGGTACAGTAGCCTTGGCTGATTATCTGTGTTTTCTAAGGGTCTGCAAGACATCTGTCCAGGCTCTTCTGGATTTCATAATTTCTGTTGAGAAGTCAGGTGTGATTCTGATGGGTTTGCCATTGTGTGTTACTTGGCCTTTTTCTCTTGCAGCTTTTAGTATTTTTACTTTGTTCTGTATACTTACTGTTTTGATTATTATGTGACGGGAGGATTTTCATTTCTGTTCTAATTTATTAGGTGTTCTGTAGGCTTCTTGTAATCTTATAGGCCTCTCCTTTAAGTTGGGAAAATTTTCTTCAATGATTTTGTTGAAAATATTTTCTGGGTCTTGGAGGAGGGAATCTTTTTTTCCTGCATTTCTATTATTCTTAGGTTTTGTCTTTTTATGTTGTCTTGGATTTTTTGGATGGTCTGTGTCAGAAATATTTTAGCTTTATTATTTTCTTTGACAGATACATCGATTTCTTCCATTGAGTCTTCCACACCTGAGATTCTTTCTTCCATCTCTTGTAGTCTGTTGGTTATGTTTACCTCTGTAGTTCCTGTTTTTTTTTTTTCCTTAGGTTCTCCCTCTCCATGATTTCCTCCATTTGTGTTTTCTTTAATTTTTCCAATTCTATCTTTCGATCCGGAACCATTTTGTTGATTTCCTTCACCTACAATCTGATTGTATTTTCCTGTTTTTGCTTTAATTCCTTCGCCTGTTTCTTTTATTTCTTTCAGTGATGTAATCATTTCCTCTCTGAAAGCCACAAACTGTTTGCCTGCTTCTTCCTGTATTTCTTTATGGATGTTCATAATCTGTTTTATTATATCTTCCCCTAATTCTTTACGCATTTTATTTGCTTCCTCCATTAACCTCTTCATAAGCATAGATGTAAGGTCATCTTCTTGAATTTTACTTATGTTAGGGTGTCCAGGGCTACTTGCCCTTGGATAACTGGGTTTTCTGGGGATGCCATATTGCTTTGCCTTTTATTGGTTGTACTTTTTTGCTGGCCTCTACTCCTCTCTCTGTCACAGGTGTTGTCTCTTAAGTTCTGGTGCCTACTGGGTCCTGGGGTGGGGAAAATCCACTTGGTGGGGTTCTGAAGTTCTCCTCTGCATTTTGGGTATGGCCAACTGAATGGTGGTGCTTCTCAGGAATTGTCACAGTTCACTTCAGATGTATGGACCTGTGTGGTAACTGTTGTGTTCAGGAAGGCTCTCCTCTCATCAGGAGAGGTCCTGGTGATGGCTGCCTTGCTGCTGGGTTTCTAGCTCTGAATTTAGTGAGCAGCATCTGTTGCTCTTAATGTGTAATTGTTGGGTGCAGCCCTCTTGAAGAACCAGGGATTCCCACAGTTTTGTCAGTTTAG
>NW_026586627.1:0-1845 GCF_907164565.1 Psammomys obesus
GGGGTGAGCGGAGCCCTGGTTCCTGTCCGGGTGTGCCCGCTTCTCTGGTGTGCGTTTCCTGCTCACGAGGTTGGCCCATGCTGGGTGTGGAGAGCCTGTCATTCCCGCTGCCCGGGACAGCGAGCTCACGGACAGCGGGGCCCTGTCTCACACCCAGCCGGGTGGGTGGGGCACGCCGTTAGCACTGGGGCCAGAGGCAGGGGGATGTCTGTGAGTTAGAGGCCAGCCTGGGCTACAGCAGTGAGACCCTGTGTCTAAAACAGACACACACTCACACAGACACACACACGCAGACACACACACTCACAGAAACACACACACACAGACACAGAGACACACACAGAAACACACACACACACAGACACACACTCACAGAAACACACACACAGAGGGCCAGCGGGGGGCAGGGCCCAGGTGTGTCGGGCTGGTGTGACATGGGAGAGCGAGCTTAGTACACGTGAGCCGAGGTTGGGGTTTCTCTCTCTCTTAAATAGAATTTAAAGGTTTCTTTTCTTTCTTTATTATTACTTACAGCTTATTCGCTTTGTGTCCCCCTGTGGCCCCTCCCTCGTCTCCTCCCTGCCCCTCCCCCAGGCCACTGACAGGGTCGTCCTCCTCCCTTCCCTCTGACCCCGGCCTATCAGGTCTCATCAGGACTGGCTGCATGACTGGCTGCATCGTCATCCTCTGTGGCCTGGCAGGGCTGTTCCCCCCTCAGGGGAGGTGGTCAAAGAGCAGCCACTGAGCTCATGCCAGAGACAGCCCCTGTTCCCCTTACTGGGGACCCACTGGGACACTGAGC
Organism: Psammomys obesus; assembly: GCF_907164565.1. NCBI lineage: Eukaryota > Metazoa > Chordata > Mammalia > Rodentia > Muridae > Psammomys > Psammomys obesus. The sequence continues at coordinate 803 of NW_026586627.1, forward strand.
TGCCACAGGCCACATCTGAGCAGGGGTTCTGGGTCCTGTCGTGCATGGTCCTTGGTTGGAGTCAGTCTCTGCAGAGCCCCGGGCCCAGATTTCTTGGTTCTGCTGTTCCTGTGGAGCCCCTGTCCCCTCCAGGTCTTCCATCTCCCCCTTCTTTCCTAAGCTCCCTGCGCTCTGCCCTCAGTCTGGCTGAGTCTCAGATCCGCTTTATATGCTTCTGGGTAGAGTCTTCCAGAGGCGTCCGTGGTGGCTCCTGTCCTGTCCCCGTCCTCCCCACCCTGAGATTTCACCCCACACCCATCAGAATGGCCGGGATCGAAATCTCCAGGGGCAAGGCGTGCTGGAGGGGCTGTGGGGCCGGGAAGCCTCCTGCACGGCTGCTGGGCGTGTAAACTGGGACGACGCTCTGGAACCACCTGGCGCTTTCCCAGACCGCTAGGACCAGCCTCAGGCCCCAGCTGCACCCTCCTGGGCGGGTGCAGAGCAGGGGGCCGTGAAGCTGGCGGCGAATGGTGGGACCCAGAAAGGGCCCCCGAGGGAGCTGGCCCAGGAGCAGGAGCAGGAGCAGGCACGCGGCCGCACGCACACGCGCGCGCGCACACACACACACACACACACACACACACACACACACGCACGGGGCGTTAGGATACAGGGCGGGGAAGCCCGCGGCCCGCAGCCGCCCGCAGCCGCCCGCAGCCGGGCGAGAAGCCGGCGGGGAGGGCCCCGGGGGCGGCTCCGCCCTGAGCCCGCTGGCCCCGGGGAGCGCGCCTCCAGGCGTGCGCACGCCGACAGGCCTGGGCGCTGGATCCGAACCCTTGGCTTCAGCACCCCTGCCCTGAGGGGGCACAGAGTGCTCACACCCGGACCCGCCCTGTGGCTGCTCCGGGGGAAACTGAGGCCGAGACAGACCTGCAGGGCCGGCGGGGCGGCAGGGACCCAGGGTCGGGTGTGTCCCCGGACCTTGGCCGACTCCATTGTCACAAATGCCCTGCGCTGTCCCTGGAACTCACTTCACAGCCCCCCCCCCCCCCCCCCCCCCCCCC
>NW_026586628.1:0-4385 GCF_907164565.1 Psammomys obesus
CTGTGGCCTGGTAAGGCTGCTCCCCCCTCAGGGGGAGGTGATCAAAGAGCAGGCCAATCAGTTTATGTCAGAGGCAGTCCCTCTTCCCATTACTATGTAACCCACTTGGACACTGAATTGCCATGGGCTACATCTGTGCAGGGGTTCTAGGTTATCTCCATGAATAGTCCTTGGTTGGAGTATGAGTCTTTAGGAAGTTCCCTGTGTTCAAATTTTCTTGTTCTGTTGCTCTCCTTGTGGAAACCCTGTCCTCTCCAGCTGTTACTATTGCCAACTTCTTACATAAAATTTTATTCACTCTGCCCAACCGTTGGCCATCAGGCTCAGCTTCTGCTTTGATAGTCTGCAGGGCAGAGGCTTTCAGATGCCCTCTGTGGTAGGTTCCTAGGTTGTTTCCTGTTTTCTTCTTCTGGCTTTCAGAAGCCCTCTGTAGATGGTTCCTAGGTTGTTTCGTGTTTTCTTCTTCTTCTGATGTCCATCCTCTTTGCCCCCCAGGATGGGGATTGACATTTTAGTTAGGGTCCTCTCTCTTGCTTAGTTTCTTTAGATGCACAGATTTTAGTGGGTTTATCCTATGTTGTATGTCTATGTGAGTGAGTATATACCGTGTATGTCTTTTTGCTTCTGGGACAACTCAATCAGGATGATCCTTTCCAGGTCCCACCATTTACCTGCAAATTTCATGATTTCCTTATTTTTCATTGCTGAGTAATATTCCATTGTGTAGATGTACCACAATTTCTGCATTCATTCTTCAGTTGAGGGGCATCTGGGTTGTTTCCAGCTTCTGGCTATTACAAATAAAGCTGCTACAAACATGGTTGAGCAAATGTCCTTTTTGTGTACTTGAGCCTCTTTTGGATATATGCCTAGGAGTAGTATGGCTGGATCTTGGGGAAGCGCTATTCCTAGTTGTCTGAGAAAGTGCCAGATTGATTTCCAGAGTGGTTGTACAAGTTTACATTCCCACCAGCAGTGGAGAAGGGTTCCCCTTTCTCCACAACCTCTCCAGCATGTGTTGTCACTTGAGTTTTTCATCTTGGCCATTCTGATGGGTCTAAGGTATTTCACAGGGTTGTTAAAACAACTCAGGGTTGTTTTGATTTGCATTTCCCTAATGCCTAATGAGGTTGAGCATTTCTTTAAGTGCTTCTCTGCTGGATGTCTACATGTAGATCCATACTTATCACCCTGCACAAAACTGAAGTCCAAGTGGATCAAAGACCTCAACATAAAACCAGACACATTAAATCGGCTAGAAAAAAAAGTGGGGAATACCCTAGAACTCATTGGTACAGGAGAAAACTTCCTGAACAGAACACCAACAGCACAGGCTCTAAGAACAACAGTCAATAAATGGGACCTCATGAAACTGAAAAGCTTCTGCAAAGCAAAGGACACCGTCATCAAAACAAAGCGACTGCCTACAGATTGGGAAAGAATCTTCACCAACCCTTTTTCTGGCAGAGGACTCACATCCAGTATATATAAAGAACTAAAGAAGCTGAAAAGCAGCAAACCAAGTAATTCACTTAAAAAATGGGGAACAGAGCTAAACAGAGAATTCTCTGTAAAGGAATATCGAAATGGACAATTTTATTGATCGATTTGACTTACCAAAGCTGAATCAGGACCAGGTAAATCAACTAAATAGTCCTATATCTCCCAAAGAAATAGAAGAGGTCATCAAAAGACTCCCATCCAAAAAAAGCCCAGGACCAGATGGCTTCAGCGCAGAATTCTACCAGACCTTCAAAGAAGAGCTAACACCAATTCTCTTCAAACTATTCCACAAAATAGAAACAGAAGGAATATTACCAAACTCATTCTATGAAGCCACAGTCACCTTGGTACCTAAACCTCACAAAGACTCAACAAAGAAGAAGAATTTCAGGCCAATCTCCCTTATGAACATTGATGCAAAAATACTTAACAAAATACTTGCAAACCGAATCCAAGAACACATCAAAGATATTATCCACTATGACCAAGTAGGCTTCCTCCCAGGTATGCAGGGGTGGTTCAATATACGGAAAGCCATCAATGTGATCCACCATATTAACAAACTGAAAGAAAAAAACCACATGATAATCTCCCTAGATGCTGAAAAAGCATTTGACAAAATCCAACATCCATTCATGTTTAAAGTATTGGAGAGATCAGGGATAAAAGGCACATATCTAAACATAGTAAAGGTGATATACAGCAAGCCTATAGCCAACATCAAACTGAACGGAGAGAAACTCAAAGAAATCCCACTGAAATCAGGGACAAGACAAGGCTGCCCACTCTCTCCATATCTCTTCAACATAGTGCTGGAAGTCCTTGCTAGAGCAATAAGACAGTTGAAGGACATCAAGGGGATACAGATGGGAAAAGAAGAAGTCAAATTATCACTATTTACAGATTATATGATAGTATACATGAGTGACCCCAAAAACTCTACCAGGGAACTCCTACAGCTGATAAACACCTTCAGCAAAGTGGCCGGATACAAAATTAACTCAAAAAAAAAAAAATCAGTAGCACTCCTGTATACAAAAGACAAAAGGGCTGAGAAAGAAATTAGGGAAACAACACCCTTCACAATAGCCACAAAGGACATTAAGTACCTTGGTGTAACCCTAACCAAGCAAGTCAAAGACTTGTATGAAAAAAAATTTCAAGTCTCTGAAGAAAGAATTAGAAGAAGATATGAGAAGATGGAAAGATCTCCCATGCTCATGGCTTGGCAGGATTAACATAGTAAAAGTGGCCATCTTACCAAAAGCAATCTACAGATTTAATGCAATTCCCATCAAATTGCCAACACAATTCTTTACAGACCTGGAAAGAAAAATTCTCAACTTTGTATGGAATAACAAGAAACCCAGAATTGTTAAAACAATCCTCTACAATAAAAGATCTTCTGGAGGTATCTCCATCCCTGATCTCAAGCTGTACTATAGAGCAACAGTTTTAAAAACTGCACGGTACTGGCATAGAAACAGAATGGTGGATCAATGGAACCGAACAGAAGACCCAGAAATAAACCCACACACTTATGGACACCTGATTTTTGACAAAGGTGCCAAAACCATACAATGGAAAAAAGATAGCATCTTCAACAAATGGTGCTGGTCTAACTGGATGTCTACATGTAGAAAAATGCAAATAGATCCATACTTATCACCCTGCACAAAACTGAAGTCCAAGTGGATCAAAGACCTCAACATAAAACCAGACACATTAAATCGGCTAGAAAAAAAAGTGGGGAATACCCTAGAACTCATTGGTACAGGAGAGAACTTCCTGAACAGAACACCAACAGCACAGGCTCTGAGAGCAACAATCAATAAATGGGACATCCTGAAACTGAAAAGCTTCTGTAAAGCAAAGGATACTGTCATCAAAACAAAGCAACTGCCCACAGATTGGGAGAGAATCTTCACCAACCCTTTATCTGACAGAGGACTCATATCCAGTATATATAAAGAACTAAAGAAGCTGAAAAAAGCAGCAAACCAAGTAATCCACTTAAAAAATGGGGAACAGAGCTAAACAGAGAACTCTCTGTAGAGGAATATCGAATGGCAGGGAAGCATTTAAAGAAATGCTCAACCTCATTAGCCATTAGGGAATGCAAATCAAAACAACCCTGAGATTTCACCTTACACCCATCAGAATGGCCAAGATGAAAAACTCAAGTGACAACACATGCTGGAGAGGTTGTGGAGAAAGGGGAACCCTCCTCCACTGCTGGTGGGAATGTAAACTTGTACAACCACTCTGGAAATCAATCTGGCACTTTCTCAGACAACTAGGAATAGCGCTTCCTCAAGATCCAGCCATAAAAAAAAAAAAAAAAAAAAAAAAAAGATTCAGCCATACCACTCCTAGGCATATATACAAAAGAGGCTCAAGTACACAAAAAGGACATTTGCTCAACCATGTTTGTAGCAGCTTTATTTGTAATAGCCAGAAGCTGGAAACAACCCAGATGCCCTTCAACTGAAGAATGAATGCAGAAATTGTGGTACATCTACACAATGGAGTATTACTCAGCAATGAAAAATAAGGAAATCATGAAATTTGCAGGTAAATGGTGGGACCTGGAAAGGATCATCCTGAGTGAGTTGTTCCAAAAGCAAAACGACACACACGGTATATACTCACTCATATAAACATACAACATAGGATAAACCCACTAAAATCGGTACATCTAAACAAACTAAGCAAAAGAGAGGACCCTAACTAAAACACTCAATCCCCATCCTGGGGGGCAAAGAGGATGGACATCAGAAGAAGAAGAAAACAGGAAACAACCTAGGAACCTGCTACAGAGGGCCTCTGAAAGCCAGAAGAAAACAGGAAACAACCTAGGAACCTACCACAGAGGGCATCTG
>NW_026586629.1:0-1165 GCF_907164565.1 Psammomys obesus
GAAAACAACTACATCTAAGGAAACAGAGGAAATAGATAACTACAGAACAACAACAAAAAAAACCCAAAAGAATACAAGCAATGAAACTCAGTGACACCACCAACACCACATCTAAAGTAAGTAACAATTGTTGGTCACTAGTTTCTATCAACATCAACGGACTCAACTCCCCAATAAAAAGACACAGACTAACAGAATGGTTGTGGAAACAGGATCCAACATTCTGTTGTATCCAAGAAACACACCTAAGCAACAAAGATAAACACTACCTCAGAGTAAATGGCTGGAAAAATGTCTTTCAATCAAATGGTTCCAGAAAACAAGTGGGAGTAGCCATCCTAATATCTAATAAAATAGACTTTCAGCCCAAGTTAATCAAAAAAGATAAGGAGGGCCACTATATTATCATCATAGGAAAAATCCACCAAGAGGACATCACAATTTTGAATATCTATGCCCCAAATACAAGAGCACCTACATTCGTAAATGAAACAATATCAAAGCTTAAATCACACATTGATCCTAATACCTTAATAGTGGGAGACTTCAACACTCTCACCAAGGGACAGATCAACTAGACAGATAACAAATAGGGAAATAAAAACACTTACAGAGACCCTAAATCAAATGGACCTAATTTGATCTGTAGTTTTGGTCTACAGATCCAAACTCAAAAGAGTATACCTTCTTTTCAGCACCACATGGAACCTTCTCCAAAATAGACCATATAGTTGGTCATAAAGAAAGCCTCAACAGATACAAAAAGATTGAAATAATCCCTTGTATTATATTTGACCACAATGGACTAAAGCTGGACCTCAACAACAACAGAAATAACAAAAAGCCGACACACACATAGAAACTGAATAACTCGTTACTCAATGACAGCTGGGTTAAGGATATCATGCAGACCCTAAGAGAACACAGATGTCAACCCAGGCTACTATACCCTGCAAAACTCTCAGTCCTCATAGACGGAGAAAACAAGATATTCAATGACAAAAACAAATTTCAACAATACCTACACACAAATCCAGCATTACAGAAGACACTGGAAGGGAAAATACAACCCAAGAAAATTAGCTTCTGTCAAGAAAACACAGGAAATAATTAACCTTACTACAGCAAAACAAAAAGCAACCAAGCACACAAACTTATGAACACA
>NW_026586630.1:0-1052 GCF_907164565.1 Psammomys obesus
AATCAACTCAAAAAAATCAGAAGCCCTCTTGTATACCAAAGACAAAATGGCTGAGAAAGAAATTAGGGAAACAACACCCTTCACAATAGCCACTAATAACATAAAGTATCTTGGTGTGACTCTAACCAAGCAAGTGAAAGACCTGTTTGAGAAAAACTTCAAGTCTTTGAAGAAAGAAATTGAAGAAGATCTCAGAAGATGGAAAGATCTCCCGTGCTCATGGATTGGTAGGATTAACATTGTGAAAATGGCCATCCTGCCAAAAGCAATCTACAAATTCAATGCAATTCCCATCAAAATACCAACTCAACTCTTTACAGACCTTGAAAAAAATATTCTCAGCTTCATATGGAGAAACAAAAAACCCAGAATCTCCAAAACGATCCTGTAAAACAACAGATCATCTGGAGGTATCTCCATCCCCGATCTCAAGCTGTACTACAGGGCAACAGTAATAAAAACTGCATGGTATTGGCATAGAAACAGAAAGGAGGATCAATGGAACCGCATAGAAGACCCAGAAATAAACCCACACACCTATGAATGTGGGTACATTCATGTCAACATTTGACAAAGAAGCCAAATCCATTCAATGGAAAAAAGACAGCATCTTCAACAAATGGTGCTGGACCAACTGGATGTCTACATGCAGAAAAATGAAAATAGATCCATATCTATCACCCTGCACAAAACTAAAGTCCAAGTGGATCAAGGACCTCAACATAAAACCAGATACTCTAAATCAGTTGGAAAAAAAAAGTGGGAAACAGCCTAGAACTCATTGGCACAGGAGACAACTTCCTGAACAGAACACCAACAACACAGGCTCTAAGAGCAACAATCAATAAATGAGACCTCATGAAACTGAAAAGCTTCTGTAAAGCAAAAGACACTGTCATCAAAACAAATAGACAGCCTACAGATTGGGAAAGAATCTTCACCAACCCTTTATCTGACAGAGGGCTAATATCAAGTATATATAAAGAACTAAAGAAGCAGAAAAGCAACAAACCAAGTAATCTACTTAAAAAATGGGGAACAGAGCTAAACAG
>NW_026586631.1:0-2090 GCF_907164565.1 Psammomys obesus
CCCCCCATATCAATTGTCAATCAAAATAAATGCCCCCAGAGTTGCCTAAAGGCCAGTCTAATGATTGTCCCAGTTAACATTCCCTTTCAACAGACATGTTCAAGTTTGTCTCACACTGACAAAGAAACAAACATGCAAACAAAACCAGCACAATTGATCTGGTGTCAAATTGACACACAAATATCTTTTAATAAACTGTGACTTTCTTTTCTTGTTCATCCCCAAATTTCATATTAGTATCTTAATTGCACAATATAAACAATGTAACAGGGAGTTCCACAGTCTTTATAATTTCAGCAATTTAAAAGTCCAACTTATGTTTAACTTATGTTTAAAGGTCCAATGTTGCTTTATATATTCAAAGTCTCTCAACTGCGAACTCATTCAAAAAATAAGTCCTACTTTCTCACTTCAAAAGCTAGAGAAATGGCGCTCTCATAATAATACTAAAACTGAATTCAACAGTGTAAAGAGCTGAGTATCTAACATCTGTAACTCCAGGTCCTCTGGGCTTCAGAATTCCCAGGCAGCTCCATGTCTCCTGTTTTGTCATTCACAGAGTTTATGTCCCAGACTTAGGCAGCTCTATCCATTGCTACAGCTGTCCTTGGTGTTCTTCTAACAAGCATGGTTTCTCCAATATGCTGGGGTCCCCACTGCAGTTCAGGCTGTACTCTAACCAAAAAAAGTTGGGGGTGGTGTTTCTAGAATATTTTGGAGTTAGCAGAGCATAGAAGGACATGAGGATTCTTGGTAAGGAACTGAAATCTAGGGGGGAGTTTGAGTTTCACAAATAAAATGCATAAAAGAAAATTAACTCCCCTTGAGGGGAACCTGAGAGCCAAGCAGTGGTGATGAGATCCCGATAGGAACCACAGGTCAATGCAGGACCACATGTCTCTTTTGTCAGAAAAATGGAACTGACTCCTTTGCTGGACAAGAACTACCACACAAATTCTTAACGCTGGTTTTCGTTTTGTTTTATTTGTTTGCTTCTAATCACCAGAAATCCTTTTTAAACTTTTTCTTGAGTGGAACAAGACTGGCATTTTAGCATATCTGCATTCCCCGGGACCTTAAATTTTTAGAAAAACCTGATTATTTTTTTTTATGTCTATTTATGTTCACATATAAAGTAATGGTTTTAGTATTCTAATATACAAATTTCTTTCTGATTTATTTTTATTTACCACATTACAAGGTATCAGTCACATGAAGTCAAAATTATGCAGCAAAGATAATTTTTGAAAAACTTTACAATTTGGTACAGTTTTGTTTTCTTAAATAGTACAATAAAAATACATATATTAAAGAAACTACGCAATGTGCAGGAGGCACAATTGATTAATATCAACAAAATGAACTCATTTCAAAAACAGGCATTCTAATTGTAAAATAACTGCCCATGACTATTATGTGTCCAAGGATTACTAGATATTTAATATAAATATTTACAGAGCGTCTCACACATTGTTTAAATCATAATTATTTGGCTCTAGGATTTAGTATATATTAGTAAGCATGTATCGCCCTCTGTAGTCTTCAAAGTTGTCTTATTTCTCTATGCATGAAGCTTTCTGACTCACTCTCAGTTAATCATCTTCATCTTTACAGTATGTTGTGAGTTTTGCATCAGCTAGACTCTGAGGTTCACAGTATTCATGATTTCTGCATGCTACCTTTTGTCAAGTTTTACTTAGTTAAAGAATTAAGAATTCACAATGTTTTACACAAGTATTCCTCATATTGTTGCACCCATATTATTACAATTTTCTATCTATAATTCAAACTTCTTTCTATATCTATCTATCATCTGTTTATTTATCATCTATCATATATGTCATACGTTAATCACATATGCACATATGACACTAAAAATCTATTATTCCCTAGGAACTTGTGATCAAAAATATTTCTATAACAATTTTGAAGCCAACCATATGAAAGAAAATGAAAGGCATGTGTCACTTTTCAGTTACTTCATGAGCTTTACATTGTTGACCTCACAATGGTCTGTCACTATGAGTACTCCAGAATCTTCAGACTTTAGTAGTTGGTCTACAAGCTACTGTAGCCATCTTTGGTGTTTA
>NW_026586632.1:0-5168 GCF_907164565.1 Psammomys obesus
CCTGCCAGCCATGAGCATGGGAGATCTTTCCATCTTCTCATATCTTCCTCTAATTCTTTCTTCAGAGACTTGAAATTTTTTTCATACAAGTCTTTGACTTGCTTGGTTAGGGTTACAACAAGGTACTTTATGTCATTTGTGGCTATTGTGAATGGTGTTGTTTCTCTAATTTCTTTCTCAGCCCTTTTGTCTTTTGTATACAGGAGTGCTACTGATTTTTTTGAGTTAATTTTGTATCCGGCGACTTTGCTGAAGGTGTTTATCAGCTGTAGGAGTTCCCTGGTAGAGTTTTTGGGGTCACTCATATATACTATCATATCATCTGCAAATAGTGATAATTTGACTTCTTCCTTTCCCATCTGTATCCCCTTGATCTCCTTCGACTGTCTTATTTCTCTAGCAAGGACTTCCAGCACTTTGTTGAAGAGATATGGAGAGAGTGGGCAGCCTTATCTTGTCCCTGATTTCAGTGGGATTGCTTTAAGTTTCTCTCCGGTCAGTTAGATGTTGGCTATAGGCTTGCTGTATATCACCTTTACTATGTTTAGATATGTGCCTTGTATCCCTGATCTCTCCAGTACTTTAAACTTGGATGGATGTTGGATGTTGTCAAATGCTTTTTCAGCATCTAGGGAGATTATCATGTGGCTTTTTTCTTTCAGTCTGTTAATATTGTGGATCACATTGATGGATTTCCGTATATTGAACCACCCCTGCATACCTGGGATGAAGCCTACTTGGTCATAGTGGATAATATCTTTGATGTGTTCTTGGATTCAGTTTGCAAGTATTTTGTTAAGTATTTTTGCATCAATGTTCATAAGGGAGATTGGCCTGAAATTCTATTTCTTTGTTGAGTCTTTGTGAGGTTTAGGTACCAAGGTGATTGTGGCTTCATAGAATGAGTTTGGTAATGTTCCTTCTGTTTCTATTTTGTGGAATAGTTTGAAGAGAATTGGAGTTAGCTCTTCTTTGAAGGTCTGGTAGAATTCTGCACTGAAGCCATCTGGTCCTGGGCTTTTTTTGGATGGGAGACTTTTGATGACTGCTTCTATTTCTTTGGGGGATATAGGACTATTTAATTAATTTACCTGGTCCTGATTCAGCTTTGGTAAGTCAAATCGATCAAGAAAATTTTCCATTTCATTTAGGTTTTCAAATTTTGTTGAGTATAGACTTTTGAAGTATGTCCTAATGATTGTTTGGATTTCCTCAGTGTCTGTAGTTATGTCCCCCTTTTCATTTCTGATTTTGTTGATTTGGGTGGTGTCTCTCTGCCTTTTAGTTAGCTTGGCTAAGGGTTTGTCGATCTTGTTGATTTTCTCAAAGAACCAGCTCTTGGTTTCATTGATTCTTTGAATTGTTTTATTTGTTTCTAATTGATTGATTTCAGCCCTGAGTTTGATTATTTCCAGCCGTCTACTCCTTTTGGTGTGTCTGCTTCTTCTTTTTCTAGGGTTTTTAAGTGGGCCATTAAGTTGCTTGAATGAGCTGTCTCGAATTTCTTCTTGAAGGCACTTAGTGCTATGAACTTTCCTCTTAGCACTGCTTTCATTGTGTCCCACAAGTTTGGGTATGTTGTGTCTTCATTTTCATTGAGTTCTAGAAAGGCTTTAATGTCTTTCTTTATTTCTTCCCTGACCCAGCTGTCATTTAGTAACAAGTTGTTCAGTTTCCATGTGTGTGTAGGGTTTTTGCTATTTCTGTTGTTGTTGAAGTCCAGCTGTATTCCATGGTGATCAGACAGGATACATGGGATTATTTCAATCTTCTTGTATCTGTTGAGGCTTGCTTTGTGACCAAGTATATGGTCTATTTTGGAGAAGGTTCCATGAGGTGCTGAGAAGAAGGTAAATTTTTTTTGTGTTTGGGTGTAAAGTTCTGTAAAGGTCTGTGAAGTCCATTTGATTCATGACCTCTGTCAGAGATATTGTTTCTTTGTTTAATTTTTGTTTTGTTGACCTGTCCTTTGTTGAGAGTGGGGTGTTGAAGGCTCCCACTATTAATGTGTGGGGATCTATATGTGGTTTAAATTTTATCAATGTTTCTTTTACAAATGTGGGTGGTGTTGTATTTGGGGTATAGATGTTCAGGATTGTGATGTCTTCCTGGTGGAATTTTCCCTTGATGAGTATGAAGTGTCCTTCCTCATCTCTTTTTATTAATTTTGGTTGAAAGTCTATTTTATCAGATATTAGAATGGCTACTCCTGCTTGTTTCTTGGGTCCATTTGCTTGGAAAGTCGTCTTCCAAACTTTTACCCTCAGGTAATGTCTATCTTTGTGCCTTAGGTGTGTTTCTTGTATGCAACAGATTGCTGGGTTTTGTTTTCGTATCCATTCTGTTAATCTGTGTCTTTTTACTGGAGAGTTGAGTCCATGGATGTTGAGAGAGATTAATGACCAGTGGCTGTTAGATCCTTTGATTTTGATGTTGGCTGTGTTCATAAGGTTGTGTGCTTGGTTGCTTTTTGTTTTACTATAGAAAGGTTAATTATTTCCTGTGTTTTCTTGACAGAAGCTAATTTTCTTGGGTTGTATTTTCCCTTCCAGTGTCTTCTGTAATGCTGGATTTGTGTGTAGGTATTGTTGAAATTTGTTTTTGTCATTGAATATCTTGTTTTCTCCGTCTATGAGGACTGAGAGTTTTGCAGGGTATAGTAGCCTGGGTTGACATCTGTGTTCTCTTAGGGTCTGCATGATATCTGTTCAGGCCCTTCTGGCTTTCATAGTTTCTGTTGAAAAGTCAGGTGTGATTCTAATGGGTTTGCCGTTATATGTTACTTGGCTTTTTTCCCTTGCAGCTTTTAGTATTTTTTTCTTTGTTCTGTATACTTACTGTTTTGATTATTATGTGGCGGGAGGATTTTCTTTTCTGGTCAAATTTGTTGGGTGTTCTGTAGGCTTCATGTATCCTTATTGGCTTCTTCTTTAACTTGGGAAAATTTTCTTCAATGATTTTGTTGAAAATATTCTCTGGGCCTTGGAGAAGGGAGTCTTCTTTTTCCTCTATTCCTATTATTCTTAGGTTTTGTCTTTTCATATTGTCTTGGATGTCTTGGACGGTCTGTGTCTGGAATTTTTTGGATTTAACATTTTCTTTGACAGATACATCCATTTCTTCCATTGTATCTTCTACACCTGAGATTCTTTCTTCCGTTTCTTGTATTCTGTTGGTTATGCTTACCTCTGTATTTCCTGTTTTCTTCCCTAAATTCTTCCTCTCCATTATTTCCTCCATTTGTGTTTTCTTTAACTTTTCTAGTTCTATCTTCAGGTCTTGAGTTGTTTTGTTTACTTCCTTCACCTGTCTGCTTGTATTTTCCTCTTTTTCTTTTAGTTCCTTCAAATCTGTCTCTTTGATTTCTTTCAGTGATTTAATTATTTCTTCTCTGAAGGCCACAAGCTGTTTGGCTGCATCTTCCCGTATTTTTTCACGGATGGCCATAATCTGCTTGTCTTTATCTTCCTCCATTTCTTTAAGGATAGCCATGATCTGTTTGGTTTTATCTTCCTCTAATTCTTTACGTATTTTATTTGTTTCCTCTATTATCCTCTTCATCAACATAGATGTAAGGTCATCTTCTTGATTTTCTATTATGCTGCATTGTTCAGGGCTGTTCGCCCCTGGATGGCTGGGTTCTGGAGATGCCATATTGCTCTGTCTTTTGTTGGTTGAGCTTTTACGCTGACCTCTACCCATTGGGCTGATTTAGGTGTTGGCTTTTAGTTTCTGTGCTTCCTGGAGTCCTGAGGTAGGGAGAATCCCCTTGGCCGGAAGATGATTTTTCCTGAAGGAGTCCTTCTCTGCTTTTTGGTTATGGTCACTGTATGGCCAGAGTTTCTCAGGAGTTGCCACTGCTCACCTCAGGTTTATAGCCCTGAGTAGTAGCTGTGGTCTATGTTAGGCAGGGGGGATCTCCTCTTACCCATAGAATTTCTCAAGACAGCTGCCCCACTGCTGGGTTTCTTGTTATAAATTTAGTGTGCTGCTGCTCACTAAATTTCCATGTACAGTCCTCTTGAAGAAACTGCTGATTCCCTAGCTGTGGGGTTTTCTCCCAACAGGGAAACTCAGTCTGTTATTCTGGGGCGCACAGTTCTGTCCGGGAAAGTGGGAGGTGCACTCAGTAAGTCTCTGGGCCAAAGGCTGATTGCTCTGCTCTGGACCTGGAGAATGTGCACCTAGGTTGAGTTGGCGCCTGGGGGCACTGCTCTGGTCTGGAGGCTGGGTGCCTCACTCTGGACCAGAAGCTGTGTGTCTCTGTCTGGGATGGCGGGTGCAGGCACCGATCTGATCTAGACGCTGTGGGTGCAGCCCCCCCGAAGGATCAGGGATTCCCACAGTTTTGGCAGTCTAGCCAGGGACAACTGGCCGATCCCTGGCACAGTATCTGAGGGCTGCTGTAATGGCTCTTCGGCTCCTGCAGGTCCGAGGATGCAGCTGTGTGTCCCAGTGCCCCAGGGGAACTCAACAATGGCGGCAGAGCACAGCGCTCCTGCCTGCACTAGAGTCTGTGTAAGTCCAGGAAGTGTTTTGGTGCTGGGTGTCCTAAGCGTTAGAGCTGCTGGCCCCTTCCACTGGGGGTTTCCTCCTGCCAGAGACACGAAGTCTGGTGCCCTGGTGCCCTGGTGCCCACAGTTCTATCTGAGGCGGCGAATCACGCGTGCAGACAGGGCTCAGTGCAGGCGCCTGGTTCCCGGCTGTGGGTCGGCGCTGGCTCTTGGGGTACCCGCGGAACCCGAGTTTTTTCCAGGGGATGTCTGGGTAATCTGGGGTCGGTCCCAATTGTTTCCTGCTCCGTGGGGTTATCCCTCGACTGGGAAATCTAGTCTATGGTGTTGTGGGCCCACAGTTCAGTCTGGGACCATGACTAGATCGCGCTGGTGTGTAGCCCCGGGCTGACGACCAAGCGCCTGGCGGAACAGGGATCTCTTCCGCGGTTTAGCCGGGTGAGTTAAAGCTGATTGAATCCCCCACTGTGGGGTATCCTCTCACCTGTGAAACACAATCACTTGTGTTTTATGGCTGCGAGTTCCGATTGCTGGTCACTGTGTCAATCCTGCTGTGCTGCTCCTCAGAATGAGAGTCCTCCCGGCACTGCCATCTTGCCCCGCCTCCTGTCACTTGAGTTTTTTATCTTAGCCATTTGTGTGGTATAAGATGGA
>NW_026586633.1:0-1802 GCF_907164565.1 Psammomys obesus
TGCACCCAGCGCCTGCTCCCCTTAGAGAAAAGATTCCCTTTATTTTGTATATTTTTAAATTGCTGTTTTTTTTTTGTTTTGTTTTGTTTTTTTTTTTACTGTTGCGTTATTGTTGTTGGTTTCATAGTATTATTAAAAAGGTGTTGCTTACTCAACTTAAGTGATGTATTCGGAGATGGGGCCTCCCCATCTGCCCACAGTGGGTGGAGACATTCCTGGACTGTGTTCCTGACTGAGCCAAGAGGTATGGAGCCTGTTTTTGTTGAGAGTTTCCTGCGTGATGGGCATGTGCATCCATATATAGAAGATGCTGCCAGGTGTGTAGTTGGTGCCCAGGGGGTCACTGGGATAGATTGAGTCCCAGAGAGAAAGCCCAACTGGGCCAGCAATTGACAGCGGACTTTTGGGGCCACAGCTATGCCTAGGGCTAGGCTCTGAGGTCAAGCACCAGGAACAGTACTAGGATCCAGCTCTGTGGACACTATCCCTGGGGGGAGGAAACCTATAATTTGAGATATAGAGTACATTTTGGGGATAATTTAAATACATGATATTTCTACATAGCACGCCTGTTTTAGAGCTCAATCTGTGGAGCTGGGCATGGTGGCACACAGGTGTAATCCCAGCACTCAGGGAGGAAGAGGCCTGAATTTGAGTCCGGCCAGGTCTACAAAGTGAGTCTAGGACAGCCAAGCTTACACAAAAAAAATTCTGTCTACATAAACAAACAAATATAGAAACAAAAGAACAAATCCAAAAGAGAAGTCACCCTGTGGACCAAGCTGACCACAATCTCAGAAAGATTAGGTTGCTGTGGACTCTCAGGTCTCGGATGACATGGATGCACCTCTGAGCCAAGCTAAGATATTTTTTAATGACTTATTCTTGAATCAAGAAATGAAAGGATAAAATAAGATGTACAAAGGTAACATTTTTTCTTTTAATAACAGTAATAAGTCTTCAAATTCTACATTTATTTACAATTGTGAAATAATTTCTGATGTTGTCAGTAAGTGGGTTTTTTCCTTTGCTTTACTTTCATCCATTGGAAAATGTTTGAGTATGCATGTGCCGTGAGAGGACAACTTATTGCTTTTTACTATCTTTTTACATCCCATATATGAGTTTTCGACATGAGACCCAAAGAGTTTTTTGACCAGTGAAAAAACTGGCCCTTATTTAGGTTTAAAAATGATTTATGTATGTGCTGGTGTGTGAATTTGTACATACAAAGGCCCAAGTATAGAAATATTAGAAAAATTCTATAGGAGTAATATTGGCTACCTAGAAATTGAGCTAACATCATCAGGCTTAGAAACAACCAACTATTCCCACTGAGACAATTCTCTGACATTCACTTGTAGATCTGAGACAGTTTTATGAATAAGACTTTACTCCTAAGAATGAAATAACACATTCAAAAAAAATGACAGCATTATATCATTTTAATTTGTACATAGCATTTATTATTATTATTACTATTATAATTATTATTTATTTCATGTTCTTCCATCCTTATAGGACAATAGGTTCATAATCTGGATAGAAGACAATATTTTACTGATGTAATATTTCAATTAAGTTTATTTGAGTATCAATAAACTCAGTGGGGAATGTCTGTGCTAAGCAAAACTGGCAACATGACTTTGAACATTGTATAACAATGACCAAAATAAACCCCACAAAGCTGTCACCAAGTCTTCACACATCTGTCATGGCCTAAGAAACCATAATAACATTACACACACACAACGTGCTTTTTGAAATAAATATCATTGCTGTTACATTATTTAGCACCTCTA
>NW_026586634.1:0-1219 GCF_907164565.1 Psammomys obesus
TTCTTCAACAGGGGACACTGCACTGAAGTTCTCAGAGGACAAAGGCATACACAGGTTAAAGTTTGTGCAACTGGCCAACTGGTAGACCTCCTGTGAACATGGAGCATAAGAACATAACAGATTCAAAGTTAATTTACACCAGTCTGTCTATGGTACCTTAGGAGCCATTCATTGCTGGCTTTGGTTTCTAAGCCAGCATCCTTACAACTATCAGGTGAAACCTTCTGGAGTGTATTGGCATATCAGAATGCCAGCTTTCTCCAAGATAAAAGTTTTCTATGTCACCGGACAGCATCTGAGAACAATGGCAGAAAATTTTCCACTTTTCTACAACCTTAATAATGATGTTCCCACAAATGTAGTTGAAAATGCCTTGAGTTATGACTTATGATTATTTTGTGCTTTGTAATTTTCCATGTGACTTTGGAACATGTTTTTGGGGGAACTTAAGTCCATGTGCCTGGGCATTGGTCACTCACTTTCAGCTCAAAAATAAGCTATACCTCATTTCCTTTGAAGTGAGAGCTGTGTTTGGTTTTGAGGGACAGATTTATATGCAAATACAGCCTCAATGATAATTTGAAATCCTTGGAACCACTTGAACCATGCAGGTTTACATCTCTTTTAACCATTATTTTTACTATCTCATAACACAAGAGCTGAAGGGAGAAAACTATATCTTGCTCGATACTTGTATCTAATTTCAAATTTACATAAAATTTTTAAGAAGTACACAAAATTATTTCAATATGTTATTTATTTCATTTCACCTCTTGTTAACTTTGATATACACTTTTCATTCAACTCACTCTATCTTTTCTCAGTTGAACACCCCATGATCATTTATTGCTGAACATGACATAATGTTTGAATGATAAGACTTTGACACACAAAATTGAATAATATCAATTTCATAATATGTAACACTGACAGAATACATGTAAAGAGTTTGATAGGACAAGAAGTATATTAATGAAGAAATATCAGACTAGATAAATAATTCTTCAAAACAGGATGAATATGAAATAAGACAGCAGCAAAAGAGATGGAATGACTGATGTTTAGAGAACAGGTAAAGAAAACATTTCTTCCAAATTATTTTACTGTTTCTTGAAAGAGGGTTCTCACACCCAGCAATTTCTTCATAGTCTCTGTGACATTCTTGTTCTTAAGACTATAGATTAGTGGGTTCAACAGAGGGGTGAGAATCGTGTAAAAC
>NW_026586635.1:0-2662 GCF_907164565.1 Psammomys obesus
TTCTATTTCTTTGGGGCATATAGGACTATTTAATTGATTTACCTGGTCCTGATTTACCTTTGGTAAGTTAAATCGATCAAGAAAATTGTCCATTTCATTTAGATTTTCAAATTTTGTTTCATATAGACTTTTGAAGTAAGTCCTAATGATTGTTTGGATTTCCTCAGTGTCTGTAGTTATGTCCCCCTTTTCATTTCTGATTTTGTTGATTTGGGTGGTGTCTCTCTGCCTTTTAGTTAGCTTGGCAAAGCGTTTGTCGATCTTGTTGGTTTTCTCAAAGAACCAGCTCTTGGTTTCATTGATTCTTTGAATTGTTTTATTTGTTTCCAATTGATTGATTTCAGCCCTGAGTTTGATTATTTCCAGCTATCTAGTCCTTCTTGGTGTGTCTGCTTCTTCTTTTTCTAGGGTTTTTAAGTGAGCCATTAAGTTACTTGAATGAGCTGTCTCAAATTTCTTCTTCAACTATGAACTTTCCTTTTAGCACTGCTTTCATTATGTCCCACATGTTTGGGTATGTTGTGTCTTCATATTCATTGATTTCTAGAAAGACCTTAATTTCTTTATTTCTTTCCTGACCCAGCTGTCATTTAGTAACAAGTTGTTCAGTTTCCATGTGTGTGTAGGCTTGTTGCTATTTCTGTTATTTTTGAGGTCCAGCTTTATTCCATGATGATCAGAAAGGATACAAGGGATTATTTCAATCTTCTTTTATCTGTTGAGCCTTGCTTTGTGACCAACTATATGATCTATTTTGGAGAAGGTTCCATGAGGTGCTGAGAAGAAGGTAAATTCTTTTGTGTTCAGGTGTAAAGTTCTGTTAATGTATTTGAGGTCCATTTGATTCATGAACTCTGTCAGAGATATTGTTTCTTTGTTTAATTTCTGTTTAGTTGACCTGTCCTTTGTTGAGAGTGGGGTGTTGAAGTCTTCCACTATTAATGTGTGGGGATCTATATGTGGCTCAAATTTTATCAATATTTCTTTTACAAATGTGGGTGCTCTTGTGTTTGGGGCATAGATGTTCAGGATTGTGATGTCTTCCTGGTGGAATTTTCCCTTGAGGAGTATAAAGTGTCCTTCCCTATCTCTTTTCATTAATTTTGGTTGAAAGTCTATTTTATCATATATTAGAATGGCTACTCCTGCTTGTTTCTTGGGTCCATTTGTTTGGAAAGTCATCTTCCAAACTTTTACCCTCAGGTAATGTCTATCTTTGTGCCTTAGGTGTGTTTCTTGTATGCAACAGATTGCTGGGTTTTGTTTATTTATCCACACTGTTAATCTGTGTCTTTTTATTAGATAGTTGAGTCCATTGATGTTGAGAGAGATTAATGACCAGTGGCTGTTAGATCCTTTGATTTTCATGTTGGCTGTGGTCATCAGGTTGTCTGCTTGGTTGCTTTTTGTTTTAATGTAGTAAGGTTAATTATTTCCTGTGTTTTCTTGACAGAAGCTAATTTTCTTGGGTTGTATTTTCCCTTCCAGTGTCTTCTGTAATGCTGGATTTGTGTGTAGGTATTCTTAAAATTTGTTTTTGTCATTGAATATCTTGTTTTCTCCATCTATGAGGACTGAGAGTTTTGCAGGGTATAGTAGCCTGGGCTGACATCTGTGTTCTCTTAGGGTCTGCATGATATCCGTCCAGGCCCTTCTGGCTTTCATAGTCTCTTTTGAAACGTCAGGTGTGATTCTAATGGGTTTGCCATTGTATGTTACTTGGCCTTTTTCCCTTGCAGCTTTTAGTATTTTTTCTTTGTTCTGTATACTTACTGGTTTGATTATTATGTGGCAGGAGGATTTTCTTTTCTGGTCTAATTTGTTGGGTTTTCTGTAGGCCTCATGTATTCTTATTGGCCTCTCCTTTAACTTGGGGAAATTTTCTTCAATGATTTTGCTGAAAATATTTTCTGGACCTTGGAGAAGGGAGTCTTCTTTTTCCTCTATACCTTTTATTCTTAGGTTTTGTCTTTTCATATTGTCTTGGATTTCTTGGATGGTCTGTGTCAGGAATTTTTTGGATTTAACATTTTCTTTGACAGATACATCAATTTCTTCCACTGTATCTTCTACACCTGAGATTCTTTCTTCCATCTCTTGTAGTCTGTTGGTTATGCTTTCCTTTGTAGTTCCTGTTTTCTTCTGTAGATTCTTCCTCTCCATTATTTCCTCCATTTGTGTTTTCTTTAATTTTTCCAATTCTATCTTCAGTTCTTGAGTTGTTTTGTTTACTTCCTTCACCTGTCTGATTGTACTTCCCTGTTTTTCTTTTAGTTCCTTCAACTCTGTTTCTTTTATTTCATTCAGTGCTTCAAGCATTTCGTTTTTAAAGGCCATAAACTGTTTGGCTGCAGCTTCCTCTATTTTTTTTAAGGATGTCAACATTCTGTTTGAATTTATCTTCCTCTATGTCTTTAAGTATCTTATTTGTTTCCTCTGTTAGCACCTTCATGAGCATAGTTGTTAGGTCATCTTCTTAGATTTCAGTTATGCTGGGGTGTCCAGGGCTACTTGCCCCTGGGTAACTGGGTTTTGGAGATTCCACATTGCTCTCTCTTTTGTTGCTTGAGCTTTTACTGGTTACTTTGCCGATCCTGCTGTGCTCCTGGTCAGAATGAGAGTCCACCAGGCGCTGCCATCTTGCACCGCCCCCCCCCCCCGG
>NW_026586636.1:0-4095 GCF_907164565.1 Psammomys obesus
CAAGGGCTAGCCTCTGACTCACTGAACAAGTGAGAATGTCCTTGAACTCTTTTCTCACCTTCCTGCATCCACCTGCCAAGTCCTGCTCTTACAGGCATGCAGCCCCATGTCTGTTTTAGGTCTCGCATTGGATCAAACCCAGGATTTGCACATGCTATGCAATCATTCTACCAACTGAACCATAGCCTCAGTTCAGCTCCTGTATTTCCTTGTTTGTTTGTTTGTTTATAGGGTCTCATGTGATTCAGGTTTGACAAGAACTCAGCATAGAACCAAGGCTGGCAGAGAATTCCTCATCTTCCTCCTAAAATTACAAGCATGTAGCACTACTGTACATGGCAATTTTTATTTTTATTTTATTTTATTTTTTGAGACAGGTTCTTACTCAGCAACAAAAGCTGGCTTGGATGACTCTCTGTAACAATTGTGTTCTCAAATGCCTGGGAAATTCTCCTGCTCCAACCTCTTCCTCGTGTTTGGATCACAAGCATGATCCTTTGTGCCCAATGTAAAGAATTAGCATTGCATGAATGCACAATTTTAGTTTCCCAAATTGATATTGTTCTGAGAGTGTATGATCACAGTATGGGGAATGTTCTTGCCACCACTGGACTTCTGGTGTTATTCTTCGTCCTACTTCACTACTGTAGCCAAGAATAATGTATAAAGTTGAATACTGTATTCTTTTTGGTATTTAAAATGATCCCAAAGCCTCAAGAGTTTTAAAGTTTAGAGAAAGCATCTCTGAAGTTGACAACTTTCTGAAGAGAGCACCAACAGCACAGGTTCTAAGATCAACAATCAGTAAATGGGACCTCATGAAACTGAAAAGCTTTGATAAACAAAGATACTGTCATCAGCACAAAGTGACAGCCTACAAATTGGGAAAGGATCTTCACCAACCCTATATCTGACAGAGGACTAATATCCAAAATATATAAAGAAATAAAGAAGTTAAAAAGCAACAAATCAAGTAATCCAATTTAAAAATGGGGTACAGAGCTAAAAAGAATTCTCAAAGAGGAATATTGAATGGCAGAGAAACACTTAAAGAAAAGATCAACATCCTTAGTCATCAGTGAAATGCAAATTAAAACAACCCTGAAATTTCACCTTACACCCATCAGAATGGCTAAGAGTGTTGCCCTGTGTCCTAGGCTGGCCTCTGTGGACCTGGAACAATTGTAAGCTATGAAATGTGGACCCTAGAAACCAAATTCTAGTCTTCTAGAAGAGCAGTAAATCCTGCTAACCACTAAGCCATCGCCCTAGTCTCAGGCCTATTTCTGATAGCCAAAGATAGAAGCAGCAGCCAAAATATGGAAGCAGCTACGTCAGAGAAGGTGTTCTAGATTATCTCCATGAGTGGTCTCTCGTTGTAGTATCAGTCTCAGAAACAACCACTGTGCCAAGACTTTTTGGTTCTATTGCTCTCCTTGTGGAGCTCCAGTCCCCTCCAGGTCTTTCTATCTCCCCTTATTTCATAACATTCCCTGCACTCTGCCCAAAGTTTGGTTATGAGTCTCAGCATCTGCTTTGATACACTGTTGGCTACAGTCTTTCAGAAGCCCTCTGTGGTGGGCGCCTATCCTGTTTCCTGTTTTCTTCTTCTTCCCATGTCCACCCTATTTGTCTTTCTGAGTGAGGACTGATCATTTTACCCAGGGTCCTCCTTCCTGCTTATCTTCTTTAGGTTTACAGATTTTAGTATGTTTATCTTATACTCACATATGAGTGAGAATATTCTATGAGTGTCTTTTTTGCTTCTGGAATACCCCATTCAGGATGATCTTTACTAGATCCCTCTATTAGCCTACAGATTTCATGATTTCCTTGTTTTTAATTGCTGAGTAGTATTCCATTGTGTAAATGTACCTCTTTTTCTGTATCCATTCCTCTTTTGAGGGACATCTAGATTGTTTCCTGATTCTGACTATTACAAATAAAGCTGCTATGGACATGATTGAAAAAATGTCATGATTGTATACTTGAGCATTTCTTGGAGATATATCCAGGAATGGATCTTTAGGTAGCCCTATTCTTTATTGTCTGACAAAGCACCAGATTAATTTCCAAAGTGACTTCCCAAGTTTACATTCTACCAGCAATGGAGAAGTGTTCCCTATTCTAAAACATGGCCCTTTTTCTCTGTAAGGGGAAGTGTCTTACCGGATCTCAGTCCTCCTGATCCCAAGTGCCGACAAGGAACCCGGCTACTCCAAAGTGGTGTCTCTCCTTAAACCCCCGACACTCAAAGGAGACCGGGACCCCCTTAGCCCACCATATACACACCTGCTTGTGTGCGTGTCTGGTGCAGGTCCCAGCCACCCCCCGCTCCTCTGATCCTCTGGCAAGCCAGCAACAGATGTGTGCGGGCAGCGCCTTTAATATTGCCAAGCCCCTAGCACCATGAGAGTAGAGGACATATTCCCGCCTTTTAGGGTTCCCACCTCTCAGGAATGCCCGTAATGAAGTTTCTGAATTTTCTAACCATGAGTTTGAGATACCTGCTCCAGTGCTTCTAGAATTGGACATCCCTGTTGAGATGCTACTTCTCACAGAAGGGCACTGTTTCAATAGAGAGGTGTACCCAAGCCGGATATTGCGGCTAACCCTCTCTAACAAACCCCTTCTCCGTTTAGTTTTTAAGAGATGGTCAAAACCTAAGCAACAGGGCAATATCTAATCAGCCATCTCACCCCTGACCTCTGTGTTCACCAAGAGTCCTTATCAGGAATTCACTGATCTTGTGAAAACCCACACCACAGTCTCTGTTCAGAGGACTCAGGCTCCAGCTATGGCTACCACAGAAGCGTTTTTATGTAATAAAAAAAAGTGAATTAAATCTGTTGAAATTCTTTGTAAGTTGTTTGTTTCAATTTAATTTCAGTGTTTTCTTTTTATTCTTACTTTTTGTAAGATTTATTTATTTGATTACATACATTCCCAGTATTTTTTGCCTGCATGTACACCTGAAAGCCACAAGAGGGCACCAGTTCTCATTATACATTTTTCATTGCCACCTCTTGGTGGCAGGGAACTGAGCTCAGAACCTTGAGAAGAGCAAGCAGTACTCTTCAACTGAGAGCCATCTCGCCAGCCCCAAATCACTTGTTCTTATAAGGACCTGAGTTCAACTACCAGCACCCATCCAGTGGCTCACAACTACCTGTACCTCCAGTTCCTGGGAAGACAATGACTTCTTCCAACCTCTAAATGCACCAGCGACACACATAGTACACAGACACAAAGTCAAGCAAAACCTCATACATGTAATAGAAATGTAAATGAAAATATTAACATTTATAATAAAGGTCTTGAGCCAGACACAAAGGACATTGATGTTCCTCCTCAGTGCCAGAGACTGCAGAAGCTCAGAGCAATGCATTTCTTGTGTCTGGGATCCCAAGGGCCCACATAGGCAATGAAGTAAAATCTAGTTTCTTTACAAACCGAATATGAAAGTTAGGCTGTCCATGGTGGATGCTACCTGTAATCCCAGCATGTGGGAGAGGAACAGGAAGGCAGACTCATATGAGTTCCAGGTCAGTCTGGTCTACAAAGTGAGCATAGGTCATCGAAGCCTACAGAGAATCCCTGTATCAGAAAGTCTAATAAGAAAAAAAAAATCATTAAAATAGACCTGTTGTTTTAGAGAACCTGGCTTCAATTCCCAACAGCCATAACCTGGCTCACAACCACTGGTGACTTCAGTTTCAGGGATTCCATGCAGCCTTCCAAAATCAGTTACCATGCACACTCACGGTGCACTGGCAGAAACACAAGCAAAACCCCTTATATGCGAAGCAAATAAAACAATTAAACTTTAAAAAGGGTCTTGAGCCAGAAATAAAAGGTTCTCTAATGCCTCTCTAGTTCCAGCTATTTAAATCTCCCTTTTGTCTGGGAACTCATGAGCCCACCTGCACAATAAAGTGAAAGCTTCATCTGAAAAAATAAACATTCAATGTTGGGCTGTGCATGGTGGCCTATGCCAGTATCCCCAGCTGTCAGTAAAGCAGCAGCAGACAGATCTCTGTGAGTTCCTAGACAACCTGGTCTACATGTGCGCCAAGGAGAGGCAAGGCTACAGAG
>NW_026586637.1:0-4100 GCF_907164565.1 Psammomys obesus
AGTTCAGTGTCCAAGTGGGTTACAAAGTAATGGGAAGAGGGACTGCCTCTGACATAATCTGATTGGCCTGCTCGTTGATCACTTCCCCCTGAGTGGGGAGCAGCCTTATCAGGCCACAGTAGAGAACAATGCAGCCACTTTTGATGAGAACTGATAGACTAAGATCAGAAAGAAGAGGAGAACCTCCCCTATCAGTGGACTTGGGGAGTGGCATGCATGCAGAAAGGGGAGGGAGTGTGGGATTGGGAGGGGAGGAGGGAGGGGCTTATGGGGGGATACAAAATGAATAAAGTGTAATTAATACAAAAATTAAAAAAAATAATAAAACTAAAAAAAAGTAGGAGTTTATTAAAGTTACTTTTTATGGACATATTAGACATCTGTACATTTTCTTTCCCTCTGTGTCTCTCTTTCTCTTTCTCTCTCACATACAGACACACACACACACACATACAGTAATTTACCTTAGGTAAAAAGCTTAGAAATTAATTACACAAACACTTTGAATATACAAATAATCTCACAAAGTAGAAAAATATTTGATTCTGTTCTTCAAGATCTCAATTAGTACTTTATTTCTTCAAGTAATTTTATAATTTTAATACTTGTCTTATTGAGAAAATATACTTGATAATTATTATCTAATGGAAAATTTTCCTTCTGAAGATGCTCTTAAAATCCGTTACAATTACTAATCTCCAAATTCAAAGAAATTTTCTTTCCTTTCTATGCTAGCCACTTTTCTTTATTTATTTTCTCACCACAAGCTTTAAAACTCAAGCACATGGATTTCAAACGCTGGTTTATCAGTAGCGTTATAGAAAAACAATAAAGATTATTTACTCTTGTGAGTATCTATCAATTTAAGGAGAAATTACTAACTACAAAAATTAGTCATGCAACATGAAGCATACTACACATACTATGTAGTCAATTGTAGGAATGTACTGAGAAACTTCTCTGGTCTCCTTCACTACTGCTGGTGTTTTGGTGTTCCAAATCAAATGATATAGAGAATTATGAAACCCAATTGTTTTTAAATTTATTTACTCATTTTCTTCCCTATCATAGCCCAGTCCCTCCTCTCCTCCAGGTTCCACCCTCTCTCCCTAACTCTTCAAAAAAGGGGATTCCCTTCTACCAACCCATTCCAGCACATTAGGTTGCATCAGGACTGAGCACATCCTTTTCCACTGAGGCAGGGCAAGGCACTCCCATTAGGACCGAGTGGGCAAAGTGACCGAGATGTGGGCAACAGAGTCCATTTTAGAGACAGTCCCTGCTCCATGTACTCGGGGACCTACAGAAGACTAAGCTGCCCCTCAGTTACATATGTGTAGGAGGCCTAGGTCGTTCTCTAGATTTCTTGCCTCTCTCCAAGGCCCTCTGTCCTCCTACACACACATTCCCATATCTGATCCCCACCCTAATTTCCCTCACAACTCCTTCCCGTACTCTGTTCCCTCTCTTAATCTACTTCTGCTGTCTATTTTATTTCCCCTTTTGATTGAGATTCAAGCATTTTCCTTGGGTCCTACTTTTCACTTAGCCTCTTTGAGTCTGAGAATTGTAGTATGGTTATCCTGTACTAGATGGCTAACTTTCACTTATATGTGAATACATACCATTTGTGCCCTTCTGGGCCTGGCTTATCTCATTCAAGATGATATTTTTTAGCTCCATCCATTGGCCTGCAAATTTCATAATTTTCTTTTTTTATAACTGAATTGTATATATCATTATGTAAATATGCCACATTTTCTTTATCGATTCTTAGTTGATGGACATCAAATTTAGCTTAATTATGTATTCCTCCAAAATTTGATCTATTAACGTGTAGCTCTCCTTTTAAAATTAAAAGTCATTTTTTAATGTTTTATATTATTTAGCATCTGTAGGCATAGTTTTTCAATCACCTACTTTATTTAAATTTTTTTTATTTATTTTTATTAATTACAGTTTATTCACTTTGTATCCCCCCTGTACCTCCCTCCCTCCTCCTCTCCCAATCCCACCCTCCCTCTTCCCCACCTGTGTCCCTCTTCCAGTCCACTGATAGGGAAGGTCCTTCTCCCCTTCCCTCTGATCCTAGTCTATCAGGTCTCATCAGAAGTGGCTGCATTATCTTCTTCTGTGGCCTGGTAAGGCTGCTACCCTCTCAGGGGGAGATGATCAAAAAGCAGCTCAAACAGTCCCTGTCAGACACAGTCCCTGTCTCCATTACTATGGAACCCACTTGGATACTGAACTGCCATAGGCTACCTCTGTGCAGGGGTTCCAGACCACCTCCATTAGTAGTCCTTGGCTGGAGTATCAGTCTCAGAAAAGACCCCTGGGTCCACATATTTTGGTTCTGTTGCTCTCTTTGTGGGATTTCTGTCTTCTCCAAGTCTTACTATCTTCCACTTCTTTCATACGATTAGCTGCATTCTGCACAAAGTTTGTCTATGAGTCTCAGTATCTGCCTCAATATCCTGCAGGGTAAAGTCTTTCAGAGGTCCTGTGGTAAACTCCTGTCCTGTTCCCTATTTTCTCCCTCCTCCAATATCCATCCTCTTTTCCTTTCTGAATGGGTATTGAACATCTTAACCAGAGTCCTCCTTCCTGATTAGTTTCCTTAGGTGTACAGATTTTAGTATGTTTAGCCTATATTATATGTCTAGTATCCAATTATAAGTAAGTATATACCCTGTGTGTCTTTCTGCTTCTGGGATAGCTCACTCAGGATGATCTTTTCCAGTTCCCACCATTACCTGCAAATTTCATGATTTTCTTGTTTTTTATCACTGAGTAATATTCCATTGTGTAGATGTTCCTCAATTTCTGTATCCATTCCTCAACTGAGGGGCATCTGAGCTGTTTCCAGCTTCTGGCAATTCTCAACTTCATATGGAATGAAAAGAAACCCGGAAGCTAAAACAATCCTTTACAATAAAAGATCTGGAGGTATCTCCATCCCTGATCTTAAGCTATACTATAGAGCAACCGTAATAAAAACCGCAAGAAACGGGCATAGAAACACAATGGTGAATCAATGGAATCGGGTAGAAGACCCACAAATAAACCCACACACTTATGGACACCTGATTTTTGACAAAGATGCCAGAATCGTACAATGGAAAAAAGATAACATCTCCAACAAGAGGTGCTGGTCCAACTGGATGATTACATGTAGAAAAATGCAAATAGATCCATACTTATCATCCTGCACAAAACTAAAGACCAAGTGGATCAGAAACCTCAACATAAAACCAGACACACTAAACCTGTTAGAAGAAAAAGTGGGGAAGAACTTAGAACTTATTGGTACAGGAGACAACTTTCTGAACAGAACACCAACAGCACAGGCTCTAAGAGCAACAATCAATAAATGGGACCTCATGAAACTGAAAAGCTTCTGTAAAGCAAAGGACACTGTCATCAAAACAAAATGCCTGCCTACAGATTGGGAAAGGATCTTCAGCAACCCTCTATCTGACAGAGGGCTAATATTCCGTATTCATAAAGAACTCAAGAAGTTAAACAGCAACAAATCAAGTAATTCAATTAAAAAATAGGGTACAGAGCTAAACAGAGAATTCTCAATGGATGAATATTGAATGGCAGAGAAACACTTAAAAGTCATTTTTTTAATATCAAGAATATGTTGGGATACAAAGTAAATAACCTGTGAAGAACCTGTAAATAACCTATTCTTTTTTTTAATATAAAAAAAGAATGTGTCTTCAAAATTGTTAGGGAGGACATAATGGCACATGCTTCTATTACCAGCATTCTGGAGGCAAAAAAGGGCAGATTTATGTGAAGATGAGGCCAGACTTGTAGCACATAGAGTTGCAGGACAGACAGGGTGACACAGTAAGACTATAAGGGGATATTGTTAGAAAAATATATTTAACATTAAAATTTTTAATAATTTAAAGTCTTTTTAAAGTGTGACTTTCTTTTTCTTTAATTTTATTTATTTATTACAATTTATTCACTTTGTATCCCAGCTGTAGACCCCTCCATCTCTTCTGAGTGCCACCCACCCTCCTTCTTCTCCCCCTGGGTCCCTTCCCTAGTCCAATGATATGAGATGAATTCCTTCTATCTGACCC